>NC_083654.1:13845460-14445460 GCF_963576545.1 Limanda limanda | reverse complement strand
TCCTTCAAACAAGTGAGCTGTGACAAAGAACGATTTGCAGGCATCACCACTCTAATCTAAAACATATATTGCCTTAAACTGCTGTTTTTTGTTTGGTCCTCGGCGCGTGTGACGAGACGGAATGGCCACCAGAGAGTAATAGTAAATGCACAACTACTTTTATTGTGTGTTTTTATGAGACAACATACATTAAACCCGCTGTAGCTGCAGTAAATAAAGGGTGTTGTAAAACTGTGAAGTCGTGAAAGAGCTTGTAAACATAAACAGCCGCAATGAGGTCAACATCAAAGTAATTGTAACGCTGTATGAGCAGTGAAATACAACTTAATGCTTCGGGACAAAATGGCTTTGCCGGGGCTACCTGAAGAGGCTGTTGATGGCAATCGATGAAATGTGTGACGGATGGAACACTGTCAAACATCGGCTCTTTGTGGATCGTGTTGCAGCCCCACCTCTTCTTGCCTTTTTTGTTCCTATTCCTTAACCGAATTAAAGCCTTGTCCAGCAGTTTTTTTATTGTAATCATAGGTATAAAAATCCATAATTAAAAGCAGCAGAATCTGTGGAGTTGTACTGGATTTGCCAAGAGAACCACCCGGAAAACCAAATGATCCAAGTGTTTGGATTGCCAATAAATCACTGGTCTCTCAATGTAGAAAAAAACATTAACAAATTATCGTCAAAATGATTTATATACATGAGACATTTCTGCTTCACATTTGTTGTCCAGTGCCAGTTCAGGCAATGGTTCACCCTTTGTGTAGCGAGGTGGGAAGTAAGGGTGTGGTCAATGGGGATGTAACATATTTGACTTTCACGTAGGTTACGTAGACACACGTACTGTCGTAGATCTCCGACTTCTGATAACTTCTACATAACGTATCTTTAACAGTTGTATGATACTAAATCTGTAAGGAAGAGATAATTGCATTCCTGTCTGTGTGGTCTCTTACCAGTAGGGTTTGGGTCACAATTGAACTCTGTAAATGTATATACTTGCTAAAGCCCAACCCGACATTTTAGGGAGAATTGGAGGCATTTCTAATGTTGATATCGGAACATCACAATTTAGAAGTTTTTATTAAATTTAATTTTTAGAAGTCATTGAATGTAATTTTGAAATAGTCTTATGCTCTGTGTCTTCAAGCTTTTACTTTGACTTTGTATTGTGGTCACCTGCTGTGACAGACATTGACAGTTTTAAGTTGCAACACCATTTCTCCACATATATGCTTTAACTTGATGGTGAAAGAAATCTTGAAATATCAGAATTCTTCGATTTTGTGGTTGCAAACTCCAATATGTTAACGGAACTAAACACTTCCCTGTGACCTTGTTATTAAACAGGATGTTACCTAAAGAGCGCAGCCCTCTGCTGAAGAACCAATGGACCATGTGCAGCTTGAAGCCGATTGAAGTTTATTGATTAATGTTTCAAAGCTGTAATCCACTTATCCTTTAGAAATGGGCCTCAGAAAAAGTTACACTCGTGCAACAAGATCAAGGAATTCCAACATTTGATGCGCGGCAACTCGCTTAAATGGATTCACGGAGACAGAAATGACAGCCAACTTCGAGATTCCTTTTACTGATCAAGTTTCATTATGTTGGCAAAAGGGCCTGTGCCATTACCATGAGTAATATCATAAGTTATGAATGAGGCAAACGGCAAATGGCATAACACATCACCACTCAGGGCATCAGCGCTCATTTAGAGCTGTTTGAGTGTCACCGCACACTACATGGGCCTCGACAGCACCAGACACAGAGCAAAATGAGCCTGACGTACACTTCTCTGCCTTCAACATGACTTCATTTTATAATGTGACGCCGGCCTCGCTGCAACCCAACTCGTGTCAAACTGTTACGCATCATCCGAGTTCACCCCCGTCACACACACACACATGCGCGCACACTCGCTCGCTCGGCTAATCAGTGGAAAAGTTGACTCGGCCCCGTCTCCATCAGATGTTTTGTTTCTTTCAAGCATGTTTTAAGGATTAACACATAAAAGCAGCTGAAGGCCGTGGTCTGTCACGATCACTGCGGGAGGATTTGTGCATCATTATGGGAACTGCTCACTAACATGAGGCTTTGGGCAGAGAGCCGGGCCCCCCTGCCAGGGAACTTAGTCAGGAGGCTGAAAAAGTTTTGTCATTTGATGTTTCTACATTTTTGTCATTAGCAGCAATCTTTTATGATTAGCAGCGTGGCCCTTTGGTTCACCCCCGGTTTTGCCTCGTTCTTCAGCCTCCTTACATGTGACTAGAGTCTTCATATGGCCTAAGACAGAGTATAGATTAACATAAGTATGGAAAAGTAGATAAGAAAGAAAGTACAGTAGAATGGGGCTGAACAGTGCTGACGGCAGTTATTTCAATATTTGACTTTTGTACCAAATCAGATGAGATTTTTTTTGCAGCTGTGAATTAGGACATAAAGAGGGTCGTCCACTAACTAGAAGGTTGGTGGTTCGATTCCTGGATCCTCTGATCTGCATTCCAACGTTTCCTCAACCAACATACTGAACCCAAGTTGCCCCTGATGACAGTGTACGATGTATGATAGTAAAAACTCTGCTTATAGAAGCGCTGTATAAATGTGTGTGTAGATATATTAGATATTTAGATGATTAATCCTCAACTGTTAAAAAGTGCTTACATAAATGTTTTATATGTGGACTTTCCAAAAAAAAGGATTAGGTAGGTATCAACAGTTCAAAAAGCTTCTTTAGAGAGTCATTTACTTCTGTTGTTTTTATTTGATTTTAATGCACCAGGCACACATTCTGTTAAACTATCAAACAAAAGTAAACGTTGATATTCGTATAGACAATTATTCTGCTTTTGTGTAAGTACAGCATAATAATAATGCACAAACTTTGGTTTTCATAAGTTCTTATTGTACTGAAACTTTGGACAAATTCATTCTGGCTCTCTGAAGATTTGAGGCTTTGGCTCAGTGGAAAAGAGGCACCTAGGTATGTGTGTTATATGGAAGGCACAGGTCTACATTTAACTCTCCATGACCCAATTAAAAGAGTGAGTAAAATGACATCGCTCTCCCAAGGGGGGGGTGGTTCATTCACACTTTTGTAAGGTGTGTGAAATGAACTTCATGTGAGGAGATTAAGGTTGAAATTTAGTTTTTATTTTAGAAACAAATCTCACCTCTCTCTCCAATGTTCAACATTTTAACATTGGCTACAGTTCCTTGGCATGTAGCTTCCACTGTTCACTTTTAGAAAATGAAGAAACACCTGCTACATTAACAGTGGAGAAAAGCCAGGGGTGCAAATCCCTGCATAGTTACCAGAGCTACAAAACAACAGCTACATTATGTCTACAACTCTGACTTAAACATTAATGTAAATGAGCCATTAAAGGGCTTAAAAAGAAGAGTAATTGTGTTTTCTTTCTCAGGATTTATGATCTACTGCAGTGATTTCCTTCTGTTGCTTGGCGAGGAGTCACCTGCAACGAACGTCAATCACCGTGACTGGCAGTTCCCAAGTTTCAGTCCTAATTTCTGTCGTTTTTTTGATAGGTTTGTCATCTTTTATCTGGGGACCCTGCGTCGGTCATTTTCCTTCCCCTGAAAAGACGTGTCTGTCAAGATGACTGACAGACCTCAAGGCCTGTGTGGAAAAGCGATGATTCCCAGCAGTTCTCGCTGCAGCTGTCCCCCAGAACACGGTAAATCAAACCCAGTTATCCGCAAAATTATGCACAGTTGATTGTCAAAAGTCTGCAGGTTAATTGAGGAAAGGTTTTAAATCAAGTTTTGTGCTTTCAGTTATTACGATGGTTAAGCAAATAGCTTCCTTGCTCAGGATTCCACCATAAATAACCCAACGCCCTGGCAGCTTTATATATTTTATCTAAAAAAAACAGACAATTTGTCACGGCCACATCTTTATTCACATTATTCTAGGTGATAGATTGAGCAAAATAAATCACTTGTTGAAGAAAGAATCTAATTACAAAAGGGATAAACTGACTCAGGTTTCCTGTTCTTCAGATACCAACGGAACTATGTCACTCTTTGGAACACGCTCAAACAAAGATGAAGATTTATGTGTAACGAACGACTGATGCATAGCGTGCTGCTAATCATACAAACCATGTTGCTCTTTTCTCTAACTGGGGAGAAACTGGTAGCTGTGAAAAGCCAGTAGAAAAAGTAACTTGTGTTTTTTTGGTTGTTTTGTTGAGCATCCAACAAAGCATAGTCTCCATTACACACTTTTACACTGTGACTTGCTCTGTATATTTCCTATTCAATCAAAAATGACTCAAAGGACTCTGTGAGGTTTCTCTTAGGCTTAATGCAAATGTTATCATGCTAAAATACCTGCATCTGAAATGCTAATAGGCTCATGCAAAGGTTTGCTACTTTGCATTAATTCTTAAAGGGGCTGCCGCAACTGAGGATGCTGTCGGTTTTGCTGCTTTTTGATAATAAACCAAAATACTGCACAATTTATGCTTTAGATGGAGCAAGTGAGTTACCCAAATTTAATGACACTTCTTCCAATAGTTGCAAAGCCATTTAATTATGAACTACAATTGTCAATCTACTAGTCAGAGGTTCAATCATGAAGGTAGACAGATAATGAGACTTGTCAGATTGATCCTAAGTGTTCAACCAACCATCATCAGAGAACCAGTTTAGCAAAACGTAATCAGCCGCAAGTAGAATATCACGTTATCAACAATTAAGCACCAGAAAGTAAGTTTCTATGGGACAGTAAAATCACTAAATCATCACTAAAACCTCTGGTACATTTGCTTGTACCTCAGGAAAATGATGTCCTCCACATTCATCAGAAGAGTCCAAGCTCCTCCTTGCCTGTTTTTGCCCTAGGTGTATATTTATTTGCCCCCTGTTCCTCTCTCCTCACATGGATCTGCCCTTCCCTGAATCGCCCCCCCTCCCGTCTGTTCCCCGATGTACCGAGCTCAGCAAAGTTCTTCATTAGTGATCTAGGGGGATCATTAACATGGTGACACTATTGGATCTCGCTGTTAACATAAAGCGTCCAAGGTGAACTGGAACACGGCGGTTCGATTTCAATTAATACCTTGCTCAACCTGGATTTGGTAATGGAATTGGAGCATGCATCAGTGAATGAATTTACCTGGACACCTTGAGACGGATGAGGCTGTCACTGCATTGAATTCCATTGTGTTCTTGGCAGCCGGGGCTCTTGGAGCACAGCCTGCCACTATTTGTGTAACTTTTGAACTATCAGCTTGACGTTCTTGTGCACTATGCATCTAAATAGTCGGGTGTTAAATCAAAGGTTCTTTAATCGTCCTATTTACGGGATAGTCCAGATGGGATGGAACACCAGACACCGTGATTTATCTTACTTACCTTATCTTTACGAGATTTAAGATAGACCTGCTTTATTTGCCGTGTACAACAGATGTGCAGGCCGTCGTCCTGGTAGTGCAGCGACAGACTGCTGTGTGATATACAGAGCAAGTAAATGTTCAAATTCTGATGCATTCAACCAATTTTCAACAAATGAATGAGGCAAGAATCCATTTTTGGAATACAAATTAACTGGGACATATTGAGTGAAATCTATATTTTTACATCTGTGGTGGTGCTTAGGTTAATGACCATAACTTATTCCCACTGTACATAAAATTAAAAACACATTTGGGTTTTTGTAAGGTTAGATATTATTGTTTTAGAAAGACAGAAAGCACGTTTTGTCATTTGAAATCCAAACTGTTTACAGATTTCTGTAAGTGTTGTTCTGTGCAACTTGATTGAATTGAATTGGCCTTGGCAGAGGTGGTGACCTTTAAACCTCCTTAATAGACCATTCCAAGCTGATTAAGTTTATATTTATAGTTTCTATTATAACTAAAGTTAAAACTGCAACTGTTTTAAAGACACTCTCTAAAATTGTAATTTCTCTGTTTTAGATATGAGCACCACAGCATGTGCCAGTCAGTGTGTTGGAGAATCAGTATAAATCTGTATCATATTCTTCAGAGAATCGCAGTGGAGAGAACCTGTGTATGAGCTACCTATCTGTGAATGCCTGAGCATGTGTGTGTGGAGGGGTGGGTGGGGTATTATCAGTGTGCGTGCATGTGTCTGTGTGTGTGTTCCTCAAGCAGCAGGAGAGGACGTTCTTCCATCTGACCCACGGCTCCACAGGGCTTTATCTCTGCTGGTGTTCCACATTATTGATAGCTGCAGTGATATTGACAGGCGATGCGCTGGTAGGAAAGAGAAAATAGGAGTTTGATATGACATATTGTGCTTCTCAGCAGGTCCCATAAATAACTCTGACACGTTTTTGTATGCATGGGAAGGCCTCTGATTCAGCCTCCCATAAAAAAATAAACTTCTATTATGGAATGTATTTGTCAAGTGGTGCGGTGATGGATGGACTAGTGTTTAGCCCTTGGCAGGTGGATGGAACCCGCCACAGCAAGCGGCAGCAAAGGCTTGTGGGGAGGATTTGCTAAACAACCGGGGGTGGGAGGGGGGGGGGGGTGTCGGTGCAATTATTCAGCATGAAAGGGGATCATTTCAGCACCTGCTTTCTCTTTCCCATCATGCATTATTGCGACAGGATCTTTTTCCATCCCGTACGGTGACGGTGGTGCGGATGAGACCGAGGACAAAGGAGACATGAGGGAGACGGTCACAGGTCGGATTGAATTAGTCCTTGAAATGGGGATAAGTGAACATAAACGCAGCATCGTACACATTACGGTTAAATGAGTGATTACACTGTAAATCAACAAATGTTTCAAAGGACCATCCAAAGGCAGATGGGATAATCAGAGGGATGGGGGAAAAACATGGAATTAACGGGATAAACTTGTGAAACACTGGATTATTTAATTCCGTCAGACGTCTAAACAGGATATAATTTAACCATCTTGTAGTGTTGGATGATAATTGTCATTCTAAACATGTTACAAGTCAATATTGATTTGTTTTAAAGGAACATTTAGCTGTAAATGTTACTAATGACCTTGTATCAACACATGAAAAGTACCTCGTCTTTGTCATTTTATATCCGTGTCCTGCTCATTCACATTACTCTTAATTCAACACTTGTTGCAGTAACCGCATTGCACACACACACACACACAAGCGGTATGTGCTTGCATTTTGCATGCACATCGCAGCATTGTGCATTTGTTGTCTTCAACGAGACAGTGAGAGGAGAACAACATCCCACATGCCCCCTTAAGCCGTTCATGCTTAGCATCATTGATTCATTTTTCTGCCTCGGGGCCCCACTGGGCATGTTGGCTTTCATTTCATGACTTCATCTTTCGTGGTCGTAAAGACATCTTGACACACATGGAGGAGGAGGATGCACGCAGGCACACGCACAAACACGGATGTGGAAAAATAAGATCTAATTTTGCATCTTGCTGCAGATGAATCTTTTGTCCTAGGTTGCGGGGACTGTTCATAACAGTGGCTGTGTTGCAGTAATGTTTCTTCAAGGCTCCTTGATGGGATCTGTTTTAGCTCAGGATTGTTAAACCCCTGTTCAGTTGCATATAAAGCCGTGCCTTTTTTTTCACTATTGTAGTACAACCACCATAGAGACTGTACTGGTTGTAGAGGACTTAAGCAAAGTAACTCCTGCTTTTTCCCTCCTAACTAAGAGCTATATTAAATACGAAATTACATTAATGTGAATGTTAATGTTGTTTTGTTGTTCTTATATCAAGAGGTTAAGAAATTCATTTGGACCTAATGGACAACGCATGAGAAGCCTGTGTAGACGAGACTCCACAGACTTTGAACACAGTCTTGTCTTTGAATAATCAACACAACGGCTTTATCATCTCCGGATTGTTGACATTTGACACAGGATCCTCCAACAGTACCTGTGTACATGAGGACAAGCCGTCCTTTGAACAGCCTCATCACATGAATGGCTCACTCTACTATTACCTTCACTTACATGCATAGCGATCAGATGATATAAAAATCAGCCGAATCTGTGCAGTGGGACTCCTTTTTGAGCAGTCGCCCGTGAACTTGCTGAACCAGAAAGCGTGTGATGGAGAACACTTAGACCCTCTCATCCATTTCACATTTGTTCCAATCAATTATTGAAGTAGACAGCCAATTACAAATGAGAGGATTTGAGTGCCCGGCTTTCGTTTCTCCAAAGGCTTGCATTAAACGTCTCTTGGTGGTGAATAATTGGTGCGATTAATTTACTGTTGGGCGCAAGAGGTGTTTTCATCTGTCCGTCGGCAAACGGCCCTCCCTTATATGATTTAAAGTATTAAGATCAGGGAGAAGGGCTGGGCTCGTCAGCGAGCTATAACAGGTTGAGATGAAGTTTTAATTGTGTTTTGATCCATGCGATTACATATAGCATTCTAGTTTTTAATCTGCAATTACTCCCGTCTTTGTCCCCCTAATTGGGAGGGTTGAGTAGCATTGCATGCAAATGAGGATTGTTGTAAAGGAGTCGAGTGCGGGGGGAAAAAAGTGCATTTTCCGTTTTAATGTATTCACGCAGTTGTCATGAAATAGGAGGTAGTTTTTCATCTTCCTGTTCGCCATTGATTAGTCTCACGATTTGTCTGATTTGATGGCCGGATTGACGGCGAGGTAATTTACCCGTCTGCGCTGAGTGACGGGCCATAACAGACTGACATCCTATGTTGACGCTCCAAACCCAGGATCATTCCCAGCTCACCACTTATCAAGAACACCCACACCATAATGAAAGCGAGAGACGCGTGATGAAACACGAGATTTATCCTCAGTCATAATGGAGCTTTAAGAGATGCTGTAGCTCTTTTAATGTGAACGGTTAAGACCCTTGTATGTCTTTTTTCAGCCCTTTCCCTTTAATACAGGCGGGGACTAAGAGGCGGAGTATTTATAAATGTAGAGTATACATTTCGTTATCGCTCTAGAAATAGAAATCCACATTAAAACACCACACGGGTCGAGGGAAAGGCACAGTGAACTCCCGAGTTAGCGAGCACCCTCCACCCAGAACATCAAGGGAAGCACAGGTGCACGAGGTCAGCACCCGTTTGCTCTCGAGACTCCCTTTAGGGTAAATGTGCCTATGATGGAATAGAGTGGCAACAGAACAGACGGGACGACCGCTGTAGGCCCGCGGCACTCAATCATTCTTCCGGTCTCACAATAGTGCTCCACATCAGCAGCTCTCAACAGACTGATCTCTCAACAACGATGATACGCTCACACGGTCACTTCAGACTCCAGACACACTTGTATTTCCTCTTTGAGCAGTAGAGTTTATATAAATCAGGAGAAACAGTGTTTAAGTAGAGGCTATGTAGTTTTAGACGTATCAGTTTTGGTAATTGTAACAGTAAATCCAGTACGTATGAAAGGTTTTATTTTTCAAGACATAAATGTTCATCTCTGTACACATCTAGGTCACCATTTTACAATTCTGAGACTTAAATAATGTATGTTGAAATTAATTTGATGAAATGATTTCCTAAAGATTCTGTGATTACTTGTTATGGAGGATTTAATATTAGCTTTGTGCCGTCTTGCCTAATGTCAACCAGAATAATGAGTATAAGTAATGGATGGAATATAAACTGTAGCAATTGAGAAATCAAGAATGAGCTGGACAATATTTCAGAAACTGGAAAAGAGCACTAGCGTCACGCTTTTGATATTTTCATTAAAATGTTCAATATGGAGAATCCTGTTTGCTCAGTGAGTCAGAGGATGGACGTTTGTCCTGTGAATCCTTGTGTTGGGTTGAAAGCCCAAAGGTTTGATCTATTTCCACCTAAAGAACTGCATCAGTAGAAATGCAAAACAATGGCCCCTTGAAAGAGATTCAAATGGAAATGTAATGTGAACCTGAATTTATCACAAAAGCTTCATATTCCTGCATTAAGTATAAAAGCCTTAACAAAGAGACAAGGACTCTCTCTTCAGGATTAATTGGATGAGCTCCTTTTAATCCATACTCTTCCCTTTAATCCTCATCAATGAATGATGTGCAGGATAATGGAAACCAAAGGACTATAGAAGAGGACGTTGCCGTCATTTTGTTGCTCTGTACCAATACCATTGAAATGTCACAATTCATGATATGAAATTTGATACCACAGAGAAAGGTGGAAAGTGGAGGCCTCTGCACACACACACACACACACACACACACACACACGTGTCTTCATATAGCTACTAAGGCACATACTGGTTTCTATGTACAGATTGCGATGTGTGCTTTTCTTTTATTTGAAATGCTATGCAGCACTGTCCCTTATGGTTTGAATCAGACAGACCAGTTGCTACACCTGTACTTGCCCCCACTATATCATGAACATTTGTTACTGGTTACTTAGTCCTTTGTTAAACCTGAAGAGAAGAAGAAGAACACTTGTGAGGTAACTAGCTCAGAAGAATCACATCTCTAGCACTTACGTCATATTCGGTAAATGCCGCAATGTAGAAAAAGTACTGGTTCTTGTTTTTGACACAGCAACAGAATACTGCAAAAAACAAAACCTGTGTTTCTGTGTGTGCCACTGAGTTACCCTCATGTAATGCAGACTCACAGGCTGAAAGAACGTGATGTGTCTAACATATGCAAGACTCCGTGACACCATATGTATTCATTTGACGGAGGGTTGACTCTCTGTCAGAATCCTATAGTGTACAGTATAATATATTTAAAATTTCGGTCCCTACAAGTGCACACAGAGAAATTTCCGGTGTGTAGTAAGATCTATTGTCTGACCCCACCACGCCTCAACCCCCCACCATTATAGCACACACACACACACACACACACACACACACACACACACACACACACACACACACACACACACACACAGTGTACGTCGACCCCTGCCTACTTGTTTTATTCACATCCCTGAGTCCAACTTGCTAGTATTCAATCATTTTGATTAAAAGACCGATTTTGTCTTGAAACTGTGCAGGAGTTGGGAGCCCCACCAGCCAATGACATTTGAGGATTCATATATTTTCATAAACTTTTAACAATGTCAATGGGACATGTCTTCAATCTTCGCCTCACAACGGCAAAGGCACTCAATCTTTCTTTAGCTCCCGACAGAACATTTGAATATGAGCATAGGATTATTAATGTGACAGTTCACAGGGGAGCCATCATTGGGAGATTCAGAGGGAGACGGCTTTTTGCAGGTGGGCTTTTAAAAGAGAAGTGAATATAATTTGCCTCATGGTAATCACTCATATGTGCTTATGGCACATTGTTTTCTGGATTCTTGTAATGAAAGCTTGATCAGTAGAACTGTAGACTTTAGATACTGTAGCTGTGTTTATATTTGACCACGAAATCTGAATAAACTAATCATGCAGCTCTAGTAAAAACCTCGATAGTAGACCTTGAAAAAAGTGTTTTTCTGTTCTTCTGTAATCAGGATCAAGAATAATGTTCAACATTTTAAAAGGATGAAAGAAAATATGTATTTGTTTTAGTGTTTAGTTTGTCAGTTAAGTAATACAAATCAATTCAATGTGCTTATAGGGTTACAGTGTCTTGCTTGAAGGTTTGTGGACCACAGAAGAGATTTTCTTTCTTCTGGCCTTTTAGACCTTCGTTGTTTTTTGTGTATTTAACCCTTGTTCTCATGGAATGAGCTCAAGTAGCAACTCTCTCTTACGTCATCCATTGGTGTGAACTGCTTTTTGAAGCCTTAAGTTTATGAATTAGTTAAGTTAAAAAACAGTTAAATGTAATGGAAAATATCTGAAACATGTACTAACTCTGTAGACTTGGTGGTCACACAATCCCAAGAGAGCCACACAAGCTTGATGTGTGCGGGAGTGGCTGTCAGTCCTCTTGTGTAAGAACTTTGGCATTGATTATCACATATTTACTGTATTATCATCAGACTCTGAATCCCTAACCACGGAAAACAAGCACATCTTTTTCCCAGCTGCAACCCTTAACTCCCTTAAGCACAGCGGCTCATCCATTGTGTACCACTTCGAATCGTATTGTTGCATTCAGCAGGTTTTTTGTGTTGCTCCTCATCTGTTTGTTCCCTCCTGAACAGTCACATCCTCCTACCTCTCCAGCTCCTGCCTCCTATCTCCTTTCTCTCTTTATTCTTGTTATTTCTTGTCATAAGAATGAATTGAATTTGTCCCCTTCAGTGCAAACAACAATAGACAGAGTAGGGACCTTCAGGAAAACAAATCGCCCCCTCTTGTCCCTGTTGGGGATTGGGTGTGTGTGTGTGTCGGCGCACGTGTGCACATATATTGCTGATGAGGCTGAGGGGGCAGATGAGGAACAGGCCTATGCCAAAGAGGTACCCAGGGTCATTTATTAACATGTCATCCCCACAGTGTCTGTTGAACCAGCGAGAGATCCAGACAAATGATGTTAATAATAATAAGTAGCCCTGTGGTGAGAGGAAGAGGTCCACACTCCCGTCCGCATTGGGCACCTGATGCTTATTATTAAAATAAAAAGGTGATATCTGAAATTCTGCAGTAATGTATATAGAATTGCAAAGGCTTGCTGGATGTGTTCAAAATAGCTGCGTCTCTTCTCCTTGTGTATATTATTACCTCAGTGCCTTGGAGCATTTGTACCAGGACAGTCTGTAGGTGAATTCCCATCAGTTTTAGCACCAGAAAAAAAAGGGCGCCCATGCTGTATATAAATTAATTGTGTCAAAGGCTCAAATTACAGGTTTATATACAACCTGGTGACAGGAGACAGAAATGTCAACGATCCGTGACCAGACACTCTGTCGACTGAAGAGAGACGACGAACCCACGCATTCAAGGACACTCCTTAGATCCTCACTGTGCATGATGGAATGCTGCACTGCTCGGGTATCATAGAATCTTTTGGCGATTTATTTTATTGAATCGCCAAAAATGATTGTTTTATGACCTTTTCCCTTTTATTACTGTATATGTATATGCATATTAATTTAATTCTTATTTATTTATTTTTTTCTTTCAAGGTATTAACTCTTCAATGTATTAACTCTTCAATGTACCCTCAGCACCATTGTAAATGAGGGTCTTATTCCTCAATGTGTTTTCCGAGGCTTAAATAAATAATCAATCAATCAATCAATCAAATCTCACGTGTGGTTATGGGTTCAACCAATGATGTTGTTGTAGTTCATGTTTGAACTTACAGAGTTATATTGCAACAAAGCTCCTGATACTATACCAAAGTCCAGAGGCAACATTGTCGTGTACACACAAAACAGGTTTGTCCTAGTTTGTAAATATTTAGTTTACACTTGTCCTGTCTGTTATGACCGTATAAAGTTATATACAAGAAAAAACAAATTGATTATGTTGGACTACAAAACAAACATCTTTACTCGCACTTTAAAACAACTGCATCAATTCCTTCAAAAGCTTTCCATTCTCATGTACTTGAGTAGAAAATAACACCTTTGCAAGGTGTAATGATATATGCAATTTCTATCCTTGCTCAATCACTACAGCGACACCTTAACCTCAGAGGAGCTCTGCTGATTGGTTTAATAATTTGAATCACCATTGACCTGCACCAGAATGAGAAACAAAAGAGGAACAGAAAAAAGCTGATGAACCTACGAGGGGGGAAAAAGGGCCAATGTCCCTGGAAAGTGAAGCTTGTTGGAATTAATAAAATGGCAGAACGCCTGATGGGGTTTCAATAGTATTCAAATCCACAACTTGTAACATTCACTGGAGTCAGTCGTTTTCATGCAGCATTCATAATCGAAGCGCACAATAGCACTTTGTGAAGGGGGCAAGCTCAAACCTAATTCTCACATAATGGCTCCATTGACAACACAGTAATTCAACCTTAGTACATGACCAGTGGAGGTCTGTTGCAGGCATTCACACCACGAGAATATTCCTTTTGTGACCACTTTTAATTAATTGCAGAGCATGGGGAAAACACAAAGACAAAATGGCTCGGCTTTAATTGGCTTGACTGAACATTTTCATTATGGAGAGAGTGTATCTCCCTCAGACACTTTCAAAGAGCAAACTTGTTTCTTCTGTTCGGAATTTCTTGTGCATGAGGAGTACGGGGCGAACTGTGGTTACGCATGAGAAAGGGGAAAAGACGTGGATGGAGAAATACAAACTGTGTCATTGCAAAGACTCAAGGTTGTGTGAGGGGAATTAAGTATTTAACTTATGCTGTTTTATGCTCTAGAATTAGCAAGTTTCAGTTTCAAGTACGTTTCTTTGCGTTAACTTCTCTTTCGTACGTATATCAGCATATCTCGCCAGTGTCTGAATATGAAGGTGTGGTGCAGCTGCTTTCATGTGCTGTTTTGTCTTTGTGAAAAACGCTCCGAGCTTCTATCAGATATCCGTTTAATTTATTAGGTGAAGGAGCCCGGTGAATCTGCATCTCCCGAGGCGGCCGCGGCGAAATTAGCATTCTATTAGCTGCTACATTTTACAGCTGTCATTCAGATTTACCTGTGGTTATGAGCAAATATGCCGCGCTGCTATTGTAAGCCTTATCCCGCTGCAATAAATTGTATGTTCATGCAAATTCGGGGGCCGTTCAATGGTGATTATGATAAGTGCGATAATCTCCTTATCTCATCAGCCTCTCTTTGGTTACAGAAATGTGCTATGAAATGCATCAGTACACTCAGAAATTGAGCAAAACTGCAACTAATGCCACAGTCCCTCTTCCCTTATGTTTCCCTCGCAACATTATGCTGATGGTGTGGAACTACAACGACATCAATCACAAAGTTGGAATCTGCTAAAAGTGCAGTTATCAGTGCAGTTATTCCAGCGTGCAGGCGGGGGAAATGTGTAAGCCTCGTTTCACACTTGTTTCACCAGCTGGCTTGTCTTCTAGCCACGCAGCCGCGATGCTGACAAATATTTGCGAGGTCCCGTGTTGCTTTCCTCCCCTGGTTGGATGAATCCTTTGTCAAGAGTCAGCGACACGTACACGAAGACCAACAGCAGCAGCCGCGGCAGCAGCAAATCTGCCCGGTTACAAACAAGCGGGTGATGAACATTTTTATGGCGTCTCAGTCACAAACTTCATCTATAACAGCGAGGCCATTCGATGCTAATTGCGCGGTGAAGTAACCAGACCGGCTGTTGTCATAGAAGACGGTGATGCATTTTGTTATTTGCTTGTAAGGCTCTCGGTAACCTCTGTGACCTTGCCATGAATCACACCTTTCCTTCAATATATGAGCAGATATCTGTTATATCATCTGTGCAAGGACATTGGCTACAATAGCAGCGGAGTGGCAGACGCGATAAATATTATTTAAGGACTCAACATGTCACCTGTAAATACCCATAAATGCCATTACCTCACTTCATAGCATGTGGCCATAAACAAGTGATAAATACAGTCTCTCAGTGCCTCAGTACAACAGGTTTCTAAGAGCCCATTGATTTTGGATTTGAGTGTGTGTTAACGTTGAGCACTTAAAGCAACTTGCTGATAGAACAGCAAACACTCCCACAAAGGCTATTAGCGCCTTGTTAATGCTTTCAACGCCTTTTCCCATAAGCCAAGGTCACGTATCCGTCTCGGTTCTGTCACGTGTCACAAACAGTCTTGAGATTATGTAAATGAAAACATATCGAGATGATGTGGAGGAAGACGGGGGGAAAAAAATAGAAAACTTTTGTGGCTAATTATGCCACATAATTCAATTTTGATTAATAATTAATGTCTCCTTTCCCTAACTAAATATCTATAATTAATCAACAAGTCATCGCAAGAGAGTGGGCTAATTGGTTTGAAAACACAAACCTGAATACTTAATTCATACACGGGGTTGACATCGCTAATTGCAGGAGTAATCAAAGCTCCACCCTTTGGGATTTGACGGAGAGATCGGTAAATGGGGGTTAGCGTGATCCTTCATAGCATTATCCTGACAGCTCCATTTGTAACCAGACGAATATCAACAATGACAAAAACAGTAAATGGCAAAAGCTTCGCTGCATTAGGCTGTCTGCATGATAAACTCCGCTGATTGAATCGTTGGAGCAGCTTCACTTAGGACTGACTTGTAGCTGTTTCACTCGAGTCCTTTAAGCGGTGTAATGTCCCTGTCAACACGTGAACACCTGCTCGTAGCTCTATAATCAAATGAGCGTACAGATGACTTCAGGATTCAAAGCAAAATTAAAACGTGAGAGAGGAGAGAAGGGTGAACTTTGTTTGACTGCGTAACTTTTGTATGGATAAAAGACCTTCTCAAGTTTCTCAAGAAGATTTTCTCAAGTTTAGGTATTGTCATCAGATTCCAAATTAAATCTTAAAAAACCGCAGTGAAGAGTGTTTATTGGGATAAGGTCTAAATGTACTACCTAGTTGCCACAAGCAGTTACTGGGTTACCAACATGTGTCTTAGTATAAGTTTGCAACAATTGTGTCTGTTGACCTTTTATGGATAATCTTTGTAAACTTGATTTGTCTCCCGCAGGAATGACTTGGCCTCTTCTTCATCACCGTAGATCATGTTGTGAAGTTGGTATGAGAGATGGAATAACACAGTGTTGATTTTAATGCTTTATACTCTGCTTATAAAGGTTCAGAAGTGTGAAATACCAAAATATCAGTTTTCAGACATGTTCTCCAGAAAAGGTTTGGAGAATTGACATTTTCATTTTGTCTTTCATACATGAAGAACGCAGCAGGAGATTTTCCAGGTCAGAGACACGTTCATAAAAACAGGAAACTTTCCGAAGCATTCAGGCGAGGGGGTGGCTCCTAGGGGGGAGAGCACGTAGGAGAGGATGTACCTTATAAATTCTGCTAAGGAAAACCTGTCTTTTCACATGGACTCACTTTGACATTTTTTTGATGTTTTCTTCGCCGACTAGAAGGAAAATGTCCAGATCAAGCGACTCAAACATTTGTGTTCTCAAATACAGAAAGACCCTGGCCTAAAGAGCCGGTCTGGAAGCACTTTTTGAGTTAAAGGTATTTTTTTTTACTTTTATCTACACACATAAGAATACAAGCTTTACATGTATTGGGCTAGATTATATAAAGCATGATTTCTGTGTCCATCTCCGGTCTCTTTATTTTCAGGACCATCCCAAAGTCAACCCAAAAAGCAGCTTCCCAACCTATTCACTGAAGATTAGTTTCAGCACTGTGTGTGTGTATGTGTGCTAAATAACTGTTAACACATGACTTCTGTTAATGGTTGATTTGCACGGGGTAAGTGTCTCCCAAATTTCATAGATGGGAGTGTCGCACTCCATTTATGCATCGTCATCACACTAAAATCCACCATCCGTTACACATAACTTCCAATACGGACACGCTTGAGCCGTAACATGTCTGCAGACAAAGAGAGTCTCAGCTGCCGTGGGTGTGATCTCCGTCTGAGGTGAGCGCTGATTTCAAGAGCAGCTCGACCTGACGGATCACAAGTTACACGCTCAGTAATGCGCCGAGTTTTGCCAACAATCTCGGGAATGTCAGAATTGATGAGAGAGCTCGTAGCGGAGTTTGTTTTTTTTAGACATTTTGAGGCCGGACTTTGTTTCCTTAACAACCTGCACCACAGTTTCTCTCTCAAGCTCCACACCTTTATATTCACTGTCTCAGGGGGGGATATAGGAATGTTCATAATCTGGGGCCAGAGAAGGGGTTAGCATATATACAACATTCATGCACAACAATTCATGCAGTACTGTTTCAATAAAGCTTAGAAACCCACAATATATTTCATATTTATGGTATTTTACAACGCATTATATAAAAGACAATTTAATACCGAAAATACCAAAATCCCAAAGTTTGTGAGAGTTTACTCATCAATCAAGTGACTAGTGACGGGACACAGGCACTTTTGAGAAATTACTTGATAGATTACTCCATAATAACCAGGCCTCCCACTTATTTATCCTTTTCATCACCGGCCGTGTTGTCCTTGAAGTGGCACTCTTTAGTCATTCACATCTTTTTGTGTCAATCCCTGCTTTAATTGGACAGCTATTTTTGTCACCAAACAAGATTTATTACCAGCGCACAGGTGAAAGTGAACTTGGTTGAAATTAGAATACTTTATGTCCATGACACGGGCAAGTCCGTGGAGGGCCAGCAACCTTGTAGGTTGTTCCCTGCTGGAAGGGGAAGGTTTATGCGCTGGTGCACCTTGGAGACCCATATATAATATATATATACTATAGTATAAATTAATTGTATATAAAGAGTAAAGACCTGGAAGACGTCAGAGGAAGGAATGTGAGTGAGGGATTTTCTGAAGGATGCTGGTGGGGGGTTGTTGAGGGGACACATCTCTGATGTATCTCCACTGACCTGATTTCACAGTTGGTGTTTTATCTGCTTAACACTGTCACCTTCAGTACCTGGTGAGATGAAGAGACATCTCCAGCTTGAAATGTCATTCAGTCTTAATGTAGTGAACCAGGGACCTCACAAGCTAAGCTCCGTCGCTGTAATGCTAGTGATGGTTTATGGTTAAACTGTGAAATATCAAACCTAAATTACATTTCTTTGTCGTAAGGGTTTGTTTCCCATCATAGGAATCATATTATGTAGATATGTATGATTTTTTGTTGCTCACTAATTTCAGCACTGGCTCCCAAAAATCCATATCTGTTGGGCTCAGTACTTCCTTCCTGTCACTTCTATATATTCTCGAAATAAAAGCAAGTGCTACAACCCAATCTTTGAAAACGTTCAGACTTTTTCAGTCTCTTATCATTTCCACAGAAGTCTAAACTCTTTCCCTTGATGCTGCCGTGTTGTTCTGTGTGTTTGAGTTCAGTCTGCAGCGCCACATGGGGGGGTTTACAGGGACTAATTTTGATAATTGATTGTAAGTGTTGTGTGACAGGTCCCCTGATGTGAACGCGTGTGACGTCGGCACTTAAAGGGCTGTTCACCAGCAGCCGCTGATTGATCCGACTGATCGATGGCCTGGTCCCTGCACACGGGAGGCGTCTCAGAGAGGGTTCACATCCAGGGCTAATGGTGAGTGGGGGGGTAATCATTCTCTGTTTTTAACACTTAAAGCGATAGGTGTCTCAAATTTCACATTTGAACTCTTCATTATGAAAATACCTGTAAAGGACAAAAAGAGAGAGGAGGTTATTCCGTTTGGACATTTTTGTTCTCTTCACATCCAGCCCACTTTTTTGTTTTGATTACAACCTTTAACCTTCCATCGGAGCTGTGGGAGAGAGTTGATGAGTTCACAGTGAAGGAAGATGCTGTTACAATAGAATGTAACATGGTCGTAGAGTCAACATTAGTCTCCCTCTCTACACCCTTTTCCCCTTTATGCACCTATTTGACCACTTCCCCATCGCTGGCAACTGCAGGAGCATCAGATTACAAACAGGAAAAAAAAATAAAAGATCAGCCTCCGTCACAGCTGAGGCTCGTGCTCGCCGACTTGGCGACTGGGGCATCGCTCCCATGTGTCCGCTCTGATATTTCCCCTCTATCTCTCATGACCTGATAATGTGAACCTTCTAATGAAGCTATTGTGTGCCTGTCCGAAGCCATTGTCTTCCAGGGGGAACTTTCTTTTCTCCAGCCGACAGACGCTAGCCTCGGTGATGAGCGCACCTGCAACGGCCACGTCCCTCTGTCTTCTGCTCCTCTCCCCTTCTGTCTTATCATTGTTCTCAATTTTGGTCGGTTGCACACTATCTACATTGGCAATTTCTGCTTCTCCCGCTCGGTTCTCTCTCGGTTTATCTCCGTAATAGCAAGTGTATGAGCTGTGGTGTTTGTTAATATGTGTGGATATACAGTGTGTGTGTGTGTGAAGTGAATATTCAAAGAAAATGAACTAAACCTACGTACACTTCTTGAAATAATGCCATTATTAATCCTTTGAGGTAATTCAGAATCAGTGTCACTCCTGCATAGTTTGTCCACCAGAGAGCGCTGATAAGATCCGTGCTAATCAATATCGTGATTGACAATTTGACAATAGGTCAGTATTAAAAAAACTCAACATATGGGTTAATGAATTACTTCTACGAAATATTTGATTTGTTTATTTGGTTTAAAATTAATCAATTAATTGCTAGTGACGTAAAAATGTAAAATATTGTTCCAGTTGACATGACGCAGAAGCCGTGGTAGTGTTAGCTTGAGACATTAAGGTACATTTTTCCCGTCCATTCAAGAAATTAGCTGATTCAAGATTTCCTAGTGAGAGTAGAACAACAGTCCGTACAGCTGATTCAATCCCATGCACGCTGCCATTTTTTAAGCCAGGATGGTCTCTCCATTCTTAATAACTGAGCATGTCCAGGATGCTATAGACTTTTCAAAACACATTTATTCAAAAGTCCGATCTGTAGAAGAAGTTTGATATCTGAATATTTATCACTGACACCATAACTATCAGGGTTTTATCCATTCTGGCGGCTCCTAACATTGATAGACCTCTCAATTTGTGTTGGACGCTGTCTTTTGTCATTTTAAATATATAGTTATTTTATTGATGTGCACCTCTGTCAGTCTTGGAAGACGAATCCCTCACTTGTTCTCCTTCCTCTGTTAAAAGGGTTTTATTTTCAAAGTTAATCCTTAAGATATAGTTGAAGGATAAGGAAAGAGGAAGTTGCTCCTTGTTCAGCCTTATGAAGCAAACTGTGATTTGTGACTGGAACCGTTCTGTCTGGAGTTTGCATGTTCTTGTGTCTACGTGGGTTTTCTCTGGATACTCCTGCTTCCTCCCACAGTCCGATAACATGCAGCTTATGTTACCTGGAGACTCTTATTGACTAGGTGTGAATGTGAATGGTTGTTTTTCCCTTTTTTTCTGGCTCTATATTACTGATAAGCTGTATATATAATGGATGAGTCTGTTCAGTTGTCTGAAATGTATTCTGATGTCATCGCCCCAAAGGATTCCCGATCAAATCGGATTGGGACTTACCCCAAAATCATGTTTAATAATGTTAACATTAACATCCTGTTCCTAAATCTGCGTCTAAATGCTTCCAGCTGCTCGGCACTGGAACGATGGTCATTGTGCTCTAACCCCCATAAAAATACTGCACTGACTTTGACAATTGCTCCTTGAATCATCAGTGGCGTTAATGAGCACTGGAGTATTCTCAAGTTCACTGTGATGACATCGGCTCATTTCCTTTTGTCCCCAGTGTGCATCAGTATGGGAAATTATACCTGAATGAAAGAACCACACACACCCAACATCTGAAGATCTGAGTCTGTGTGTGTGTGTGTGTGTGTGTGGTGCTGTTATTGTCTATCTTCTCTGTTGGCACAGCTTATTGTGCTTATTGTGTGGAAGCATATGTGAAGCTGATTTACATTCATGTGTGACGCACTTGTCACGGATTGAACCAACTCCTCACACTGGTGTTTAAATGTCATATCCCACTACAGTCTCCCCGACAAAGCCAGAGTTGTTACTTCTTTACCCATAAATAAAGAAAACAGGATCATGGATGAGTGTGTGACTGCCTTCTTTCATTTTTCATTTGCTTGTGTAAACAGTGATGTGTTCTGGAATGCAGGAGTCATATTTTTTCTTTCATGCCAAGATTTTCTGAAACTCATAGCAGGAGTGACACGCTCGCAGACAGTGCGCTCGCAGACGGCGTCGAGCCGAGCGGCGAACACGCCTTTGATGAAACAAACTTAAGTGCCTTTGATGTAGTGTGAGTTTATGAAGCTGATTCCAGCTGCTTCGTGCTCTTCAAGGCCGTCCTCCTACGGCCTCTCACACCAAATTAGAAATGGCACCTGTACACCTCCCTTCTTCTTAAACAATCAGCACTTACTGTTTCCTCTTGTTTGCCTTCCTCATCATGCATTTGTTCCATTTGGCTCACTGTGGGGGTTGTACAGAGCTGAGTGGCGGCAAAGAGAGAAGCACAAAGCAGGAAAAAAGAGCAACTGCAGAGTCCTAGATTACCACTTTCTGTCAATTATACTAATTATTATCGAAATAATTAAGTCAACATATTTAAATGGCAACAATGGAAGGAAAAACTGATAAACAATCTATCTTGGTGTCGATATTTACCTCATACCCGGTAACTGTAACCCACTTGATACATATCATGATCACAAATAATCATCTCTGTTGTAATTCCGTCTGCGTTTGTTTGTTTGCATGGTTAGTTTGCATGATGATGCAAAAACATTTTGTCAGATTATAAGGAAACTTGGTGGAAGGTTGTGGTACGAGTCAGGGAAACTGGGGCCGATCCATGATGATTGCAAGATTTTTCAAGATTTTTGTTGATTTGATTTCCCAATCATGGATCTTGATGAAAAAAAGTCATGTATGTTTAGGCCACTGATATTTTTGCGTCGGTGCAATTTGGTACAGATCCAAATAAAAATCAGGATCTTGTGAATTTAAATATGGTTTCATAACGGGGCTGTTGGGCTTCAGTTGAGGTGTGTGCTCTCTGAGTGCCCAATAGTTACCACATTTAACTTCCTATGTTGAAAATTAATATTGGTCAATATTTTTATTCTCAAATATATGCCATTTTTTAAAATTCTAAATAAAACGGTATCAGCTGGGCACTTTTATACTCATCTATATATTCTGTTTGGTGTTTTAATCTATTAAAATGAACATTTTGAGTAACTGGTTACTATAAATTGTTCTCCAATAAATGTAGTTGGATTGAAATATGAAGTAGCATAAAGACATAGTAAATCTATGGAACTATGGATTTTATTTATGCTCAATATCCTTTTTTTTGTTATAATCTTTTCTTTGACAGGCGTGGTTGTATCTTAAGTCATTATGTTTAATAATGGATGCTATTAGTCAAGTATGACAGCCTGGATATTGTTTCATCTCGAGTGCTAACACGTGTTTATAAAGGTTTACGCACCAATGGAAGTTTTTCAGTGTTTCTCTATATTGTTGTTTACTGCCATAAAGCTGCTCTGTGTACAACATGGTGCACACGAGCATTGGAGCATTTTATATTTTTCAGGTGCGTCTGCTTGTGATGAAGCCACTACAGAAGCCTCATACTATCAGGAAACAGCTGTCCAGCTCTAATCTTTTTATGAGCGATATGCTGTTTTTAATGAAAGCCCTCGCAGCTCTCCACAATCAGCTGGCCATATCAGAGCTTATATTTCATCCTGCTATTGTGATGTCATCACCGGGCGCAGGCATAATACATAATTCCCTGTGTTATGACAAACTGTGGCCCGGGGCCAGAGAGGTATACGAACGCTTTTGGGTCCATGTCAAGTCCACGCCATTTGTGCTGGAATAATCGCTCTCGGCTTGTTGCTGGATCACATGAAATAAGGGCTGACATGGAGCAACAAATAGGTCAGGGCTATTTGAATAAAAAGTGAAGAAGTCAAATGAATGGCTTCTCTGCCACTCTTTCCCCTATATACATACATCTTTACACATATCAACACATCTAGTTAAAGGTGTTATGATAAGAACAGCACTTCTAGCGATTCTCTGACCATTACTGGGTTATTTAGGTTGATAAGGATTCCAAGGCTCTGATATAGTCATGTAGATATGTTTAACTAGATATATAACAGTATACTGATACAGTTAGTTTTGGTGTTATTTATTTTACTGGTCTGGCTATCAGACCCCATAGATATTTTAAATTTTATATGACAAGTCGTTTTATTTTATTTCAGGTTGCCTTTTAAGAACTGATCAGGGACAACAGATCAAAATTGGCCCCTAAAGCTGATTTATAGTATTTTCGTTTATCAACAAGTAATGTCCCTGTCAAATAGAATAAATCAATTATAATATTGGTAAATAAATAATTGTAACATATTTTTAGTAGAGGTACATTTATTCTCAGTACTTTGTCTTTAATAAACTCAATGATGAGAACTGTTTCTAAATTACATTGAATATCTTTGCCATTTCAATACTGTCATCATCTGTACATTGATACTGATACAAGCCAACAACATCAGCTTGGCCCATCAGTCAGTTGGACTCTGATTTTAAGAAAGTGTTTTAAGAACATGTTTAAAAAACACTGCAGGTAATTTAATAATTTGGTGGTATAGGTTCTAACAAATCTTAAATGTCTAGTCCAGTTAACCAATTTTAGCACGGTGTCGTGTTACAGCTTGTCCAATCTGTGTTGGATTGTAGAATCTTGATGGGATAAAAGATCATATTTAGTGTGTTAGCATCTGAAACAATCCGATGTCCTTGTGGCAAAACTACATTGCACATATGCAGCGTTTGCAAGTGCGGGCATACAGACGAGCAGATGGTGGCTCCAGACACACAAGCATCCTTGTTGCTGTTTGCTGTGGCCTCCACCTCCACTCTCCATCCCTCAGCCCCCAAAAATCTTTATCTGCTACATGATGCATGAAAGCACACAGTCCTCTCATACAACTTTACATGACCCCTGACCCCATCTGCACAGATGCAATATGACCTGACTGCCACCATCCATTTTGGCCTGTGCAGGAGATTCAATGAATTTTTATTATGCTGCATGTGCATGTCACTTGGTCTGGCTCCTTCTTTTGATCCTCATCGCCACCGATATGTCTTGGAAATACATCACTTGGCGCTCACACAAAACAAAGATGGTGAGCCACAGCAAAAAAAATATCTTTCTTTGGTGTTGTGGAATCTGGGGTAAAATCTGTACTACATATTGGATTTTTTGTTTTTTTTATTATTTGTATTTTTTGTTTGTATTTGATGGATGATTCCAGCGGGATTTTGACGGGCACATTTCCAGCCGTGCGTCCTGGCAAACTCCAGAAATGAATTTCGGTCTTTTTATGAATTTTTTGGACATCTCAGTTGAAAATCTGGCGATGCCATTTATAGAAGGCTTACATGAGATCAAATTGGGCCTATCTGATAATTTTGGGTCCCAGTGTCTGTGGCAGATTGACAAGCCTCACTATTTTGAGGAACTTTTTATTTCAGTGAATCATGAGGGGATGTTTAATACACCTCCGCTTCGCTCTCCTCTCTGAATCAGCATGCAGCCTGCTAACTCCAAATGGTGATTTCATGGCATGATGGTTTCTAGGATATGTGGACGGACTGTCAGTCAGTGAGCGCCGGTGGAGAGATGCTTGTGTGTTCGTCTGCTTTATTCACTCACTCTTTTTTTTTTTGTCTCCCTCAGGAGCCTCTCAAATTGTCAGTGCCAGGCAACAACTTTATTCTCCCCAGAGAGAGAGCAGGTATCCAGGGAATCAGGCGTCATTTAGCCTGTAAAAGCCTTTTTCTTTCTCTGACACTGTGCATCGCCTTTTATTTCCCTCTCTTCTTCTCTGTATCCTCTCCGGCTCACAACTGTACAAACATTCAATCTCGTTTGTTTCGGTCTGGTTTCACTTTAGTTGGTCTCGATCATTCTTACCCAAGCCTGCTCAGCCCCTTATTGATCAGCTCTTTGATATTTTCATCCCGTATTGTCACTGATATATTACTGAGTATAGTACAGGGAGGCATGTCATGATTATTTCTAGTATTGATAAATATATATTGATTCATTTTGATTAATTGTTTTATGTGTTAAATGTCAGAAAAATTGTAAATTTCTCTTAATGACGGCCGAAAATTCTGTGAAACTGAAGCTCAAGAGACATTTTGATATATTTCCTTGACTTGAAACTTTCCTATTTCTCATTAATCACAAATTTGAATATGTTTTCTGGATTTGTCTATACCTCCTCCTTCACTGTTGTCTAAGTGCAAACTGCAGCGTATTTAGCTTTACATCTAACAAGGCTTGGTATTAGCACAAACTCTTCTGACTGAAACACCCTCTCTGTAAAACTCTATAAACTCTCCTGGCTTAGATCTGCAAAGCTGCTTCTCTGCAGACATTTAAAAAAGACATTAAAACCCACCTGTTCAAAGACTTTTATGTAAGTTATTACTACCTTTGTTTTTCAGCATTGGCTACCTTGAAAGGCCCTTTATAAATCTGTTATCACTTTCTTAATATATCATTTTCATGATCTAATAAATCAGATTTAGTTTGATATAACTGCATGTGTACATATATATTACATATACTAAATAAAAGTTAAGGAAACAGTATGTGTTGAGAAAAAGATAATCGTCCCATTGATTTGTGAGATTTTACAAGATTTCAACTAGTGCTTGTTCACATCACATGAAAGCATAACAAACAGTACTCATGTAGAAATCACCTTCACTGTGTGATCACTGCTTTACAATCAAGTGAGTGACTGTGAGGTTTTATTATCATCATTACTATTGTAAGAGCCTATTGGAGAACAAGCTTCCCTTACAATTATGGCCATTGTGTTTTGGGGACAGAGCATTTATATCCTGCTGGTGGCTCCAAACAGATGCATTGTTTAACCGTCACAAATGACAGGGACAAAGCAAGGAGAAGAACCCTGGTGCTTTGTATGTTTGTGTGTGTGTGTGTGTGTGTGTGTGTGTGTGTGTGTGTGTGTGTGTGTGTGTGTGTGTGTGTGTGTGTGTGTGTGTGTGTGTGTGTGTGTGTGTGTGTTTGTTAGAACGTGCACTGCTTATGACTGTAGATATAAGACGACTGCTCTGAGTCACAGTGATAAGAAATATAATCTATACACTTTAAAGTGCTACATAATGTGCATGAGCTCATAGAGAAATTGTGAGAAAAAATGCTGAATGAAGTGAAATTTGTAAATGCTTGTTGAGATATGTAAAGGGCTGATCAATCCTTTCTTTCTCAGACAATCACTTACTTTGTTTTGGTTTATGCATGGTCACCCACTTGTGAGAGGTAAGATCCTTAAGTAACTGATCTCTACATTGAAAGCAGATCACAGACCCAGATGATTTCTCTCGTAAAATGATATCGTTGGCCGGTAGGTTCAGAGTGGAAGAGGAGGAATACATTCCATTTCAAATATGCTGCCAGATGCAGAGAATGTGCCAAAGTACGCTGGTGAGACATTTCTGAGAAGTTGAGAGAGAGAGAGAGAGGTGTGGGAATTTGAATTGAGATGTGTTAAACTGTGTGTTCGTTGTGTCAAAAGATTTATGTTAGAATAACTGTTAGAAATAGTTTGATGAATACAAAAGCACAGTATGTCCCACAGACCTGCGTCTGGCACTGTGTGATTTATCGGCAGATCATTGCTTTTGGGGCTGGGCAGTCGGATGTGATGAAACTAAACTATTAATATCCACAAAGGGCAATTTGTTTGTCGTATTATGAAAAATGCATATGCTACATCTCTGTGCATCTGGCTTATGTAATATATTCATAAATGTCCCTCACAACTCTGTGTGTGTGTAAGTGTGTGTGTGTGTGAGAGAGAGTGAGTGAGTGAGAGAGAGAGAGAGAAACGCAACAGCTGTCAGGATGTGATGACTCAATTTCTTGACAAGCCTGGCACTGAGCAGCCAGTTGGAAACTGAAGGAGATACTGGCTGATGAAGAACTGCCACTGTGTGTTAATGGAAGCAATGAGAGAACACGTGGAAGGAGGTGGTGTCTGTTTTATCCCGAGCGTGAGAACAGTTTGTTTCTGACCAGAAGTGTTTCAAAGCTACGGGTTTGATTGGCATGACATTTACTAGAAGGCTGCAGTACACTTGTTGTTTGGTCAGTTATCTGTGGGACTAAGGCTACGTCCATATGAATACATTTTAATTTAAAAACAATGTTTTAAAACTCAAACCATCTCTTTCCACATTCTCCACTGTTTGTATCGGTCACTAATGACAATTATTCACTGCACTTTGTTGCCTAACGTGAATAAAACTAAATGCATTTCCATACAACAACTCCCTCGCTGCTTCAGGACATCATCAAGCTATGTCTTTTGTTATTGTTTCGATTGAGAGACCCCTAGTGGCCAAAGTTACATATCGTACGTTTAAGCACTTGAAAACTTGTGTTGACACCTGTTGACAAGTGTAAACATCGCAATAACAGTGCATTAAGTGTATTTGTTTAAATGTTCCCTAAAATTACACTGAATACATGTCCTGTATAAACTGTATATAGATAAATAAATTGTGCAACCAAAAGAAAACATTGCGTAACTTTATTGTCAGCATGTGAATTTACTGCGTGTGGTTTAGACTCCAGAGAGAGATCGGATTCAAGGTCGTTGGATGGACACAGTAATGTCCTCCGCAGCTTATCTCCACTCAATCTCTGTATCACAACTGACGGAGAGAAAATAGCAGCATTCTATGTACAGTACAACAAACGCACAAACTAATCTAGTCCCTCGAAGATCCAGATAACCCCAGAAACCACAGGTAACACACAAACAAATCACAAGAAGTTCACTTTATCAGCAGCCAAAGGAGACCTGGCAACCTGTCTCCTCGCTATTGTTAATCGTTCCTTCTCTCTCTCTCCAGCCTCCATCTGTCTTTCCCCCTTTTCTTCCTCCCCTCTCTCTCTCTTCCCCTCTCTCCCACTTTCTCTCTCCCTCTCTCACTCTTTCCTTGAAGCCCGCAATTTAATAACCTCAAGTGCTGTCAGAGGAGGCATTGAAAAATGGCTTCTATAAAACATAACGGCCTTAATCAGAGTGCGCTGAGGATTCTCCATGCTGCTGCTGCTGATTCCCCCCCCCCGACCCACCCTCCTCCTCCTCTTCCTCCCTCCCTCCCCCCAATCCCCGCCTCTAATGAATTAATGTTGAAATATGCAGGGGCTCAGTAGTCATTAGATGTGCGCCGCAAGACGTGATTTAAGATGGCTGCCTTTATGTGTCTGCCAGGGAAGATGGAGCGGGACGGGCCTGGCTGGACAGTGATTGTCTTGACTGACTGAGTCACGAGCGCTCGGAGCCGAGGGTGATAGGTTACCACACGAGTATTTCTGCTAGACTAACTCCGCTGCTCCTGGGTTTGTGATGTTTTCGCTACAAAGAAAGTCGTTCACGTCCTCTGTGTTTGAATATATTCACGAATCAAGTGGATACAGAGATGTCGGTTGATAAGCTCGGAAGATTTATGTCCCTTCTCCGCTGGCCCAGTGTTGCACACAGTGTTGTAGTCATGGGTTGGCATTTCGTGCCACCCCATAAATGAAGCGTGTGTTTGAGTCATACCTTGAAAGCTGCTGTGATTTGTGGTCCTGGCAGCAGAGATTCATTCTGACGCCCTCTTCACGCATCTGAGCTGTGTTAAACCTGGGCAGCTCAACATGTGTGTTCATGCAGGCATCTACTCTCATGCCCCAAGTCCAACAATCACATAACTGACCAGTACCGACCTGAATCAACATGAGGAAACCTTTACAACAACCATAATCTTTGAATTTGTTAACATTAATAGTCAGTATGAACACACACTGGAAGCCTTTTCCTTCTGATCCGGGGATGAGCTTCTAAAGGGCCTTCATTTCCAGGCCAGGTAGACCTCATTGACATCTGATAGGTAAAATCAGGGTGAAACTATGGAGGAGACCGGAGAGCAGCAGGGACAAAGCAGAAACACACAAAGCCATAAGACTATATGGAGACTTCTCTTCCACAACAGACATTTTGCCTTGTCATAGAACCAGCTTCACCTGAGAAACACTGGAGAACGATGTGGATATTGCTGATCAATAATCCTCAGACAACAACCAAGGTTAGAGACTAACTAATGTGGACTTGGAAGAAGAAAGTCTACATCAAGATTAGATAACAGGAAAACGATTTTTTTATCATGACAGATTTGTCGCTGACCACTACAGCAGAATTTGGTTCAAGTAATGGCAAAAGCGTACGTTATATTTTATGGTCAATTAATCTCCTATTATTATTGTATAAATAATCATTTGAAATGTAAGCAAAAATATAAACAGTAGCGAGAATCAACAATTTCTCACACTTCTTTTATTTCTTTAACACATTTATTTTTATAAATGATGATGATTAATCTGGTAGATATTGTTGTAGATTAATTTTCTGTCAGTCAACTAATTGATGAATTAATCAACCAATAACTTAATCAAGCCAGCACTGATCGGTATAGAAATTAGAAATTAGGGTTCTGTGTATAATATACTTCTATATATGTTGTTGCTATAATAATTCTTTATCCACGCTAGATAAGTTTATCAGCACATTTGATCTTTTACAGGTTTTTTTTTGTGTGTCGTACGTTCAGCAAATCTTTTCTTTTATCTCTTGTTTTCTACTAAAACCATTATTACTCTCGTGGCATCTTTTACACATTAATCACTGGTGTTTTCCGGAGGTGTTTCACAGCAGATATTGGTCCACAATCTTTCATAGTCTTCACGCTTTAATTTCGAGATTGCTTTTCCATATATGGGAGTGGTATATTAATATTGTAATATGTTCTGAATTAGGAAACTGAAACGTTAAGGCTAACAGTTATTCATCCCAGCAGTGTGCCTTACAGACTTCATAAAATCCATGCTACGTCTTCAGAACAGGCCTTACCATCAAACATCCGTTCGACATGTATTAAAAAAAGGAACATCAAAGTGAAGACGCTGTAACTTTTCTGAACATTTTTCTGACAATGTTTCATTACTACCGGGCAGGTCTATAATCTATTTCCCTTGAGACTTCCTTCTCAAGTCGAGATCACACAATTATGAGAGCTCCCATTCTGACGGCGGAGCGGAAATTAATTAATAAATAAACACTGCATTTACATTCATCAACATGCGGTAAGAATAGCTCTAATTATCACAGGTGAATTAACACTTTCATTTTTGTGTCAAAAAATTAATTGTATCCCTTAACAGCTATTCCCAGGGGGATGTTAAAGAAGAGAATGGGGAAGGTAAAAGAAGAGAGAAAAACACAACGGTGTGGACCACCAGGAGTGCTAATTGCTGCTTTCAAAGGCTTGCGTCAGTGTTACCGTCTTTCTACAAGAGTGTACAGTGTCCCACAGAGAGATGCCAGCGCTGGAACCTTGTTACAAATACACGGATGTCAAGTCTTGATCTACAGGACCTGGCAGGGCAGAACTCTTCATCTTAACCACGCGAGCTGACCGAGAACAAGGGGGGTATTTAGAGCGGCAACAGCGTGAGGTAGCTATTTAAAGTGAGAGACAACTTAACCACGAAGCCTGTGTGGGGTGTTTTTCATGGTTTCATGCTAGCAAGTTAGGGAACTTAAAAGACTTTGAGCGTGGTGTACGGAGAGTTGTGCAAAACCGTAACAGAGTACAGAACAAAAATATTGATTATATTATCCGGTCCTTCTGTTAGAGGGTAAATAAGAATAATACATGTTATTCTGTTATATCTTTCTAAAAACCCAAGGCCCAAGTGAAAAAACTTATTTTAATGCATTTTTTAATTGCATTATATCTAAATATTTCTGGTTATGTTTGACCAGCAATCCAAAACCGAAGGATTAACAGATTATTATGTTAATTTCTACATAAGTCATAGAAACTTCAGCTAATCATCATGTTGAGAAGCTGACGGACATTTTCTATGAATTTTCTGTCAATCTTTTCATTAATTAAGGTTTTTCAGGTTTTTTTCAAGAACCATGATAATAAATCTTTCAGTAGAGGAAAAGACAACTGAGATATATGTGACAAAATGGACAGATTTGCATCTTTTATGTCTGAATGTAGACTCGTACTTGTGAGTGACAGAATGGCTGAGTGGGCATGCGAGTGTCTTTAACTCTTCCCATTTTGCGTGTTAATGTCTGAGTGAATAACCTTGTACCTGTGCTGTGACTGAGTGACAGTATGAGTGAGGCCGAGTGTAGGGATCGCTTCACGCTTGCATACTTCTCTGTGTGAGTGTTTGTATGTGCGTGTGTGGTCAACCCACCGGTGAATACCACTACATTAGCCAGGCCATTAGCACATTTAGCTGTCTGTAGTGCCCGAGTGTTAGTGACACGCTGGGGTCCCCCCTCCACTTAGGCACCACCCTGACAGACAGGACTGACATGCCAGGTGACAGTAATGCCACTATGTGGGAGCGAGCCGTGCCACAGCTCTGGAGGCCAACGAAGACGACGTTGGGTCGTCTCCCATCTCGAAATAATTATAGAGTTGCATTCAAATGTATCATTACAATCACATCCTGCAATTATAACACGAGAGGGAACATGTTACTTTGGTGTCATATTACCTCTGATGAGCTTAAGTCAAGGCCTCAGTCAGAGATGTACATTTAGTGGACAAGTTTTTGAACCAACTGTCTGACCAAAAACAGCTGGTCCTTCCCAGCAGACATTTTGATATGTTGTTGTACAGGAAGAGATGTAAATGCTGAAATGAATAATGGCTGAATTCCATATAGCTGCTTCAGCTCCAGGGTCTTTGTATTATGCTGGTTAAGGGGCTCAATGGCTGAACTGAAACGATTGACCTGCTCTTATCGTTGCAATGTTAGCTTCTGTCAGCCACTGCACTTACTAAATAGCTAGCTTGTTTGCTTCGTCGAAGATGTCCAATGAATCTTAGGATAGGTAGCCCAAGAACAACCCACCTGTTGGACACTTCTTTGCCCAGAAATGGAAGAACACGTTTGTCGGCCATGTTTGAAGGAGCCTGCGAAATGGGACAACCTCTGATTGGCTAGTCCTCATTGTCCTTCCTGGTTAGGTTGGTTAGCTATGGGCAGATGATTGGTTATGAGTAGGGTAAGAGTATCAGACAAAGCCAACCATAGGCCAGGTAGAGAACAAAAACCCTGCTAATATTATCAGTAAAAACATTGCTTTTACTACTTTATTAATCCTGATGAAAATCCCTGCTGTGACAAATCAAAATGAAAAGGCCTTTATTGAGGCATTATACCTACAGAAAATCTCTAAGAATGTTCAGCAACCAACATCTAAAATTATTCAATATGTCTACTATCAACAAACAATAAAATCCAAAATGTTACAACAGTGTGAATGAAGGATATTAAAAGACAATAAAGCATTCATATGGGTCAACCTGAGTCTGCAGCTTTACAGAGTTTAATAGAGTTTCTGGTCATTGTTTAATGATGCAGCCAAACAACTTCCTCGTTTTAGTTCACTTTCATCGCTCTTAAAAGCAGCGATTCAGCCCCAGCAGGCGGTTTGTTTTTGTCTCCACAGAGACGAGCTCTAAAAACCCATTGTTCCCCACCAGCGGCAGACAGACACAGCCAGAGACTAACTGGTGAACGTAGCCGAGCGTTTAGCAGCTGAAGAGCCACATGACGTGTGTGCTAATGTTGCTCAGTAACTGCTGGATGTGTAAATAAGCAAATTTATCTCACTAATAAGTATCAGCTTAAAAGGTGATGATGTGTCGATGCTGCGTTCACAACTTGTTTCTTCTGCCTCCCGAGTGGGCAGAGAATCAGCTGCTGCAGGTTTTAAGGGCATCTATTTAAAGTAGACACGTATATTATGCAAAATGCCAGTAACGGAGAAGCGCTTTTAATGAGAGCATGTTCAGTGACTATGACAATTATTACGCTGGTTTTACTGTACGAGCAAGCCGGGGCGTACATACATTCTTTCCTCGCCCTCCTCTGGAGTCTGACCACAGGCTGTCAGCGTCCTGTCAGATTAATCTGCAAGTGTAAATCCAAATGTGGATGATGTGAAGTGCTCCTCAATCTTCGCTCAATATACTGCACACTGCCGGTTCACCGTAAATGAGGCCATTTGATGAGCTAAGTTTGGACACAGGAGTGTAATGGCGGCATTAAAGAGGAGACCTGGGAGAATAGATGGCCGGACATCAGTCACTTTAATCACCTGTTTCATAATTCAGTGGATGGGTGCCACCTGGTCATACATGAAGGGTGTCAATGGGATCCCGGGTCTGGAGAGGAGTGAGACGTCTTAACGCGGATCCACAGAGAGTCCAGTCCAGAGAAGAGCTCTTTATTTTTCCGAGGCAGAAACACATTTGTCTGCCTCAGCGACTGTGTGTGTGTGTTTTTGAAAGATAGGAAATAAAAGAAATTGATTGTATCTCCGTTGGTCTGATTCATCTTTGGAAATGAGGTCATTTTTTTAATCGCATTCACTGGAGATTGCATCTTTATGATGGAAATCCAAGGAAAGCGTGTTCACAGGGGTTGGAAGGTGCAGTAGCATCACAATCTGTTACCTCAACTCAAGCTCCACTTAATGGGTGCGCTTGATTGAATGATTGGGGGAAGACGGATTCAACGTGGCGTCCGAGGCGGGCCTGAATCTGGATCAGCTTATACATCAGACCAAATGAAAAGTGAGATTATAGTGCACGTCATCTTTTAGAGGAATATAAAATTGAAGAATGAACAAAATGTGTTTTTAAGGGCCTTGGCTTTTATAAAGATGAGATTTTGTTTATACGTTATCAACTCATCTCTCCTTGGTTTTTAAGTATTTTATCAAATGACTCCAAGTCCACGCTTCTGCATGAGTAGAACTGAGCTCCAGCTGAATCCAGGGTAAAGGTCGGAGTACGGCACAGGCCTGTAGGATGATCCCCACCCTTGCATCTCAATGCAGTCCTGCCGTCCACTTTCCACAGGCACACACCACAGAGGAGATAAGAGAGAGAATAAGCTGTCAGCGGGCCGAGTTTGCCAGTCCCCTCTATATTCTTCACATTACTACAGAGGGAACAATGTGTCTGCGGTGGCAGGTGGCCATAGTTCATAATGTGCTGATGCTGACCAAGTGTCAGTTTGATCCATGGGATCGGTGAGTGGGACGGGGCTGTGGCTCCTGAATCCTTAAGCAAGCAACTGTGTGGTGCTCCTATGGGGACGGTGGGAGACATGATACAGATGAGACCTGCAACTATCTGCCTAATGGCAGACATACAAGGCACAGGGAGGGAGAGAGAGGGGGGAAAGAGAGATGAAGAGGGAGAAAGGCAGTCAGCGGGACAGATGAAGGGTTGAGTATCACGTTTGAAAAAGGCACAAAGGCAGATACAGGGCTTGTCATTGTGTGTTATTTGTCATCACAGGCCAGTAGCTCTAAAACTAATGTACCGTGGCTGTCCCACAAACCATAAATGCAAATGTTTGCAGGCCATTCTGTTTACAGGCAGTCGTAACGGTTGATGTTGTGTGTTTGAAAGGACTGCTGAGGCTGAAGTTTTGCCTCGTAAAAGTTTTTGTGTTAAGAAAATAAACAAAGTCCTTAACGCGTATATACGTGTAACAATGCATGATGGGGCATCTTCGTACGAGGTATCAGCTGGGGGGGATATCAAAAAGTGCTACAATGCAAAATAGGGACGCTTCCATTTGTCAGTTTCATTATTTTCTCAGTGCAAAGTTATGTCACCTTTGAGTGTGTTGTGAGGTGGCCAGTTAGAAAAGACAAAGAGAAGTGCGTGCTTAAAATGCAAGCTATTATCAGTGCATCCTGGTGGCTGAGGGGTTTATAGTGATGATTACATAGTCGACAGTATAATAGAATTTACGATGTATAAAATGCCATATAATGTTGAAAATGTCAACCATCTTTGAAGTTGGATGAAAGCAGTTTACATTTTAGGGGTTATGCAGAAAGAAGAATTGAAATATTAGTTCTAGTGATAGAAACGTGTCAATAAGAAATTCAGTCAACCTGCGTATATCCTTGATCAAGTTATATTGGAATTATCTGATTAATATCATTGAAGGAGATTCTGTCTGACTAACTGACCTCATGTGTTAATACCTAAAATATTCACAACGTAGCACCCAATTTGAATCCTGATAAATGGTTGAAGTTAATTTATTTAAATAGATTCTCAGTTTGTATCTCGTGTTATTCTTAGTCATATTTCAGAGAAGCTTAAGAGAAATTGATATTTTTTTACTATACCAGTGTCTATGCATTGCAAAAGTAATTTTTTTATACAAGATCACCATAAGTTTCTTTCGTCAATTAATAATGCAGCTTGAAGAATATGCATCGTCTCTGTGGTTATGAGACGTTCCACATGATTTAGAACAATGGTTAAACCGTCGACTGGACTGTTTGTGTCCTGATATTTTACTGGGCACTTACTGGCCAATCAGAAACCAGTTTTTTCTGTAACCATGGTGTAAGATACAATGATATTTTGTGGAAGTAGTTCAGGCGGAATGTCTTCTTCTTAATGTGCATAATTTTAAATGCAACATATTTGGCCGCAGCGGCTCAGGTCCAGTGACGAACCTTTACTCTGTGGTGGCGACGTGAATGAACTTAACGTTGGAGGGACACGGTCGGGACACAGTTGTTTACACACACACACACACACACACACACACACACACACACACACACACACACACACACACACACACACACACACACACACACACACACACACACACACACACACACAGTCCGTGAGGCAGGTTTTGCAGTGAGCGATGAGCTGAGTGAGCGTGATCAAAGCCACAAAGCGCAGCAAAAAAAGAGACACACACACTTCCTCATGCAGCACGAAAAGTGTGTAACACACACACACACATGGACAGGGCTACTTTATCAGTCCCGGGATCTGACTCAACAGCATTTACATATTCAACAAACTGTCACATCCACAAATGCACGCCGGAGCCCTGGGCATTTGTTTGAAATAGATTCATTTATTAAGTGATGAATGCAATATTTGCAGAGTGACAATATATTCATGTCACCTGCACAGTGTACATGATATGCTGTAATTTGTAACAGCATGTGTTTGGATTTAATGAAAATGAATAAAGCCGCCTTGTGTGTTGGAAAGATTCTGCGGCCTGAGTATTTTCAGACCATCGATAAGAGGATGGTGATGGTTTATCTGATGGTAGATGAAAGAAAATAGACAACGAATGAAAATAATTACATCACATTTAAAAGATGCTACTCCTGCACTCAAATGCGTGAATATGAACGAGTGCATGTGTCTTCTGTTTCTTCTTCACCTCTAACGTTTCCTTTCCCTTGTTCCTATTCGCCCGTGTGTCGTGGCGTTGCCCTCCTCCACATCCCTGACCCCGGCTCATCGTCCCTCATTGTCGCTCCTCTCGCCCTCCCTCCTCTTTCATTTCCAACGACTCCCTCCCTCCCTTCCCTTCTTCTCTCTCTCTCTCTCTCTCTCTCTCTCACTTCTGGTCTTCCTCTGCGATTTATTGCACGGGGCAGGCAGACAGCAAAGAAACCTCCCTGTATGGAACGATCTGTCATCTCAACATTATCAGCCAAACACACCGCCTTCCATATTGTGCTACAAGCGCTTGGGCAAATTGCTATTTTTATGGGACATGATAAAGGAAATGCTGCCTTATGTTCACATTTTTTACTGCCCGGGCGTTAGAGTGGGGCACGCTGTTATTCACTATATTGGAAACTAGTTTGTGCAGTGGGTGACACGTGCGTGCGTTGCAGGAGGGGTAGGTTGACGGAGGGAAGGTGAACACGGATGTTGTTGTAGAATTGTCAACCATTACACAGTTGAGGTGTGATCCAATGGATCCTCATGCCGTGTCAGTCAAAACAGCAACGAGGCACATGAGGCGTGCACGGTCGGTTTTAATTAGAGTCAAAATCATGAGTGATAGATTAATCTCAGTTACAAATGGCACTTTAATGCGAAAAAATATGTTTCCTTTTGGTTTCTAAAGGAAACATATGTACATTATTTCTAATCTGTTTTGTTCAGTTAATGGATCTGCAGTAAATCAAGAAGTCAAAAAGTGAGAAAGAAAAGCGTAAAAGGGCAAAATAGAATATGATAAAGAGAGAGAGAGGGGGGCTAACGTATTTAAAGGCAGCCCTATTACCATGTTCTGTGGGCAAAACGAGCTGGTGTTGACTTCCTCTGTCTGTGTTTCCTCCTCTCCTCTGCTCTCTCTTCTCCCCTCCTGTCTTTTCCTCTCCTTCAATCCTTCTCTCCCCGAGCCCTCGGCGTGCCTGACAGCGAGCGCTGCACCAAACTGACAGGCCCTCAAACCGTGGCCAAGAAAGCGAGCATTAATTAAGTCATTGCCGGACTGTAATTTGCTTGAGAAGTAAAAAAATTTCCTCACACGCGAAAAGGTTACCAAGACCTTTTCTGTGTCAGAATTACCATGCGTCATGAATATTAATGCGCTTAATGAAGACAACCTTTGCTTCATCAAGAATGTTCCAGTAGCAGGTGCCAAGCTGATAAACTCACTCTGTGAGAGCTGCGGTGGGGTTTTTTCACTTTTTCCTCTATCGCTTTCTTCTTTTTTTCAGTTTTATGTCAGATCCTTAGAGAGTCAGTTATTTAAATCAACATCTTCCTATCAGAATTTACAGGCTCACAAGCAAATACACACACACACACACACACACACACACACACATCTTCTCTTCTCCGGTTTCTCTCTCAGGCCCGCTCACTTTGGATTTCCAAGGGAAAATATTACTTTAAATGTTTATCTCCTGCTCTGTCTGGGAAAAAAAAAAATGTTTTCAAACATGCCCTCCACATTTTTTCAAAATCTCTTGGATTTGAACTCAGTCAGGCTTGTTAGAGAGCCAATTATATCCTCAGACATCTTTCAGGCAAGCTTCCACTGGCAGTGCCAATGAGAGTCAATACATGATCATGGGGATTTTGCATTAGTGTGCTATTAGAGGTTCTTTTTTAATTTTGGAAATGCATTTTGAGTCAGGCAAACTCTCAGGCAACCTTTCACTGGAAGTGCCAAGGAGAGTCATGGTGGTTTTGTGTTGTTTTGAGGTTCATCATCGTAATTTTGGATTCAGGCCAACTCAGTACTCTGTAGAGACATTTTTTGATGTTATAATGAAATAATAAAAAATGTCATTAGCAAACTGTGATAATGTGAAAATTAGCCGTTAGCTTATTGACCATTTTTCTTTGACTCTGGACATGAGGACAACACTTGTTCAAAGTGGGTGATTTTGTCTGGATCTAAAACTGCTATGACTTTCTGTGAGAAGTGTGTATTGAAGATACATAGTTATGTGCATTTCATATCTTCACATTAGAACGCGAATCACTGGCCTCTGTACTCCTCCTCCTCCTCCTCCTCCTCCTCCTCCTTCTCCTCCTCCTCCTCCTCCTCCTCCTCCTCCTCCTCCTCCTCCTCCTCTTCTCGGCCTCGTCTGCATCCTGCACAGCCGCTGCCTATTATTTCCGTTGTGTAATTGAGATGCAGAAACATTGACAGAACTCATTTACTGCGATGGAGAAGTGTGTAATGTGGAAGGGAACACAGATTATTACATCAGCCTGCACGAGTACACACACACACACACACACACACGCATAAACATAAAGACAGACACGCACACACGCATGTTGGTAAAAGAGCCTGTAACTGGCACCATGTCTGAAGAGCCTCTTCAATTGTTCTGCAAGGATTTGCACTCGTGGTCTCATGCAGCCCGGGAGTCAGAGGTGGAGCAGACGTGCAAACGTGTGATTGCCTCCTGAGCTGGGTTATGTACTTGTGAGTGTGTGCAGGTGCTTATCACCAGGATCAAACATCTGTGTGGTTGTGGGGGGGCCCTGGTTATTATATCACACTGAAATCATAACTAAGACTAAAAGGCTTATTTCACTTATTGCGTCAAGAAATCTCTTGATTCCTGTGTTTCTCTCTCTCTCTCTCTCTAACGTCTTCCCATTCTTCCTTCATCAAGATGACAAAGAAGGTGGTTCATCCTCTTGAGACAAAGGACCTCACACACACACACAGACACACACACACACACACACACACACACTCAAACGCGCACTCACACAAATACACAAGAGCGCCGAGGTCTGCTGTCATACACCTCTCATTAATTCCTACCTGTCAGCCGGCTCCCCCTACCGTATCGGCCCCCCGAAAGGTGACAGCTTTCCAATGACTGACAAAGGCTCTTTAGGTGATACAGAAGATCCCTAGCAACCGCTGGCTCCTGTAAAGTGCCCCTCAAATGTCACTTTTGCTGCGCTGAGACGTGCACATACACACACCCACACACACAGTATTTTTAAAACAGAGGACTGCTCTCAAGTCTTCAACCATCTCTGACACCCGGAGCCTATGGATGTCACCGAGGCCTCAGCTCTTAAAGCTTTTAACATCCGAGAGAGATGGCGTTGTTTGACAGTGCTATTGGTGGATGCTATTGTTGTGTGTCGTTTTCCCCCCGAGTGCATCGGATTTGCTGGTTTTTTTTTGTTTTTTTTTTTCTCTGCAAGACACACAACCAAACTTTCCCCTCATGTCCATTCTGCCGTCACGAGTTGAGTGGCAACGGCAAGCAATATCGGTGTCGGCTCGTTTGAGTGGAGAAGGGGTCAAGTACATAAAAATGTTGGCTTCTTGTGTTGACATCATTCCGCTGTCGAGGCGAATGATGTGCAACCTCTCCTGTTTCCAGTGTCGTGGAGCTGATAAGAGTCCGTAGAGGCATGTTAAATATTTGACTGTGGTAAAGCCTGAGTCTTTAAGAAGAAGACTTTTAGTTAGTGTGTGTATTACAACGGGTTTGTTTACCATGCCAGTGAATTCAGATGTCTCCACCTGTGGCACCAGCTCAGTTAATGGTTTGATCACTAGGAAAACAAAACTCTATGGCCTTCACTCACAGTCTCTAAACTATGGGAGGCTTTGGAACATGCTACACTGCACTATGTTAGCCATCATCAGCACAACAACAAATGAGGGAACATCTTTTTGATCCATGATGTTTGATCCCTGAGGGGTAGAGTGGTCGTCCTCCAACCTGAAGGTCGGCGGTTCGATCCCCAGTCTGACCCATCTGCACGCCGAAGTGTCCTTGGGCAAGATGCTGAACCCTGAATGGCCCCCCATAGAATAACAAAGTGCTGCAAGTAGATGCACTGTATGAATGTGTGTGTGAATGGGTGAATGTGAAACTGTACTGTAAAGCGCTTTGAGTGGTCATCATCAGACTAGAAAAGCGCTATATAAAAATACAAATCCATCCATCCCTTCGGTAGATTTACAGAAACTTGTGGAGTCAATGCCAAGACGCACAGAAGCACATGACCTAAAGCCTCACTAGGACATTTCCTGTTAGTTCTCCTCTCTGCCTCTGAGTGTTACACACAGTTCTGTTGTTTGAATCAGGATTGCTATCTTCTATCATCTGTTCATATGGCAGTCAAATGTGATGTGTGATAAACTTGACAATGTTCGGTAACTGCTTCAGGCCACTTGCATGAACACTTGTGTCTCTTTGGGGAACACGCTTTACTAAAAGTAACTATATGCTGTAGATTATTATAATTTATTTATTTAAACTGACACAATAGTTTTTGTAATGGTGTAGAATGGATTAGTTGTGGCAGGACTCAGATTCACTCTGCTCTCTGCAGTTTAATATAGAAAACCTGTGAGAGGTTAGTGAGGGAGAGAGACTGAGCTGATCAAATTAACAAGAGTTCCACACTGTGACTCAGATGAGAATCACAACAGGACGTCACTGCTCAGGGAACAAAACCCTTCGGTCTGATGGTGCACGTTCACTCTGAACTAAAATCAAATCGATACTTTCATTGATGGAAAAGTGCTCGCTGAAGATAAAGTGATGAACACTGACTTTACTCTGCAGATGTTAAAAATGTCGACACCTAATTTCTTAGTTTTTCTAGTTTAATGAATAAATAATTAAATTATGATATTCTCATGTCGGTTCCAATAAACCATTGATCTGAAAACTATACCTGCATGGTTGATTGAAACAAAAAGAAAAATGTCAGCTGTTAATACTCGTGTGACCTTGTAATGGTTCATATTATGTTGACCTACGTCCATTAACTTTCAAAGGTCTTTCATGACACATGAATGGTTGATGGGAAGAGATGGAAACATCCTTTCTTTATTCCAATTTCATTAAAACATGGATTATCTTCTTGTACATTTGATTTTAAATGTTCCAAAAGTAACTCTGAGCATTCCGAGACAATAGAATTTGAACTTTGGACCCAGTTTCAAGACGATAATGGACATTCCCACATCTTTACATTCTCTGACACCGAGGCACCTTTTAAGAATGAGGGAAATGTTTAAAATATACGGCTCAGGGTTCCCTGCAGAAATTAATTACGTAACCTATTGTAGCATCCCTCAAAAGTTCACGGTGCATGAAAAACTTTATATGCATGGCCTTCACCTTTACAGGCTCATAAAATTGTCGAGTTGAGCTTAATTTTTTTTATAATGTGACAGATAATTTATTAAGACCAGCATATGTTAATAACACTCTACATGGGAGAGACTTTAAAACAGTTGGGTTTGATGTCCACTCACAACCAGGGAAAGGTCAATAATATTTTTTAATACAGCTCTAATGATATTCATGCTCTTAAATTGGACTCGGGCAGCAGTGGTCCTAATACCACTGTATTTAAAAAAAGACTTGAAATTGTAAAATATGTGTAATTAAAGTGCATGATTTAGTGGGATAATCTGTGTGAATACACATAGAGCGTCGTGCACATATTTTTGAGACCGCAGCATAATGCCAGTATATATATCATATATATGCACAGCAGATAAATCATGTTTTAAAACTTTTATAATAAAGGCTTAACTTGTTTCCCATTATTTCAGGAAAGCCTCTGATGTGTAAGACAAAGTATTTCTAATGTTGTGATACAGTTTGTGACACAATATACTTTATATTTGAAAAATGTCGACAAAAATGAAACATAAAGCCATTTTAATTTAACCTGTCACAGTAGAATTCTTTGTTTTTGTGAAAAATGGATCGATTGGCGCCCTCTAGCTCACCTGCTAGCTCGCAGGTGTTTAGCTTACGGGGGGGGGGGGGGGGTAAACACGCCTTCGGTAAACATATCTTCTACAAAAATGTAACTAAGAAGAACGTAACATTTCACTAAAAACGAAGCATATTACTATTCTACACCATTATTTTCTTTATATTTTTAGTTAGTGTTTGGAAACATGACCTCCTCACTGAATATCCTCTTTGACCTACATCTCCCCTGTGTGAAAAAACAACCTCCAGTGAATATGCAACAACCCTCTTACAGACCCTCCGCTCTCTTTATGCACATGCATCAGCTGAACTGATGAATTCCGAGCCGTGCATGTTCCGGGAGCGCGGCAGCTCTGGCAGCTCTGCCTACTACTTGATTAGGCCACTCTGACAACCCAGCAGCCTGGTAAGGTCAAGCCCTACAGAGTGTCAGGGAGGTGGGATGATGATGCATCTCTCTGATGCCTCCGTTTTTCACCTCTTGACTTTGTTGTTTTTCTCCTTTGCATCAGTGTCAACTTTCTTGCCCATCTGCCCGACGACGCGTCTCCCATCAAAGCCGCACACTCAGAGTGTTAACCCTCTGTGTGTGAGGCGAGAGCACTTAACCAGTTCGGATTTGATCTTTGCTGCTGTTCATCCATTCAGCAAATCACAGAAAGAAAACAGAATGTGGTGAATTTTCTACTTTTTTCGCTTCTAATTTGATTTGCAGTGTCATCGACTACATTTCTTCATTTTATCTGACAGTGATGAGGTTGTGCATCCTTGGTGATGATTTGTGTAGATATTTAAAAGCCTTTTATAATGAAAGACTAAGTGTTTGTCATTTTTTGTTTCAGTAGTTGACAGAAGATAGCGCTGGGTTATTCATGAAGAAGTTTATAATAGAATCAATCACCTGAGGTGTTGTCATGGATTTCCTTGACAGACATTTGTCAGGCAACAAAACTTATTCATGTTTTGACAGAAATCAAATATTAAACGTTTTTAAACTGACTGACAGAAAACTTTACAGGCTGGACTGCAGTACTGAGGCTTTTTGCAAAGATCTAGTTCAAAGAAATGATAATTACTCTCTATTTGTATTTACATCCAACCCAGGTAGTTAAAACAAATACCTTTGTCAAATAGTGTTATTTGAGAACTACTTCTCAGATTGTGATTTTCTTAATAATTTCGGTTTTACATTAAAGAAGCAAATCAAAGTTGTCTAATTCACTGACAGGACAACAGGTCATGCACTAGATCAGAGGGACACTGAATTTTGAATTTGGTGTCACCACTCCTGATCAAATATTCAACTTTGTTCAACTTATTTCAAATAGAAAAGTTACAGCCCTACTGCATTAATCAATATATGATTAATAAGCATCATCTTATTTATGAGGTTATATGGATTTGATATTTCCAAATTAACAGTTTATTACCTGCAAATAAAACCTATTATTTTGAATATGTTGCTTCATGTATATCATGTTTTTCTAGAATCAAACTAAGAGCACACAGACAAATCTTGAAATATAATTGTATGTAAATCGGTGATGCATGTATAGTCTTAATAATTCACACAGTTTGCTCACACAGTGTCTTTATTTACTCGCATACTCTGAATTCAAATCACAAACAGGCAAAGAGTCGCTCTCTTCTCAGGGATGATTACAAGTGGCTTGTAGGTGACACCAGCCGCTGTGATGCGGATGTGTTGCCCTGAGCCACTGGACCGGTTTGCTGCTGCTGCTCCTGCACACACGTCTCTTGCTGTTAGCTCCTAATAGCGGATGTTTCAGCTGATAATGCTGCAGACATTGCTGGAGAAGCCAAGGTCAGGGAAGTGGCTATTCTTAGCGTGACCCCACTTATGGTCTCCATTTTGTCTGGAAACAAATGGGCGTGAATGGAAAGAGAGTCGAGAGAATCGGAACTGTTTGATGAGACTCACGTTCTTATTCGCCAAGTGACTCAGGACGACACAGGAGAAGGCTGCTCTGCCAGATTTCTCTTTTTTTTTGTATTTTATCCCTCTCGGTGTTGGTGTGTGTCTGTGTCAGCGTCTCTGTATAAACAACAGGGAGGGAGGGGAGAAACTTGTGTTGTGTGTGTGTGTGCGCGCGCAGTGGGGGGGTGTGTGTAAGTATGCATGTGTTTGTGCTCAGGTGGTAGATACCCTAGGTAAATCATTTCAGATCCATTTATTCAGAGGCCTGTTCGCCTGACGCCACTTGCGCAACGCTGCCAAGGAAGTGTCACGATGTCAGCGACTTTGTTTGCACGTCTGACCCCCCCCCCCCGGCTGGCGTGTGTGTGAATGTGCATGTGTTTGAATGTACGCATATACTGCATGTATACACATACATAAATGTCGTGTGTGTTTTATTCCCTGATATTATGATCCTCAGTCAAATATTCAGAGAGAGAAACAACAGCAGCTTTTCTTTGCTTTGACTTTGCTGCTGTGCTGCGTTCAATGCTTCAAATCCAGCTTCACTAGCGTTGATTTAATTACTCTAATGAACAAACTGACGCCAAAGCGCGGGATTCTTTGGTTCTCAAATAGCAAATTAATTTTTAAAGCGGCCCGAGATCAAATTAATGGTATTTTTAGTCCGAGTGAATTTATATATTTTTTTGATATGACAGCTGTCTTAATGCTTGTTCAAAATGAGCTCGTTTGCGTGCGTCATTTGGGCGCTGACAGTCAGTTGTGACAGTTGTAAAGTGTTCTTGAAAAAGCGCGCGACGTTGGACACTCAAGGCAGCCAGACGAAAGATTTGCCGGCTGTGATGTCTGTGTGTCAAATTGCTTATCTCGCTAAGCATATGCCGGCACTTCAGAATCATAAACTTCAAACCCGCAGCCTTCAAAAGCGTCAAAACGGACTGTCTCATTCAACACATCAGTCATGTAGCCACCAGCAAAATGAGCGAGATTTCATTTTGCACTCCACAAAAAAGCTGCCGGAGACGTTTAAAGACACTCTTGATGACTGTTTCAATTTGGAGAGACTGTTAATGATATCGTCTCAGCTGCCTTTTCGCTTGTGTGTTTTTTTTTTTTTCTCCGATAAAGATACAAGCAAGCACTTAGATCTGCACTTCAGCTTTGCCAATTATTAATTTGAAGACAATTAGTAAATCACTGCAGCGCCCATTATCCAGCTGTTGTCCCTGGTTTTCGGGATTTGTGAAGAGAACGAGCCAATCCCCGGGTCAATTTATCCTGCCACCGATGACAAAACACCAAATGATGAGAAGCAGCATCACACGTAAACAAATGGTCTGTGTCTATACAGCGCTTTAGTCTTGATGACCACTCAGAGCGCTTTGCACGTGTTTCCTCCCGATGAGAAAACCCTCTTTGTTGTGATGTGAAAAATAGAACTATACAAATAGTATTGACCTAGTGATGGAAAAACCAAACGACAAAAATATCTTTACTTGAATAACACCTGCTGTGCTTTTCTGATCCACTCCCCCTGTATATTACCACACCCCCCTCCCACACAAACACACACACACACACACACACACACACACACATACACACAATGCTGCACTCCATTCCTCGAGCTCCGAGCAAACATCCCACTTGGTTTGTACTGTTCCAAGTGGCTAAACTATTTCATTGCACTAATTGGCCAGTGTCATTCCTGACGTTTGGATAAACAGAGGGAAAGAGGGAAAGCCGAGACAAATGGCGGCTAATTAAAGCGCTGGTGTGCGTGTGTGTGGGCGCTCTTAATTGTGAGTGACGAAACACCCCGCTTGACAAAAGCAACAACTTCTCATGGCGATGGAAAGTCAACAGAAAGAGAAAGGAAAAGGACTTTCTTTGAATTCTTCTACCTCCCTAATTGCTGACTGAGGGAGAGAGAGAGAGAGAGAAGAAACAATGGTCGCCCAGAGTTTGTTTGAACCATTTTGGCAGCAGCAGCAAGTTTAGGGCCTTTTGTTTTAATACAGGTTAGAAGTTTTTAGTATTTTTCAATTTCCTATTTTCAATGAGAGTTTTCATTAAAAATCCCAGACCAAGGTGTGTCCGTGTGTGTGTGTGTGTGTGTGTGTGTGTGTGTGTGTGTGTGTGTGTGTGTGTGTGTGTGTGTGTGTGTGTGTGTGTGTGTATACATATAAATCTTATCTCCTGTTATTTTTTGTGGCCCCTCGCTGCTGCAGGTGATTCAATAAAACACAACTCAGATAAAAAAAGTGATCTTGAAGAAAAGGGAAGATAAAGTGCGAGATGCAAACTCTTAAAATAAGCTGAGGCGTGTTTGAACTCCGACCTTCGGGGGACATTTGTTTGCGGATGGTAGCGTGTTGGTCCACCGCACCGTCCCCAGGGAGATATCTTCCTCTCCATTTCTCTGCTACTCCTCAGCACCACTTCACCTCGTGTTACAGCCCCTGTCTGACTGACTCACACATCTGGACACACACACACACACACACACACACACACACACACACACACACACACACACTCACACACACAATCCCTCAAACCCTCACCCAGCCCCCACCTCCTCCTCTCTCGCATTTGACCACTTGTCAGGGGATGTTTATGGGCCATTGTTTGCAGTGCTGATGATCATTGTCACTGGTTGATTCCATTACCCATAGCCGTCTGATGGATGGGCCCTACCCTGACGGCCACTGATACGGGTGTCCTTGACCACTGGGGCAGACGCAGGGAGCGGGGGGGGGGGGCAGCTGGGCGGAGAGCTGTATCTTTTATTTATTTCTTTAAAGCCACAGAGAAGATGTATCTTTGTCGATTGTGGCAAAAAGAAAAAACTAAAATGCACAAGCAGGGTTTAAGAATTTCTGAAATGTGAGCAACATAGAACGACAAGATAATTATTTTAGATGTTAAAAAATCCTTGTTGCACGATGTGTCAGTTCTATGGTAAACGTTGGGTATACTTTTAGGCATGAAAATAACTTTGATCATTGTTTGGGTTAAGGAGATCTCTGTTGTCGTGGTAACCAAGCTAATTATGTCAGGTAACAATCACGGCCGTGCCTAAAAGAAACCCGTGTTGACAGGCGGCAAGTGGAGGAAACCAACAGCTGCCCCCCCACGTGTGACAGTTTGGTCTTTTGAGTTTGTTGCTTAGGAACATAACACCTTAATTCCTACCTGGCTCCTGAGAGACAGTAGTCGTAATTACTGTGACCACTAGAGGGCTCTGTCACAAACGGGATCATTTGTCGTCGACTCATTAGGTCGTTTTTTTGGGAGGAGATTCTCTAATTAGCCAACACCAGTGACGGGATGTCATTAGAAATGCAATCGACTCGCTTGCTGTGAATCTTGTACGTCCAGACTTCAGTGCAGGTCTGAAAGCAGCTCGACAAGCAGAGAGAAACAAAACAGCAAGAACACAAGTACAAGAATGTGATATAAGATGTTTATTTGGGAATAAGTGAAAAAGAGCAACTTTTACAAAAGATTCATTCATTCAAAGGTCGTACAAAGCTCACAACTTTGACACATCAGAGACGCATCCAGTGTCTAGTCTGTGTTAGATTCAGGAAATGAAAGAAGTTGGAGCTTGTGGCTTGGTCACATTGCATCTGGACTTTTTCTGTATTGAACCAGCGGTGAGTCTCACAATCCTGTTCTGACTACAAGTGGATATTAGTAAGTATAGTACTTTTACATACTTACGTGGATTCAAACATTTTCATGATACGTTCAAACTTATTTTGAATGAATTCTGATCCATTGATTTAAATCTGTTTGCACATGTTACTTTATCCAACAGATAACCAGACTGAGGCTTGGTTCATGTCCATTTCTCTTCTCTTAAAACGTAGTATGAATTCATAGGGTTGTGCTTTGCCCTGCAGGCTATTAGAAAAGATAACGTACAGAAAACTGCAGGAACTCTGTTGTTGAATTAATCCAGCAGATTAATGCAAACTGTTTTCATTGCAGAGTTAATTGAAACACAAAAGCTGTTATGTTTTATGCTTGAAGCCTGTACTTGAACACATCAAGTCAGACAAACCTCTTTGAAGAGACTCTATAGATATACACAGAATGCCAAGAGAGGCTGATGAGCACTAAAGCTCCGTTGATCAGGGTTTTAAATCCTCTTAACTCGTCTGAAATAACTCGGTTGAAGTGTAAACACAATGGCTTTCGCCTGGTCCTAATCACTTTGTCACTATGCAGTTCAACTCAAGCGGCACTGAGGGTTTTCTCCGCCGTCCGGCCTCCTGCCGTGCTCGACTGTCACAACATTATTTAAACATTTCTCCACCATCTCATTTCAACCCCGGCGCCGAAAAACAGATGAGCCCGAAGTCGAGGAATCGTTCAGGAGTCACACATCACAGGCAGACAACGGCGGTTTACCGATGGGAGGAGAAGGGCCGGGATTTAACCAGGCTGAGGCCGCGATGTGGGTGTCACTGAGGGATCGGGCGACAGCGGGTGAAGCAGTGTTGATAGCTAAAACATTTACCGCCGATCCGACCGTCGTAATTTTTCACAGAGCTGCAGGCGTCATTGATCAGGATGATATCTGGCACAGGGGAAACGTGTAGTTAAAGGCACATGCAAGCTTCTCCCTGCAAAAAAAGTCACATAAAGACTTTCCATTATTACTCTGAACAAAGACAGAGCCGTTTTCTATCCCTCAGATCTCTTTTGTCAACGCAGCCTCACCGGGCAGATTAGGAAACAGCCGCCTGGATCAGACGCTGCGAGACAGAGACAAGGCCACATTCCGCTCTCTGATGCAGAAATTAGCTCCACTTTGCTAAAACGTCTAAACGCTAGTTGGGTCGAACCATTTTCTACAATCTGCTGGATGTCTTTTTTTTTGTCCTTGCTCCTGTAAGACAATGCCAGAGAAACACACCGAAAAAAAACAAAACAGGATCACCCCCAGTCTCCAATAAAACTAACATTAATGGCAGCGCAATATGCAAAGCTATGCTAATTTTATGCACACTGTCAACCTGCGCATCGGCCATTCTACGTTCGTTTCAAAAGATACGACTGCAATTAGACGACAGTTGATTGAAATCATTTGCGTTTTATGATTCCGTTACTTTCCGGCGCTGACAGGGCGTCGAGCAATTCGGTGACAGTATATTTCCACAGCATGGGGAGATTAACTGCTATTATTGACCCCGACGCAAACCAACGGGTAATACATTTCAAACAAACTACTCACGGCGTCGGTGATTTGCATGTGGTGTGTCATTTACCATATTGCCTGATTACCTAATGATATACGCTTTAATATAACACGCGGAATGTTTCAAAGCAACGCCCGCACCTTTACAGTGACTTAACACGTCTGAGACGGGGAAGAATTGAGATGATAGTTTAAGGGCTGCGGAGAGAAAGAGAAGTCTTATCAGTTAAGACTTGCTTTGTATGTAGGATTCTTTTTTTTTCCTCCTCCTCCTCCTCCTCCTCTCCTTGGAAAGCAGGGGTGCAGTTGATGAATTCTTAAGCAGATCTCGCTGATAATTGTATTTCATAACTGTCATGTGGAGAGGGACTGTCCGCCGAGAAGCTATTTGTGTCACTGCATCTCTCTCTCCCTCTCTCTTCCTCTCTCTCTCTCTCTCTCTCTCTCTCTCCCCCTCACTCTCTCCGTCTCCTCAGCCTCTTCAATAAAACTCAAATCACGACAGAGATTGTTAAGTCTACCCCCAAGATTATTAAATCCAAATGGAGAATTTATCGGGTGACACTTCATAACAATTAATCTGAGATGCTTGATTAATAAAGTTCGCTCACCTCCCCCCACCCCCCTCCCTCCTCCCCCGCCCCCTCTCTTCCTCTCCCTTCACCATGCCCATCACTAAAGTTGTCCCGTGTGAGTGGGATGGAGGGAGGGGGGAGGGGGGAGGTGGGGGGGGAACAGACGTACGGGTGGCAGGATGGTTGTCAGGGACGACATGAGTGTCATTCTTTTTGATTAATGGAGCATGGTGACCCCGCCCCTAACCCTCCTTCTTTCCCAGCATGCCCACTCTCACCTCTTCGAAGCAACCCCCACCACCCCCCCACCCCACCCAAATAACAGGTAAAAATAGATGTGGGCCAAGTTATGCTCTACGAGTCACGCTAGGCAAGATCTGATTGGAGGAAGAGATGGGAAAGGAAGGAATAGTGGAAGGAAGGAAGGAAGGTTGGAAGGAAAAACAGGAAGGAAGAAAGACATATGGACAGAAAGAATGGAAGGGAAGGAAGGAAGGAAGAAAAGCAGGAAGGAAGAAAAATATGGAAAAGGAAGATAGCTGGAAAGAAAGGAAGGAAGGAAAAACAGGAAGAATGGTAGGGAAAAGAATGATATGTGTTGAGAAATGAAGGAAAGAAAGAAAGAAAGGAAGGAAAATTAGAAAGATATAAAAAATTGGAACTAGAAAGTAAGGTAGAAAGTCAGACGACGTGGAAGAAAGGATTCCACAAAATAATGAAAGAAATGAGAAATAAAAAAGAGAAAAGTAGTGGAAAACTAACGATGGCAAAATAAAGGAATAAAGGAAGAAGAAGAAGCCAAGTGGAGAAACACGAGGAGGGTTAGACGGGAGCAGGAAGGAGGAAAAGAGGAGGCAGATTTTTGGAGAATGTCACCTACCTAACCTTGTCACCATGTTAAGTCAGCTGTGATTAATTAGTTGAGTGAGACTGAGCAATTAGGTCACGAGTTGGTGTGTGTGAGTACGAACGTGTGCGTCATGTCTGTGTGTCTTCATGCACAACTTTTTTTCCCCCGATCGAGATCTTTTCATTAACAAAGAAGATTTTGTTTTTATCATCTGCATCCCCTGTCTTCACCACAAGGACACCGATCAAGAACAACTCATCCAGACCAGAGGACAACAAGATAAGAGGCAGTAAATAATTATATTGATAATTATCGCAAAATTTAGAAGTTGATAAATAGAGACACAAGTAAAGATGCATTAAAAAATAATCAATACTTTTAAAATTGATCTCTTCAGGGAATATCACATCTTGATATTAGTGGCTGTGGCTCTTTCCACTAAAAACAGATTTTTGAACATCATTTTGAATATATCTTATTGTCCTGAGACGCACACGCACATAAATGGTAATCGTTCTTATCTTAAAGATGGACTTAAGATAAGTGGAATCACGCCAGTCACACGTGCACAATCTTGCTTTTCCCCGACGAAGCCAATGTGCAATTTTCGACTACACATCTACATGTTTCCTACAGATTGAGGTTGATAAACTTGTGTTTTTAGGTCAAACACAACTTTTCTGTGAATGCGCCGTCACTCTATGTCTTGCTTTATATTTTCATATGGAATGTGATTACACAATAAAATGCTAACGTGAAAAACGATCCTATATTCTCAGTTTTTGCTCGATAAATAAATCCAAGGGGCTCTGTGCATTATCTCAGAAATAGCTCTAGATCCATTTGAAAGACTGTGAGGATAAGAAACCCTCAGACAAATCCTTGAACCAGTAAAGGCTTACAAAAGATCATATTTAACAATGATGGCTATATATTTTCCTTTTTGCAATTAAAGAGTCCCTCTGTGTAATTTAATGCTTCTTTTCAAGTGTCGGGTCCCCGGAGACTTGGCCTGTAGCTATGCCATCGCTCTTGGTGATTATCATTAATGAATGTCGGCGAGGACCATCCCTCAATGTGACTAGGGAGGAAACACAAGCCCTAATTAAAGGTTCCTATTCATAAATATATGCCTCAAACTACACGGATCGAGCGGCGCTGTGCACACAAGTCATTTTAATGTCAGAAAAGCACCTTTTTAAGAGCATTTTCTTCCCTTAATGTACAGCGCACCAGCGGCGGTGACAGATTTTCGCAGCCAAAGCCCGCAGCGAGGGATCTGAGCAATTTGAAATTCGCTGATTTAAATTTAGGAGTAAAGCTGAAGATTAGGACGCTCTAATTTGACACACAAGAGGACAGATGACAAAAAAAAAAGGAAACTCGACTTCTCAGTGTGCTCCCGCTGTCGAACTGAACGTTTTTTCGCGTGTTATCCTCCAGAGACTGCTGTGTTTTATCGTAGAAAAAGGTTAGTCGTATTGTGCCTGGTGTTCCTCCGTCTGAGACAGTGAAATATTCAGTTAACAGATCACAGGACTTCTCACAGGAAGAAAATAATCCTCCTCGCCTGTGTTCTCTCATAAAAACTAATTTTAATCGTTTTAATTGCTCCAAAATGCAGACTGACAACGGCTCTCACAAACCCTAGTGGCTGCATTGTCACATCACTTTCTCGCACAAAGCTGCTGGTAATTGTTGTGTGAAGAAGATAATGTTAACATCGAGGATAATATTGAGTCTGTCTGAATGCTGAATGTAAAAAAAATGTTGATTCTTTCTCCTCTTTTTTTTTTCTCCACCAGGCCTCGGAAAGAAAAGTCTTGTCGGGGAGAAAAGGGCCGGCTGAGACAAACATTTAGCGGTTTCTCTTTCCTCCTTAATGGCGGAAAAATGCTAATTGGAGTGCACGTGTCAAAGAAAACAAAAGGGCCGCGAGGAGGAGAGCGAACGAGCGTGCGTTTCGGGGAGGCAGGTATTTTTTGAAATGTAAAATATGTCACTTTATTGGGCAGATTTTGGCGAGGATTATTTTTTCCTTTTTCTCAAGGTTGCTCCAGGAGGCAGGGAAACCTCTGTGTCCCACGGTTTGTCTCAAAGTGCAGATAAAGTTTCCCTCCCGTTCTGGTGCGTGAACGGAGCTCGTGTTCAAAAGACACACACAGTAAATATATCCTGCTGAACAGCGGTTTCATAGTTTGTGTAAACAAGCTGAAGTGGCCTCCTCTTCCCTTCAGCTCGGAGCCTCCGCGTCGCTATAAAACAACACCTCCAATCCCTCCGAGACTCCCGTCCTTTGATAAACTTGCGTCTGTCACCGCTGCGCAGCTTTTCACCACATCCTTCGTCCAAAACTGACAAAATCACACACACAAAAAAAAGCTCATGCGTGGTGGGGATTACAAACCTTTAATTGCATTGTCAAAAGTACAGCAACACATCATTTTTTTTTAAGTCTACACATTAAACAAGTCGTGGAAAAGTAAATCTCTATAAAATATCAGAACCTCGCCGTCTCCCTGTCTGTCTTCCTCCATACTCACACTTTGGCATTTTAATTATGCAGTCTTATCTGATAGATGTGGAGATATAGCTCATGTCAAAGTTAGAGCCTCCTCTTTATTAATTTTTTATTATATATTCTTATATTCAGCCTGTCAATGAGTGTGTGGAATCTGATAGGGAGCCATCATTGATTGAAGATTAGTCAAGATTATGAGCAGAGGAATTATCATAAGCTGTGAGCCTTCGTCATTCCAAATGTTCACTTATTTGAATGACACTGTGGGCAGAGAATTCCTCTTTATTTCAGTCTGCCGAGGATAAGTAAAGGCGTCCGGTGCTGCTGCGGCAGATCTTTATACAAATAACATGAAATATGTGAAAGAAAAGAAAAGTTATATTTCAGAAACCTGATAAAACACGTGCTAAACACCAGAAACTCCTGAAGCTGGATTTGTGCGGTGCCCTGCTCGTGCACTTTCACGCCAGTAGATCCCTAAATGTTTTGACATCAGAGGTTTATGGCTGCAAAATGGCTCGGCTGCTTCGCCACAGGCCAAAACATATGCAACACAGCATTAATTATTTATGAGTGTGAAGAGGTAGGCATTAAATTCTTGGCTTGGGTCAGTACGAACTTTGTCAATATAGTATATATATATATATATATATATCCCAAAATAAATTTCCTGGACTGCAATGAAAAGAAGGCGTGTTAAAAATAATTTACTTCTGAGGGCAAAGTATTAATTCTGTAAATCTGACCAAAGCAATATATTTATATATTGATCTTTATCCATTATTGGTCTCAAAACTTCCTTTTTAAACACACTCAAAGTTGTTTGTCTAACAACGATGTAAATGAAGAAATGCTCATGTTGGTGGATCATGTGATTCTCTCTGTGCTAGTGAGGATGAGGAGGAGAAGGAAAGTCATGAAGGTGCAGAAGGATTGAAAAGACAAAAAGAAAATTAAAAAAGAAACAATTACTCTGGTAGATGTTTCAGATTATATTTTATTCTTTTATATTTTCTTTTATCTACAAACTTCTTTTTAGTTGTGGCAAATAATTTCCAAAATTGTTTGTTGACGTACAGTAAAGGTTCCAAAAGTAAATACAGTAAATAAAGTTAACTAATAAATTAAAAAAACGCTCTGTAGGAATTGTAATCTTCACATAAAAAGTACAAAACAGTTTAAAAAAAAATTTGGATTATAAATTATATGGCATTTTTCAATGATCATATTATTAATGACAAAACCTAAAAGAGTTAAGTTACTGATAGTCTGGCATAGTATTCCTGATATATTTATTCTTACGAGAAAAAACAATTTTATTGAATATGTACAGTATTCTCATGTTATTATCAGCTCATGTGAGTGTGGGTCCCTCACCTGATCTGACAACCTGCAGGACTCCTTTGCTTCATGATCCCGCTGCTGCTCCTCAGATGGCTGTGCTTACGTCAGACCTAGAAAAAAGAGAGAGACAGTAGAAAGTAGAGAATAATGTATGTAAATATACATGCACGTTCTCACAGGCTCTGAGGGAGAAGAGGAGGAAACAAGCTGACATGTTGCGATGCTGTCACCGCGCCACAGTTAACATGGAAGAGGGGCTTCATGTGTACAAGTTTCTGGGGGCGGGTGGTGGTGGTGGTGGGAAACAACTGTTTGTGTGTTCAGCTTTTGTCATACGTGCACATGGACACGGGCGGTCGCATCACAGGAAGTGTAACAACTGTAGAAAGCAATTTAGATCAGGACGTTCTGATCATAAACGCCTGACTGGGTGTGTGTGTGTGTGTGTGTGTGTGTGTGTGGAAATATAATCATGTTTGAATCCATTGTACATACAGTGGGTACATTAAGGAGTAAATTCACAAACAGTTTATTGTTTGTCTCACCAGCAAGAATTTTATTTTCAGTCCTCAGGTGATTTCTTATGTGACTAAAATGTTTCTGTAACAAAATCCAAACATTTTATAATATGTCTCTAATAATTCAGCTGTAAAGATACAAATACACCTCAACGACAAGAACTTAAACGACAATGGTTTTGTTTTCCTTGTATAAATGTCAGTAGAAATAAACCAAAATATGAAATATAATAGAAACTTCCTTGTAATAACAGAATCTGGAGCACAGACATGTTGGTGCAGAGGTGGTTTATATATACAGTCTATGGTTATTACCCCTGCCTCTTGAACCACATGTCCCCCCCTGCTGGCCTGGGATCAGAGCCTGCACAAGCTGCTGTGATTCCACTGCATTCTCTCTGCTGCTTAAAAACCTTTACAACAACAGTCTGTGTCACTTAACACCACCAAATAACAAATCCTATATCCCCTATAGTCATGTTTGTGTAGTTTTATTTTGATAGAGGAGGTTGGGTTTATTTTATTCTTCATATTTTTGCCACTGACTTTGACATTTTACCGAATAAAGATCATATTTGCATGAGGGCTGAAGGTTGAAAATAGTTTCAAACCACAGGGTGATAGTTTATTTCAATAAAGTCAGATTCATACTGTATGTACTTTAGACTGGTAAAATTATTTTGTATTAGCATTAACATATAGTGTACACTATAAAAAATGCATTGTAATTACAGGAACTATTTTAAAGAACTAACTCAGATTATATATGTGAAGATGTTTTTGTAAATCTGGATAGAGCTCGTACAAAGGCGCAGCCCTCCTGTTTGTGTGTCTGTCTGGAAATTGTGGTGACGTAGGTCTGCTCCATCAATCAGCGGCCAGGTCGCTTTTGACAGACAGGGACAGACAGATGTTGGGGCGGTACCTTGTTTTTCTTTCACCACATAATAAGCGTCCTCAGACAGGCTGCGAACGTAGATCAACACTTTGGAACCGCGCGTAAAGACGCAGGCTTCCTCCTGAGAGGCTTGTTCGTGTGCGTAAAGACACGGGGACAACGCGGCTGCTGCTTCTGTTTTGTGACTGAAAACGTGAGGAAAAGGACAAGTTAAGAAACTCACCAGCTCTGGTTGAAGTGGGCCCGTCTGGTGGTTCTCACAGAAGTTGTGTAGAGTAATCCAGTTCCTTGTAAATGATCCGCTCCAAAGCTCCAGCCCGGACTGGAGCCTCCATGGGTCTGGATGAGACCCGTGTCCGGCTGCAGCCACTTCTTGTGCCATTCAACTTCTGTGTTGTGATTATCACCACACCCTCCCTCTGTTACCCGGTATTAAAAACCCAGCCTGGGAGTTTCTCCTTCTCTCCTCTCCCCTGCCCCTCACTTAAAGATAACACTGGCCCAGTCGTGTGCCCTTTATAAACACTTTACGCAGGATAATAGTTACAGGACGCAGTGTAGGCTATTAATGGAGCCTCTTGTAGATTCAGAGCCCCTCCCCTTCACCACAAGCCTCAGTGGAAAGGTGTAGCAAATCGATCCGCAGCCTCCATTGTCCCACTATAGCAGAGGCCACTGGAAATATCCACAAACTTTAAGACGGAGCTGCAAACTCCAATCTCATCCCTAGCTGTTTTATTCTTAAACATTATTTACCTTGGGAGGGGAGAGAAAGGGAGAAGTTGTTTAGACTTCTTGGCTGCAGCTTCTTTCTTTTTCTTTTTTTCTTAATACACGATTTCCCCCCCACCCCCCCATCCCTGCGCTCGAATTACTGGTGATTGATGTTTCGGGGGGGTCTAATCCAAATAATCAGCCAGGCCTGATCTGTCTGTGCGTGAGGCAAAGATTATCCTGCTTGTGTGGGATCAACAAAGTCTAATAGGTTTATAGGTGATTTTTATATGGTGGATCTATCTTCTTTTGTTTTTGTTTACGTGTGTGTGTGTGTGTGTGTTTAGGGGAGGAGGGGGGGGTGGGGGGTGGAATTAGATGAGGACGGTGCCAAATCCTGCCTGAAAAGAACCTGAAAGAACACACCGTTTATCTAATAGTGCGAAAGAATTCCAGCAGTGACTATTATATCAAATCTCTCCCTCACACACACACACACACACACACACACACACACACACACACACACACACACACACACACACATCAACTTTTAAGAGTCACCTCTCATTCCATGTTATTATTATTTTCTTCTTCTTTACCAATCGTCCACTCCTGTGTGTGTCCACGATCAGGACGGACGCGCGTCTGTAGCCCCCCTACACACTGTTGGCACCGTGCGCAAAAGGAGGGGTGGGTACAGGGTGGGGTGGGAGTGTTGGAGGGGGGGGGGGGGCAGGAAGGCGTTGAAATGAAAGCCATCCCAGTGAACAATTAGGAGCAGCGGATTGACAGGTGGGCTCTGCCTGTCAGGGTGACGCGGCGGGCGGAGGGGTGGAGTAACGGAGAGGCCGGACGGAGAGGAGCTGGATGTGTCTGTCTGTCAGTGGAGCATCACCCGACGTGTGCTCGCTTTACACTGCGGACAATATCCGGGGCACGCTTCTTCTTTTTCTTTTTCTTTTTTTGGTCTTTATTCTCAAGGAAAAGAAGAGAATAAAACAGTTGCACGTTTAAGAAAAAAAACAAGGAAATAATAAGAACAACAGAAGAAGGAGGAGGAGGAGGAAGAGGAAGAGTGTGGTGATCGGAGGGCGCGTCTGCTCATGACTTTCTGAGAAATTCGTCAAGTGTCCGTGTTGACAAATCGGAAGGACAGCAAAAATGTGAGTATTTCATTATCCAGGGGTGGAGGATGAAGGGGTGTGGGGTGATTCTCCGTGCACACACACACAGACACACACACACACACGCAGACAAACACACACTTGACTGATTGACACACAACCAGCTCCTCTAACGTGTCACTCTTTTCCTCTCCTTCCTCCCCCCGAAGCGGTCGGATCCCCGGAGCAGTTTGGAGTTGCAGGAGAGAGACAGGAAGCTCCGCGAACACAGAGGTGTGAGAGAAATAGTCCGGTGAAGAAAGAGGCTGGCACACGCGTTTCTGATGGGATCGCGGTGAAGGGAGAGCTCCGGCAGCTGTCCATAATATCCCTCCTCGGTACAGACTGAGATCCGCACGGAGCTTTTTTTTAATCTTATTTATTTTTTTGGGTTGCAGCAATCCTGCGATGAGTTTGTGTGATCGGCAGAAGTTAAAGGACGAGCCCGTTTCCAGCTGAATCCACCGCGATCTTCATTTTGTCATTTTTTTTTTGTTTTCCTCACCGGGACGCACCGATTCCCCCCAAATGCCCAGAAGAGACGCATAGAGATTTAAAAAAACAGAGACCTCTTCAACCTGCGAGGGATCTACTCTCTCCTCCGCCCAGATCTCCTCCTGTCGTGCAGCCCAGGAACCGGAGGAAGGAAGAGAGAAAGAGAGAGAGAGAGACACGTTCCTGGCTTTGATTTCCTCACCGTCTCGTCCCGCTATTCTGATCTCTGCATGAAAAGTCCAGCGGAAAGTCCTGCAGCAGCATGCCGAGGATAAAGCAGCAAGCGCCGCGGCGGTCAGAAGGTAAGCTCCGGCTCTGCAAACACACACACACACACACACACACACCCCTGCTTCTGGGAAACACACACACTTTATTTATCAACCCACACACACACACACGTAGAATAAACAAGCAGGAATGTGCACACAAGTTTACGCAGCAGTGCACACAGAGAGGCCAGATGCGGGACACGACACACCAGGGCAACACATCCCTGTAGTGTGTGTGTGTGTGTGTGTGTGTGTGAGTGTGTGTGTGTGTTGAGTTGAGTTCACTGACTTCTGCTCCATTTCACCACGGGTCACACTGGGGCGAGTTTATTCCCACTAATCAAGTGAGGCATGTTTGATCGGCAACAGTATTGTTTCCTTTACGCAGGAGCATGCGTCCTCGGTGCCAAATGTGCCAAATGTGCCACGGTGTGAAATGAAAGCTGCACTCTGGAGTTGAGTTTCCACGCTTCCTAAAGCCGATCCTCCACTTCTAGGTTGCCAGGATCCAAGTTCTCCCAACAAAGCTTCATCTTATCTCGCTCTCACAGGCGATGTGTCTGATGTGTTTGGTGCCAGTGAGAGAAAAGAGAGAAAACACAAGAGAGGAGAGGAGAGGCACATTCTCAGATCGTGTTCCGCTCCGGGATTGCCACCCTTGATTTGATGCTTGATTGATCGCCTGTCATGCGACTTTCTTTTGATCTATTCATTCCTGATAAACGTCAGTAAATCATTCGCCACAGAGACACGCATGCGCACCCGGCCGCCGGACTCCCTCCTCAATAGGGGGTAACTTCTTTGCCCCCGCCGAGGAGCAGAGAAAAAGACAAATTGAAAGAAAAGTTCTCAAGCGGGATAAATACTTGGCGATTAATACCCGAGGGGGGGAGGGAACACGGGGAGGGAGGGAGGGGAGGAGAGAAGGGGGGGTGCTGGGGCGTAGCGAGATCACAGGGAAGCGTCCCACACAGGAATGGCCCTAAAACACTGCAGGGTGAAGCGAGGAGGGCTGCCTCTTAATGGTCACTTCAAAAAAAACCTCCTGACCTGACCTCTGTGTTCAGGTCTGAGAAGCACCAAGCTGTGCGGAGCTGTCATACATGTTACACACACAGAGAAGATCAATTCAGTGATAAACAAGGAAACAACGAATGTAAAATCCCTGTTGGGCAACATAAAAAACTCCCTATAGGTAAATTATTGACACCAAGTTTAGTAAAAGACAAGTTAAGTACAACAATCTTGCTGATAATATAACTTCCTGGTGTTAAAAAACTAGTAATTTTGTTTGCAAATATTTAAAAATGTTGCAGCTTATGTAAATCATTATATGACGTAACCCAAAAGTCATTATTCAGGTATGTTGTTGGGACCAGGTGACACAAAAGTCATGTTTAGTAATGATTTCTTAATAATACAACTTTCTGGTAAACCTATTGATAACATTTCCAAACATGTAAAACCATAATATGAAACTATTTAGCAACATATAGAACCATTTGTACTATTTGATACGACAAGTCACTAAACAGGTGCATCATTGGTACCAGGCGATGTAAAAGTAAAGTTTAATACAACAATCTTGCTATAATATTACTTCCTGGTATTAAAAACCTATTATTTATGTTTCCAAATATTTAAGAATATTTATCACCATAAGCAAAATCCCTGTTGGGGACCACAAGAGTCACTAAGCAGGTAAAGTATTGACACCAGGTTGTGTTAAAGTCATGTTTAGTATAACTAACTCAATTAACATCATACTTTCTGGTATGAAACACATATTAATGATGATTCTAAATATTAATTGGAATATGTAAAACCATCATTTGAAAGCATTTAGCATCAAATGTAAAGTCACTATCGCTTATTACAAAAGTCAAACTGTACAAGTATGTTATTTGTGCCAGGTTATGTAAAGTCATGTTTACTACAACAATCTTGCTAATAATATGACTTCCTGGTATGAGAAACCTATGAATCATGGTTTCAAATATGTAATGGAATTTTAAGGACCTTTTAATATGACAATATTTAGGTGTCTCACATCAGGGAATCACATTTTACAAACCTTTTCTTCCACAGAGAAAAGGAAATAACTCATTTATTATGATTTCATATTCTTAGAGAATTTCTGCATCACAACATTTTGCACGTCGCCAGTCGACTCGTTGTCGTGGAGCTGACCGGACGTGAACTGCTGCGTGAGAGAATCGCATGTTCGCCTGAATCCATTTGATGTCCCTGGGAGATGTGTGTGTGATTGACATGCATTTCCAAATGACGAGCGGGGGAGGTGGAGAGAGAGAGGAACCTTTGAAGTTCATGCAGTAATGACCAAAGCCGAATAAAACAGCTGTAGAATGTTAAGCAGGCGGTGGAAATGTGAGGTTAAGCAGACTTAATCAAGGTTGTGACAGAAAGACTTTGAACTCGGTGGGGCTGTAATTTCTAATTGACGCGAGGCTTTAGTGATGGATAGAGAGAAATGTGTTTGAAGAGCGAGTCTGCACGCTGGAAAGGAGCAGTGTCTGTTTCCACCTCTGCCACAAACGCTGGTGAGAGAGAGCGAGAGAGCGAGAGAGAGGGAGAGAGAGGAAGAAAAAGTGTTGTTTCCTCTGTTTTCCAGCCTCCATACTGGTCATCAAAGCCCAGCTCTGGCGTGGCCCCATTCCGGCTCCGCTTTAGAATATTGATTTAATTGTCTGCTTTTGTGACGGACACATACATCACACGCAGTAACTGTCATTCCCCCAACTTGGAAGCCATTGTCTGTGCATTATTTCCACTGCTTGACGTATGGTCAATCAAAAAAAAAAAAAAAAACGTCAACCCCTCCACTGATGTCAATGTGTGTGTGTGTGTGTGTGTGTGGCTGCTTCCTCTGTGTACGCACCTTGGAACGCAGGCTATTTTTACAATGCATTACCAGATATTTCCACAACCTAGATTTGTCACTTTGGAGTTGCACTAAAACGAAACGTTGCATACGCTCCTCAGAGAGAGAGAAAGAAAGAGAGTGAGAGAGAGAGCGAGGGAGGATTCAATGGCTCTTTGTATGCCATTTCAAATGGGCTCAGTTTCATCAGTCACAGTGATGATTCTAGACCCTGTAATGGCGCTGTACCCTATCTAGATTATGACCAGTGACAATACATCAGTGTTCTTTCATTTGGAACCACATTACTGCATCTGTTAGTTTTGGCAGTTGAGTTCAGCGCGGTGCCATTTGAGCAGTGGAGACTTTTGCTGCAGTCATTTGTCGTCATTTTTTTCTCGCTGTCTCTTCTCGCTGAAGTGCAGTTGTTTCTGAGGTTGTTCCTCACAGGAGCCCAGGTAATTAATGGAGGCTGAACACAGCGCAGTGATGGCAAGTGAGAATAATCAGGACAAGAATAAATAACAGGGCTTAGATGTAAAGCAGTGCAGGCCCAGAGATTTGAGTTTGTCTTTTACCCAGTTTGTTTTCACATTTTACATTTAGTCATGGGCCACGGTTTTGATTATTTAAAACTGAAACTATTTGGCATTAGCTATTTTATTAGTCGTGCTAAAGGAAATTAATGAGCCTGCCGAAGGCATTTCGCAAAACATAGATTGTCTGTTTTTAGGTGCTGACACATGAGGACTTTTCTGTTTATTATTGTAAATTTGTTATATTTTTGGGTTTTGAATTACCGGACTTACAAAAATCTGCAGTTTGAAGACCTCAACTTTCGTACTGAAAACTTTTGGGCATTGGTGTTGTACTATTTTTAGATGTTTTATAAACCGTTTTTAATACATTTTGAAAAATCCACATTTATCAGTAATAATTATTTGTTGCAACCCTCATTGAAGTGCTGTAGTTCAAGCACCACATCAACTTTATGTCCAGAGGATAGTTTGATAGTATCCGCTCTAATCAAGTTGTTTCAAAATTGACCTTTGACCCTGAAGCATCTATTTTTACCCTGTTGAAAGGAAACTGTTCATTAATCAGACTGTTTGCATCAGCAGCGTTATCCTGTTTAAATTTGGCAGCTCGTTGTACACATTACAGCTAATTAGTTTAATTAGTGGACGTGAAATACTGTATGTGAAATGCACAAAGAAGCCATAATTCTACTTTTGCCTTGAAACTGAGGTCAGGCTTTTGATTGCAGCAGGAAAATTAATGGCGTTGCAGCACGTCTACTCGCGCTTCTACCTCCCCAGACGACCTATCTTCAATCAAACACTGTCACTCTAAGTAATGAATCTGTCAACTTCTCATTCAACATGTCGGCGTGATTACAGCGGGACGCCGTGTTGAATGTGTTCCACGGGAATTACAAAGTTCTAGCCGCACAAAAAAACCCTGATTTTTACTGCCTCTCCTGCACAACGTCCAGTTTTACCGAGTGAGACGGCGCAGGAGGAAGAGGCGGAGCAAACTGTGGGACGGAGCAGGACACAGATCCAGGAGCAGTTTCTCTGCTGCACGCAGGTACACTGACAAGCCGTGATACTGACCATGTGGAAATGTGTTCCCCTTCAAACCTAAACTCAATAATAACTTTTTCCTTTGTCTGCTCTCTTGAATGGAAATCCTAGCCGCAGTGGAGCCACTAATCAAGAGCCTGGGTGCTGCTCATTTTCTTTGATATACGTTGCGTCGTCTTTGCTTTAAACAAACGCTGCGTTTTAATGATCCGTCTATAGCTTAGCACGACGCGTGTTTAATTAGAGGCCTCGTCAACGCGTGTCCACACTGCAGTCGCAGCCGAGCCGCACAACGATTCCTACACAACACACAGGCGAGCGGTGCCTCGTGAGCGGCTCCACTCCACTGGCTGCTTTCTCGTCTTTCTTTTTTTTTTTTCCCTTCCCCTAAACAAATTCTGCTCTACTGCCACTATCACTACCTCCATGCAAACCCAGTCTCTTAATTATGACTCAAGGGTTGGTTGTACGGGGGGGAGAGGGGGGGGGTAGTTGAGCTTTTTCTTCCCTGCGACGGCATCGTTAGCCACGGCCCCTAATTATCCAGGTAGCTGACGGTTCAGTGACAGGGCCCCACCGATTAATGCTGACAAATTCAAGCAAGGTGTCAGGTCTGCGAGCCGCCTTGATGTAATCAACTCGGTGTTAGCCACTTCTCCGGCGCCCACCCCCCGGTTGTTGCCGTGTAAACTCAACAGCAGAGGTTGCTCGCAGCGAGACGAGGCAACGGCGAGTTGTGGGACTTGCAAAACCGCCCCCCCCCCCCCCCCCCCCATGGGGCTGGACACCGACAGGTCCTGTGATAAGGTCGTGATTGGTTGGATTGGTGATTGATTGGTTGTAGTTTTGCTTTATTTTTGAAGAACTTGTACTTTCTTGATTCTTGTTGTTCTTGGTTTGTACCCTCGGGGTTGAATGCACTTATTGTAAGTCGCTTTGGATAAAGGGTCAGCTAAATGTAATGTAATGTATTGGTTGTAGTTTCAAGGTTGCATGATTAGCTTGTGAAGTAGCTTAAAAAATGCATCATATTCTATGGAAATGAGTTCTAACAGATAACGAATGTTGCTTGTAGCTTCCTGTGAATTTGAGAGATTTTCTTCAAACTTTCCTTTTCCCCCTCTGATCTCTCCGGCTCCGTCTTTTTGGTTTGTTTGACAGAACAAGTTCAAAGACGAGCAGCATTAACACATTTCCTTGTTGTTACTTTGCATTGTGTCTTTTCCTCGGCAGGAATTGAGCTCACGGCGCCTGTCGACTCGGAAGTCGGCAGCGAGAGACGACTATTAGAGCCTCGTGATGGTTTTATCGGGACGCTGATAAAGTATTTAATGACATTTTTTTCAGGAGAACTGTGTGTGTGTGGGTGTGTGGGTGTGAATGTGCAAGTGAAATATTCTGATCGGGGGTGATAAGGAAGTGTATGTAAAGTGTCATTAACAGGTGACATTGACTGAAGGAGTCAGTGGATACATTTGCTATCCCACACTCCACTACACCCGCGCTTTCATTTGCATGTGTTGTCAGAAGCCGGTATAGGGCCTGCAGGAAATCAAAGACACACGCTAATACACACACCCGCTAATACACACACCCGCAGCTCTGCACACATCACGCTCCCCGTCCTCATCTTCGTGGAGGTTAAGTGACAAATGAAGATCGATGACTGCTCTTATGGAAAAGAGAGGGTCGAATTGAAAATATGTGGGAATTAGGCTCGCCAGCAGCAGGGTGACGATGTGAAGGCATTCCGAGCTGCAGCCCGCGAGGTAAAACTATCCCCGGGCTTAATGAGGTTCAGAGGAAGCCGGAAAACCTGGATTTTCACTCAAGCACGACACGAGGAGCTCTGACAAAGAAATGAAGAGAGAACAAGGTCGTTTTTTTTTTGTTCACAGGACTAGCATCCCCGGCCTTAAATACATCCTGCATGTATTTATTGTCTCTTGATTTTTCACTGCGCCTGTTTTCCATTCACAGATATAAGAAGATATCCTGGCTACAATTCAAAGCAGCTGCAAAACAAAAGCCACAATGTACAGTAGGGATGTCAGATAATACCAGGAATAATAACAAGCATGACATCATCCACATGGCTGTCCTTAAGGGGTTTTAGGGCAGCGGTTGCTAATTACTGTGAAGGATACAGGCTGAGCCCCAGTTTTTCCTGCTGATTGAGTAAAGTGGCCATTTGGGTGCAGGAGAAAAAGACTGAGAGCAAAGGCACCGATCATAAATCCAAGTCTAATGGTGTTTTGCTCTGAATCCAACACAAATATGAATTTCACAAAGCGTCTGGTTTGTGGTATGCGGCAATTAGTATCCGGGGATTAATCACGACCGAATTATTAGGAAACTGAAACTAAACTTGATGCTGAACATTTGCAGTATTCCCACTGTCTCTGTTGACTGTGGCAAGGCATTGTGGGTGATCGGGGCGCCTAAAGCGGTCCAGCTGCGTTTTGCCTCTTCACACAAACACTGGACTGAGCTTGTCTAATAATCACAGCAGTTGGAGACGCAGACAAAGGGAGTGAGGCTCAGTGTGGAGGAAGGAAAGGAAGACGCAGGAAAAGAGAAAAATGGCCAAGTCGTGATTTAAAGCGAGAAGATGGGAGGTCCGGGGTACACCCGGAGGTCAGTGTGTGCTCGGGGGAGCCCCTGTCTCGACTGCTTCCACTGCTATTCACACTGTGTTGTGTGTGTGTGTGTGTGTGTGTGTGTGTGTGTGTGTGTGTGTGTGTGTGTGTTGCTCTTCTCCCCTACTTTTTCATTTGCTGAACAGCCGACCTGCATGTTTTTATCATCCCGTGTGTGTGAGTGCAAATGCGAATGCGAGTGCTCGTGGAAAATCAAGTCCAGTGTGATGTTCCTCCAGTGCATCTCGAGTGTGTCCTTGTGTGATTGATGCTCCGCACAGCAGACAGATGCTGTTATTGGAGCGACCACATAAGCCAGCGTTGGCTGCTGTTGATCGAGTTTGTCCACAGCCAGAAGGACTCTCTCAGATATTGGTTTCTGCATTTGGCTCCAGTGATCTAAGATATTACCGAGCTTGTTTTTTTTTTTTCCCCTAGTCCTGCACTTGATGTATTAGAAATTGCCACTGAGGCAAGGTGCCTGTTGCGGTAATCACGGTGATCAAGCCAAGAGATAAGACTGGAGATACATGACCACCAGAGCAGGCACGGGGGGGTTTATTACCCTCGGTGCTCGCTTCTTATTGGATCTCTTGCTCTCTCGCGTGTCTCGATACTTGAGTCAAGTGCTAAGTCAATTAAGCTAAGACTGAAAAACTGCCTCCGATCCGCGAACTACACATTGAAAACAGCCGTGAGTTGTCGCTGGAGGCCTTAAGAGTTAACTTGCTTCTGTTAACCAGCCTGGAACATCTGTGTTGGAGCAGGGTGGGTACGAGGCGGAGCGGGTGAGGGGGGAAGAAGGAGACGACACAGGGAGAAAAAAGAGTGGCTGTGAATAAAAGATATGAAAAGTGACAGATGAACAGGACTTGGGTAGACGTTCTCCTGCAGCAGCTGTGACTGCTGCCATCCCTCTGACAGGTGTCAATTAAGAATTACTGCCGAGGCCCTCTAGTCATTTCTTTCCCCTGCCCAGCTGTCGGCCCGTGTGCCTTTTTGAGAAATAACACTTTACCCTTGTCACTGCGTTAGCGCTAAGCTACAGTCGCCCCGGAAAATGAGTGCATGGCGGGCACGCTAATCGATAACCAGCGTATTAGCAATTATTTTGCCTATTGATTTACGGCGAGGCAGCAACTCCCACCGTGTTGTTATTAGCCACTGATTATATGCGACTGTGCTACAGTGCAGACACGCAGGCCAACACATACGCCGGCTCCACTGTGGCCACTTAGGTGTAATTTATCTCGAGAGTCAAGTGCACATGTAGGGAGAGAAAGACCAGCGACAACGGTGCAATGGAACCCATATTTTATTCTCTATTTACGACTTTCAATAATTTGTTTCTGGCTCGCAAAGTCAGGTTTTACGGCTGCTTAATGTTCAAGGGGATTTGGGAAAGTAACATTTGTATTCGGAGACGTTTCTTAGAATTCTCTAAAAAAAGAGATCGGTGACTGAAAGTGTGTGGACTAGATTTTTAGGTAAAAGTACCTTAAACACTTTTTTAGGCCAGACTAATTCCACGAGCGGTAGAATGAATGCATTAGTCAATTGACTATATTGATAATCTGTTAAAGTAATCAGAAAAAGTTATAATGTGTCTTTACTTTCTGTTATTTCTGTGTTATATGATGGTGTTTGAATTGACAGTGAATAATTGTATTAGCAAATATAACCAATTTTTAATTGTTTATAGATGAAATTACTCAATGATAGATTGTCAGAAATATCGAATTGACTGATTAATCATTATTGAAAAGGCCATTAATAACCATTAATCTCAGGCTTAATCTCTTAAATCTATTAATGTCACAGGGAAATGCTAACATGCTAACAGTAGCCACTATTTAATCTGAGAGTTGAAACAGTTGCAGGAACTGTGTGGTGAAAAGAAATAAGAGTCATTTCTAGCTTCTAACGACTGCAGTCCACAGTTTGTCTTTACTGTTGTGCCTCAGCAGAAATTTCATTTAGGTTCAGAACATGAAAATGAAAAACTTTCTAATGGAAAGTGGCATCAATTCTTCACGCCAAACTATAAAGTAACCCGAAAGGGCTGCGGGCTTACAAACAGAATTAGTGTATTTTCTTTATGTTTTGCTCTGCGGTTGCCTGGTTGGTTCTTGACTTAATATGTATCCTCACGATAACTGTACACTGTTGTTTTGAATATAATCCGTCTGCAAGCATCGGGGTTGGGAACATTTATATTAATTTAACACATGCAAACTAAGCAGCAGCTTTTGGTAAAACTTTTCCTTTCCCCCTTTGGAGTTGTACAGAGAGCTGCTGTATGTAGAGCATGTGGTGCTCGAGCCACCGCTGTATATCATGACACTCCCCAGTACATGGCCACTGAGAAACGCCGGCCTCAGCACATCAGGCCGGCCGCTGCGAGTGGTCGAGAGTCAGGGGGCGGATATTTTTTATCCCCCCCTGGGAGTGTTTATTCAACTGATAAGGTGGGTTGAGAAGCAATGAATATCATTTTTTGGACACTAGTTTACTGCAGATAAGCCATCGGGGGGGAATGGATACCGTGAACAGATGACACTTTGTCCTTGAGAGCGGACACATGGGGAAGGTCACTCCGCAGCCCGGTGCTCTGCCACTGCCATCTCTCTCTCTCTCTCTCCTCCCCTTACCTCTTCATCTTTATCTCAGCCTACTCCCTTTTTTCTCTCATTCTCTTCCCTCAGTTTTTTTTTGGGGGGGGGGATTACTGGCCCTCTCTTTCTCCCTCCCCCTGTAAGCCTTTTCTCATCTCCCTATCAGTCATCAATCTCTATCTTACTGACTCAGTTCTCCTCTGCTCCTGCTCATATTTTCTTTCATCTTCCCTCCCCGTCTCGGGCTCTCATCTAGAGCTCTCTCACCGGATGCTCAAGAGTCAGTGAACTGGTTACAAGAACATGAACTCAAACATCTGAAAAGGAGAGCTTAATACTCTCCTCTTTCAGGCTCACTGGGCCTTGTTCTCATATATCAAGTCCCCGGTTTCTTCCCCACCCCACCCACCCCACCCCGACAGTTTGATTTCAGCGACATCCTGCAGTCAAACATCTGACTTGTAAAAATCCAAAAAGGTCACAGGGCAATAAAGTCTTGTGTCATCCTCTTTGAAGCCTGAACACATGACTGTCACATTTTCCCAAGCACTGTTCCCATTAAGCAGAGCTCTCCATAAAGCATGTTGCACAGGAAGAGAATCAAAGCGCATTTTGTTGATGTGGTGCTATTCAGTTTAGTTTTGACACTTTCATTAAGAAAGAAACCCATTGACCACGATTCGCTCGGGGGTGTCACACAGTAATCACTTAACGGCCGCCGGGCCCCTGTTTGTCACTTGATGGGCAGTTGAAAGGAGATATAAGGTCTCGTGATTGCGGTCGATTCAACAACACCACATGCTGCAACCCCCCCCCCCCCAACCAAAAAAAAAAATTCCTCCCAAATCTGTCCTGAGCCGGCGTCTTGTCTCAGACAGTGACGGACACAGGGGGGGTATAAGCTGGGCTCTGTCCCTGTAAGTCGTCTGTCTCAAAGAAAGCAGCAGGAGGCCCCTGGTACGGCCCAAATGTCTCCTGTCAGCTTCTCTGTCGTCACTCAGGGCCTGACTCACTGAACCAGCTGTCTCCGTGTGTGTGACTCGAGCCGACTGGACGTCCACCTGAGCATCTGCTTCTGATTACCTGTCTCTGGTTGTCAGGTGACCAGACGGTTGGCCTCCTTACGTGTCTCTCTGTAGTCCATCTGCCTCTTGTCTCCCTCTAAACATGTTGATTTTGCAGGATTGATACTAAGTGTAAGTACAACACTAATTTTGGAGTGTAACTTTTAAAATTTCAGTTTTTAGGTTTTTAAATATTGTTTTTGAGATTTTATGATAACCAGGGGTACGCAAATCTATGTAATGATACGATACTGCATCTTTTAAAGTTGATTAGTTTCACACAGACACATCTATATATAATCTCCACTGCATTTATCTTACAGCTGGATACTGTGAGACTCCAGGAAGTTGGTATTTGTACATAAAACGAGATACAGCGATCTACTTATTCTCAAGAGGCACTGAGAGATGGATTTTAGACAGAGCTGTTTCCGTTCTCTCCATTTGGCTATGCTAAGCTAACCGGCTGTTGGCTGTTTTACTGAGTGACAAACATAAGAGATTAACCGATCATTTAATGTAAATGTGGAGCTATTCCTTTAACCTTTCCTTTGTCTAACTAGTCCATTAATATCTATTTCATAGTATTTTTTTCGACCTTACTTTTTAATTTGGGTACAGTTTGCTCATCAACCTTAGTTGAGGTTTGTGTAATACATCGGTCATCTTGCTGAACACATACTTTATATTTGGAATTTATCTGGCCTAGTCCAAGAATGGCCACATTCCCAGTTTTGTCCGTGTGTGTGAGTCACTTTTAGATAAGTGTGATGTCATTAGACTTGTTACTTAACTATTATTTTCCCTGTCTCGCCTCATAGCCTTGTTCCTAAACTGAACCTAGAGACAGTTCAATGACCTGATGGTCTGAAGTTATGACTCGGTAGCTTCTGCATTAAACTAGATGGCTAACGTGTTAGCTAAAAATAAACTTAACTTATAAAGAAAAACATATAAACGATAGGCCTACTCTCGGTTTGTGAAGCATAAAATTTGGATTCAGGTTCGGGCTGCAATTTAAGATTATTTTCATCATTGATTAATCTGCCTTTTTTCTTAATAATTAAATTAATCATCAGAATTAATCAATACCTTAAACAAACCTTTATTCCTTTTAAGAGCCACTTTAGGATCCATCATTTTTCTCTCTGTAGGAACACATTAACAAACATGATCATTCATATCCATCTGTAAAAAAAGGTCAGAGGACTTTACTCCCTCTCTCGCCGTCTGTTGAGCTTAATGCCACATGAGTGAGCAAATCAATAAAGTATCAATCATTTATCGTTTTCAGCAAGAAGAAAAGTGCAGGTCTGAAGTTGCTTGAGGCTTCTCTGGTACCAATACCAACAAGTGACTTTTTTTTCATAATACACAGCTGCTGTTTACACTGTTCTGGACTCTGTTTAGGTCAAAAACTTTTGTATATCACCGTATCAGTATGAGAAGGAAGTGAGGATGCAGATCTGTAGAGTCTGGACAGCAGATGAATGGGACCAGATTATTTGTCAGCAGAGGGAATTAAGACATTTAGCTGAGTTCATCGCTAACATCAGGAATGAGATGAAGGAGCCGAATGTTTTATCTTGATTGACATCACATTTATCTATTTTAGTCCATTAACCCTTTTACCTTGTTAGACTGCCCCCTCCTCTCAGTGTGTGAAGTGAGACGACCCCACAGAGGCAAAGTCCAGCCGAACCTTTTAGAATTTCAGTGAAGAGGTTTCGTCTTTCAAGCGAGAAATCGTGAATCTCTCGGAGCTTTAACGAGTACAAACACGATGGTGTTCGGTGTGATCTGTTTACCTGGGAGACGCAGTAAGTTACGGTTTCTGAGCTGCTTGTTTCAAGGCGTTTGATTGCACTTATAAAATAAATAAAGTTGATGGTTAAACTGTCAGAAATAAAAAGCTTCGATTACAATTCTCTCTCATCAGGGTTTGATCACGACATCTTAGGAATCAGTGCCAATTCTTTTCCGGATATTTATCAGCCGATATATTGTTATCTGACATTTTTTCCCATTCTGATATCAGCGCCGGCCCTAAAAGATGTGTATCAGTCGGGCTCTAATCCTCAGAACTATTTTAAAACTACTGTTGTACATTTTTAGCGTTGCGGTTGCCAGACTGAAGCTGCTGTTAAAGCGGTGCAATCCTGAGCGGGTGAAAACGTGCACCCCCCCTCCTCTGGATACGTGGGATTTGAGGAGCTTGAGTGTCTACATGAGCAGGGCCACAGAGCTAGACAGGATTGAGTGAGGCGCTATTGTGTGTGTTGTGTGTACGTCTGTGTGTGTGTCTGTGTATGTGAGAGAGAGAGAGTAGGTGCAGAGAAGCAGCAATTGAAGGAGGGGCATAAAGGGGTGAAAAAGAGGAGAAAAAGAGAGTGACAGTGAACAAAAAAGAACCAGGGAGGAAAGGGGGGAGGCGGGGGTGAGGGAGTGGAAAAAGAGGAGGCAGAGCAACAGAGGAGTGAAAGAGAAATGACTTGAGGGGTTGAGGGATGGAGGGAGAGGTGGAAGGAGGGAGAGGGAGAAGTAGCAAGGCGGTGGAGAAGAAAAAAAGAGAGAGAGAGAGAGAGAGAGAGAGAGAGAGAGAGAGAGAGAGAGAGAGGCAATGAAAGCAGTTGGCTAGGGGAGGATGTCACCCATGGCTGCCACTCATCACTCACAGCTTAATGACACTGTTTTTTTCTCTCCCCGTCTCCCGCTTCTTTTCTGTGGGAGAGAGCGGGGGGGGAGGGAGGGAGTTCGGCCTGCACCCGATCAACCGGGGTCATTCAGAGTTCACAACCTCCAGGTGGGACCGTGCTCCGCCGCTGGGGGGGAATGTTTGTGGATGTGTGTGGCGTTGGAGCTGCGAGCCGGCGTCTGCAGCACCGACGAGAGACAAACCTCGACGTTTGGGTTAATAAAGAAAAATAAAAATGAGAGGGTAACTAAGTCGCGGATGAAGGTTGAAACCGTCGTGTCCGTATACAAAGAGAAGAACACGACAAAAGATCCATCATTCCCGTGTGACAGCTCTGTAAACACGGTCTCGGGACTTGTTTTTCCTGCCTGTCAGCCCTCTCCCTGTGGTCAAGGTGCACACGCCGCGTCCCCAGTTTGCGCTCCGGTGTTTACACATGTGTACGTTTGGAGCATGTGTGTTTACGCGTGTGGATACTTATGCTCGCTCGCTAGAAAACTGCTGTGTTGAAAACCAACTGTCTGTTGTTTCCTTCTGGGATTGGCCTGGTTCCTATTTCAGCGTTTGGATTTGTGATTCGGTTTGTGTTTGTGTGTCTGTGTGTGCGTGTGTGTGTGTGTGTGCTTAACTCCATTTGTCCTCTCACTCATTCCTGTTTCTGGGAAGCATCAGCCGTTTAAAACTCAAACGGCAGGATTTTTTTTCCTCGCTCTCCTCCTCGCACCAAATTTGGGGAACAGCTGGGGCGGCCATGACGATGATTTGTCTCCCTCTGCCCGTCTGCCTGACAGGTTGAGACCATACACACACACACACACACACACACACACACACACACACACACACACACACACACACACACACTGAGGGAGACACAGACACTCACTAATAGGCACATATACACACAATTAAACATGCACTCAGTGTCACAGACACACACACACACACACTCGCACAGACACATTCCCCTTTTATAAGAGGCCGTGTTCTCAGGGCGCTGCCAAAACACTCTGATTTCCTTTAGCCTGGGCAGCCATACATCAGCTCGGGGCCTCCCAGCCCGGATGGCAGGGGCTGACAGAATGACATGTGTCATTTATCAAACGAGGGGCGCCGGGCCTCAGGAAACGAGCAGACCGCCGCGTGACAAAGCCCCCCGAGAGCTCTCCTCCACTCACAGCGATGGGGAGTGTGTCATGGGATCGACACTGACAAATCTGCAGAGATGGAACACACACGGATACACGCTGACACCGACACACAAGCACAGGAAAGACACAGCGAGAGCCACTTCCAGCGCTTATGCAAACAAGTATCACGCACTCTATTCGAGCTGCGGCAGTTTGGAGACAGAGAACACGTCTGAATCACAATGGGTAAAGTATCTTTCCTGGATTGGAACATGCTGGCAGAGGATCCACGTGCGCACATACCCACACATGCACCCACATATATGTTTCCCCTGCAGCCAGCGCCGGTCCGGTTGCCAGCAGCGGGCCTGTCTGTGTGCCTGTTCTTCTTCATGAACGGCCACTGGCTGCCGAGAGGAACTCTCTCTCTCTCTCTCTTTGCTGGCACCGCCGCTCCGTCCCCGTCCTTTCATATCCATGCCACCGCACACTCACGCCATCCCTCTTTCCTCCTCCATTATGTCTCCCCCTCTCTCTCTCTTCCCTCTTCCCGCTCTCCGTCGTCCCCCCCCTTCCCTTCATCCACCCCCGTTTACTCTTTCCAAAGCCCCTTCATTTGTCTTCATAAGCCTAATTTATTTTCTCTGCCAGATGCAAGCTGACAGCCATCAGTCTCCCTCTCTCCCCCACGCACACACACACACACACACACACACACACACCTGACCTCCTGACACGCAGATAAATACGCTAACATGCACGCACGGACGCACAAACGCACACACCGCCTTCTTATAGCTTCTTATTCTTTTTGCGCTGTCTCTATTACCCTCGTGCACAGCCCATATTACCTCACTCGCAGCTCTGAGGTCAGCTTTACAGGCACGTACCCTCTGTTTTACCCCTGTCCTCCACCCACTCCCACCCCCAAAAACCCTCCCATTAGCATTACAGAAGATGGATGTGTCTTCATAGCGGGGATTGATTGCGGATATAGAGTTATGGTGCCATTTATGTGTGTGCGTGTGTGTGTGTGTGTGTGTGTGTGTGTGTGTGTGTGTGTGTGTGTGTGTGTGTGTGTGTGTGTTGGTGCGAGATGGAGGGCACTTTGGGAGGCGGCGTTGGGAGCTGAAATGTGAGGGAGGCAGGCTTTGCTCTCGTTTCCAGAACCTTCCAGCCGTTCGTTGTCTGTCCGCAGTCTGATATTGTGCTCTGTTGAAGGATTGCTTCCTCGCTTCCTGCCTCTCTCTCTCGGTGACTGCGAAGCTGTTCTTAGCCATTGTATACTCGCACACACACACACACACACACACACAGATACACACAGACACACACAGGCATGCATAGTTGGACACAGACACAATTAGGGCGAGATGGCTACTGATACAAGTCCACTTTAAGAGCTCTATACATAATTTACTGACTTTCTCCAGAGACCCATTTTCTAATCCCTGCTCCCTCCTATAATTTCTTCTATTGTCACTTTAGCGCCGTGGTCATCAGGAAGTGGAGGAAAACAAGCACATATACATACTCTCGGCTGCCGAGTGATTCAGCTTATGCTTTTGTTATATATTTGGTTACGCCCCTGTGCTCCTCGTCACGCTTTAAATCCTAAACCAGTGTTGAAACGGAGCAGCAGAACTTTGTTTAATGGAGCGCCAGACTTCAGCGCTAACTCGTCACTTGAGTGGGCAGAATGAGAAAGAAAATTTGGCGATGCATAAAGGATAACGGTTTCGATGGTGCACAACTGCTTGAATTTCCCTGGTGTCACATGCAGTTAAAAGCACTAAAATGTTTGGGGACGTTCGGTTGTCCTGAGCAGCCTCCTGCCCGGAGGGTTTGCGGTTAATTAATTTCCCTAAAGTGACTTTAGTTTTTTTTTCTTACGTTATGGTTTCTTTGTCTGTCTTTGTGCATGCTGGGAAAGTGATGTCAGTCGGGTCTCTGAGGTCCTGTTCTCACAAAGTCATCTGCGTTCTTGTGTGCGGCCTTGTATCGCATATCTAGTGTTTGGGTTTGTTTTTGAATTCCTCACTGAGAAGTAGATGGAGTAGAGAGGAGGGGATGCACTGTTTTGATCCAGAAAACAAATTGTCAAAAAGTCCCAGTCTCTTCAAGATAGAATATATAACAATTCTTCATTGTCTAAATACGATTATAGACCTATGTTATTTATTTTGTTGTCTTGCGTAGTTACTTTATCCAAAATGTTTCCAAGGTTCAAACCCAGAGAAAACGTTCTGCTTTACCCGTAGCTCTCCGGTCTCTAATATAACTTCCACAACGAACAATGTGTGACACAAGAATAAAACTAAAATACGTGACCTCCTCCTAGGACATGATTTGCTCCTAAGTCACGTCAGGTAGAATTTAATCGGCAATGGTGGTGAAGACAACAACTCCCACGATCTCACGCTGCTTCACAACATCATCAAACTAAGTATATTAGTTCTATTTTTGGATTGAGAGCCCCCTTAACGGCCGAAGTTGCATATTGCACATTTATATCAGTGCTGTAGTTGTATGTTATATATTTATCATCAAAATCAATTGATCCCGAATGGAATCCCTGTCATCAGTATTAGTTTACATAAAGTTCAAATTTGATTCATTTTGCAGGTTGTCACGAAAGTGCTAATCTTTTAGAGAACAGAAAGTAAGAGATCAAAATGGAGGCAGCAGTTGTAGCTTGTTAGCTAAGTCGCGCAATCCGCTGTTATATAAGCCTATAAACTTGTTTAGTAGCCGACTTAAGTGTCCCGTGTAGCGATCACGCAAACTCTGCTTGCTACATGCCTATCACATAGCTATCCCTACAGTTCAGATAGCATTTAGCCTCTTCATTAACTCTTTTTGGAAAAAAATACATTCTAAATATAAGTCACTTCATCATCTTCATGTAATCTTCTAGAGCCAAATATTTATCCGATGATGCCATGAGTTTGGTGGTGCCTCTCGTGCGGCGTGCAGGGCGCTTCCTTCCAGCAGTGAAGGATCAGATTCTTGGGCGTGCGTGTGGCCCGACATGTATTTTTTCCCTCTCCCCGTGTCGCTCTTTTCCCGTCTCTATGTTTTGTTCCTCAGCGGTGTACAAAGTGAATGGCCTCTGTGAATTGAGGGGAGGGCTGACAGCGTGCAGAAGGTTGATTGATGGCTTATTGTGCAACCGGACTCGGCTAGACCGAACTGGTTAGGTTGTGACCCTGTTTTGGCCCCGCGCCCTCTAATTTTCGTCTTTTTTTATTCTGGCAGTCTTTTTCTTCCCCCCCCACCCACCGCTCTGCCCGTATCTCACCATCTACCTCGCACACATTCAGACATGCACAGTGCATAAATATACATGTACGTGCAGACTACACACACACACACTTCCTCTTCGTGCTTCTTCTCCTCCAACCCCCCCTCGCTTGTCGTCTTTGCCGCACTAAACTCATCATTGCTGCCATCATTCATTCTCGGCCGTTTCCTTTCTTCCTTCCTCTGCCCACTTTGTTTTCTTTGTCAGTGCTCCTTCAGGACAGGTTTTGTCCCGTGAGTCATTCCATCAGGTTTCACTTTACAGCCACTAATCATTCGAGTCCGAAACGCTCGCCACTCTCAGGAAATGCACCAAAGAGGATTTTCTGAGTCTGCCACTCTGTCTTTTTCCGTAACTTCCCGGTCATCAACCAATTCAAAATTAGAGGCTAAGTTCGCCCTGAACAACAGACACCAGTTTAAACCGTGGTTCAGACAGGTTTTTTTCTCCCCTGCAATGATTTTCTGCTTCTATTCTCCACACAACCATAGTGATTTATGGTAATTATCCATCTTTGGGGTCATCCATCAACTGGTTGTTGCTAGGCGATGGGAGCAGCTGTTGTTTAGTCGGGGGAAGCTCCACTGTCAGGGGCAATGCAGGTGAATTCAAAAGACGGCATCTATGAAGAAAGAATTAAACCGTGTTGCTTTGTTGAGCTTGTTATAAATTCCTTTTAGATCTAAACCGAGCATCTTTGTGTCAAGATACAAAAAGAAGAAATTAAACAACTTGCATGTTAAATAATTAAAGATGTGCAGAGTGATACAAGAAGATTGAATAAATACAGATGTTTTAAATTAAAATTTCATAAAGATAAGTTTAACCTTAACTCTGTAGCTCGTCCATGACTGAAATCTGATATATTTGCTCTAAAGTAAATGTGTTAACCAAATGACATCTGTCTCATGAAGCCTACATTGAATCAGTTCTTAGCATGGCTGGAGTAAATCTCACTCATATCACCTTTAATTAGCATTAGTAATGCGTTATCTGCACTTTGCCTGAAAACAAACCAGATGGTTTGAAATGTCTGTGCAGCAACATTAGATTGTTGTGGTTATGTGTGTGTGTGCATGTGTGTGTTTGTGTGCATGTGTGTGTCTGTTTGGCATAAACGTGGAGCAGAAACGGCTGGAATCCACGGTGCCGATGATCTAATGGCTGTTGTTTCATCTCAGAACAAGCAGGCACTGACAGTTCAGGGAAAAGGTGATTTATGGACCACAGTCAATGTCATGGCGTGTCAAAACCGGTTCACATGAGATCTGAACAAAACGGACAGAGACAAAAGAGAGCAACTGCAGAGAGGAATAACAAGAGAAACATGCAGAGCAGTGCAAGGGAGAACTGGAAATGTCTTTTTTTATTTAGAAAATGTTGCAGTTGTCCTGTTTTTTTTGTGGCTTCGTCTCTGTGCAGCCATTGTTGTGTCTTTTTCTGTCTCTGGTTTCTGTCTTTCCCTCTTTCATTCACATAAACACGTCTGTGATCTAATGAAGGTGAAATACGCTCTCTGTATGACCCATTTAAAAAGCCTATTAGCATAATATGAGTTCAAGTAACTGCAGATTAATTGGAACGTATGTGAAAGCCCCCGGGGGACTGTCCCAAGTTTTAGGAAAATACTAATTCATCTTTTATTACATATACATTTCGGAGACTTCTCAGTTTGATAAGGAACATAAGCTTTGAGACAGAATCCAGAGCAGTTGCCACAAGTTTAGAAAATGTAAATTGTAAAATGTTGCCTGCACGTTTATCCACCAGCATGATGGGCAGACGGCACTGGTTGTTTTGTTTTCCTCTGCTGGAAGAGTGGTGGAAGATAAGAAGGTGGATTCGTATGACACATGAGTAGCCCCGGAGATATTGCGCCATATGGTGGGCCTTTCCATGCGGGTAGGCTTTTACATGTCTGGTCAGGAAGGCTGGGGGTAAAATTATGGCGAATACACGGTGTCCGTGGTAACGCTGATCTGTAAATCTCCGTGTTGGGTCGCAGTGACTGAGTAAAACACGGGATTTGTGAGACAAAATGGAAAAAGAGGGGACAAAGCATACGGGAGAAATGTTTGTCATATAAGAAATCTACATGGATCGAAAGAGTTTCCTATTTAACTAAGTTACTTTATTTGGTAAACGTGACGGTGAGTCTTGATGCAGAATTGCATGAAAAGCTCTGTTAGTGCTCAGTTGTCTCGGGGCTGAGAGGAGACTGTTGGTCTGTGCCAGCTTTTCTCAGTGTGCTTTGTTCAAAGAGAGTGTCAGGTCCTATGAAACCAAAGCAACAACTATCCCAGAGTGGAAAAAAGAGCAAGAATGAAGACGACAGCAGAGAGCGGGGAGAGACAGAGATTGCCTGACGTACTCAGCATTACCATAATTGGCTTTTCTACATGATAGGACAGAGGAAATAATAATGTCATTTTATTTACAGCCTTCTCTCCGCGGAAACACGCACACACTCATGCACGCCGCGCAGGTCAATGACACACACTGATCAGGCCTGTCCAAAGCCATCAGAGGTGAGTGGCAGCGAATGGAGGGACCAGTGACAAAGCGAAACGGGAGAGAGAAATAAGACTGCCACGCCAGAGCTCCCATTTTGAAGGGCTGCTAAACGGTGTGAGGGAGCTTCCCCGGCCGGCCCGCTCCGAAGGCAGCGCTCGGCCACGCAGGGCAAATCAGCCGGGTGAAAGCTGGCGGAATTGGACATTAGCACTGCAAATGAGAGTCGGGATTGCCCTCTTCTCGGAGACAACATGAATAAATGGAGAAGGTTGAGAGGGGAATGTGTGTTGTGGATGTGTGTGAACGACAGAGGGAGTGGGGGTTAATTGTGAAATTAATTTACAGTTCTCTTTTTGTCTTTTGCTACAGTTTTACGGTCTGAGGTTCAGTTGTTGTACATATGTGTGAATCCTGACTAAGAGACGACAGAGCTGTGTTAAAACACCTGAATTTCACAACAGACACCAAAGAAAAGTTTTTTCAAGCCTTCCTTTAAGGATGTTTTTACATCGCAGAAGAAGCCAAACTTCTCAAATGTTAAAAGCAGACAGATGCAAACCCTGTTTGAATAAAGATCAATGTTAATCTGATAATAATAATACTTTAAGCAGCCAATAAGTTAAATAAAATGGCTTCCAGTAAAGCGCATACCTCCGTCAACAGTCCTCTTAAGAAACCACATTCTTTCGCAAAATTTTTATTTGGATCTGCCCCAAATTGTGCGGACTCATAAATGTCACCCCCCTTAACAAATCTGATGGGGTTTTTTTCAAGATCCAAGAATTGTTTCCTGAGAGATGAATCGAGATTAAAAAGAAATAAAATAAAACTATCTTGCGATGTTAAAGAAATTGAAAATACATTCTTGCATCAAGTGCGTGACCTGGATCTGCACTCAAATTTAATAATGCATCTTTCCACCAAGTTTCAAAGAAATCCATGCAGTAGTTTTTGTTGGAGGTAACAAGAATAGGAATCTGATTGGCTTTCAATGCCACCATTTAGCCTGTGCCTCAGTTTTTGGTAATTTGTATCACAGACATATTTTTGCTAAAACCTTAATAACATTGAGGTGAGAGCACGCTCACTGCAGGCATGTTTATATTATCAGTGCATATGTGTTTCATCATTTTTATTGGCAAGGAATTTGTCTTCTCCACGCTTTTCTCACTTTGATAATTCAACTCTGTATAAAAACATTGTGGGAGTGTTTGCATCACATTGTTCCTCACACTGCTTCATGCTTTGGGGGAGGGATCTAGTTTGTGTTTGTGTGTGTGTGTGTGTGCATATGTGTGTGTGTGCAAGTGAGAGAGAGACTGGGGGATGTCCCACTGTGGTGTCACCTGTCTACAGCAGGAAATCCTGGACTCTGGGCACAACAATAGTGACAGGCTCCTCTCCAGACGCAGATGGCTTCGCTCTCCCCCCTCACCCACCACAGTGCATCCCTGCCTGCACCTGACACACTGTGACACTTGACACACAAATGCACACACACACACACACACACACACAAATCATTTGCCACACCTAGCTCACTTGCACACACTTGGCAGAAATTCAAATGATTTCTCTTTCCTCTAATAATATCTTTAGTTTGTTGGTGCTGTTTAACTTGTTTCCCTGTCATGTATTGTTCTGCCAGACACACCCAAACACTCACACACACACACGTACACACACACACACATACACACGTACACACACACACACACCTCGTTTTCACTGGCCTAAACACATCTTTTCTCCTCTCTTTTCAAAACTTCCCCTCTTTTCCCCATCCTCCCTGACAGCACAAAGTGGGCTTACGTTTTTGACTGACAACCACAACAGACAACCTCAACCCCCCCCCCCTACCCTCACCACCGTTTTAATCCCCTCCCTATCCCTCTCTCCCTCCCTCCCTCTCTCTCTCTCTCTCTCTCTCTCCCTCTTTTGTTCTGAGTGACGCGGGAAAGCCGCCGTGTCAGCATCTTTTCCATCTCTGATTGCCTTATTAGCCGGCGGTGGCACCCGCAGCTTTCCTGACACAGATGGTGAAGGAGGAGGCTTGAGAGGGTGGGGGGGGGGGGCTAAAGAAAATGGCTGACTTGTGTTTGTTGTTGTTACTTTCCCCTCCCGCCTCCTTTCGGGCTTGTTTGCGTGGACACCGACACCTCGAGCTGACACTGACACACTCCTGACAATGAGGCCTGTCAAGGCAACATACGGAGCATGGCAGGGAAAAAAAGTGGGATTTAGTGTCGGTGTACTTCATGTGTGTGAATGTGTGTTTGCAGTGCTGTCAGGTTCCTCTCACTTTGTCAGCTGCTGCTTTATCCTTAACCGCTCTCCACCACATTGACTTTGAAAAGGTTCACTTGTGCATTTGTTTCAATACAGTGGGCTCCATCTTGATTGGCTGCATCTTTAAAAAAAAAAAAGAAGCTTTACAGGGGCTTTGGCAAAAGTTTGAAATCTCCTAATCTAGTGAGGAGCTCAAGTGAATGATGTCAGTGAATAATTAAGAGCTTACATGTTAGAGCGAGACCCGGCACAGGAGTGGTTTAATTAAAAAGACGAGGGCTGTACTCTGAGCGTCACTCACACAGACACAAGGCAGAGAGTTGCAGCTGTTGGACCTTCAGCTTTTCCGAGGCAGCAGTAACTGGCACCTCACAAACATCAGGTATTATGTCCACTCCTATTATGGGATAGAGAGCTACACGCTGTTTGAAGCCGACAGCACATCTGCCTCCTCACTGGAGACCGATTCTGGCACCTCAGACAAGCATCTTACAAGGGATGGATTGGGGGGAGCTGCCTTAACATATTTAACCCTCTACTCTTCCCTCGTCCTGCTCTCCTGTAATATCTAACTCTTAATCTGCTTTCAAGGTCCTATTCAAGCCTATTTTTTACAATAGTGGGGCTCCAGTGAATTGTAGTTGCTGTCGTTTTGAAATCTCTGACATCTAGGTCTTAAACAACAACTGAATCCAGATTTCGGCCACAATTTGTAGACAACTGCAAAGAGAGACAAGGCAGCCATTTCCCATTGATATTGTAAACCTCCCCCTATTCTTTTAAAATGGCACACTTGACGCTGTGAGTACTCAGTGAGCACAGGCAGTAACAACAAGGCTTGTCATGTCCACTGGCCATTTCCTAGCATCACGCTGTGAGGACTTCTACAGCCGATGCCAAGTTGACTCCAGCCAACCATGGCTTGGCAAGGGAGATGCAGCTGGCATTTTCCTCCACAATCTCTTACTTGTAAATCCATAGTACATGCGGCATTTTGGAAGAATAAAGCATTTCTAAGAGGAGAACATATCTTTAGTCTCACTTCAGCAGCAGAATAAAGAATAAAATAGTAAAATACCCTAAATGGCTGTAGGATGTTGTTGCATTTTAATTTGCTGATAAGGAAAAACGTTGTGTATTTGATGAGTATGCTGAAATGCTTGCACATTTGCAGTAAATTTGTCTTATTAATTCAGTGTTTCAACTCGAGTATATGTCAAGAAGGGAAACATCAAAGGGAGTCTTTAATAGAACGATCAATGAGGCAGTTTCCCTTTTACTGTTATTTTTTTAATTGAGAAGAGGCAACAATGTCTTTATTTCCATTGTGAAGCTACTGATCTCACCACATGATTAATAAGTGTCATCAACATCATAATTTGAAATTGTGCTTGTTTTTAGTTTTTAAGCAAAGCAGAAGTGTTTCAGTGGTGCATATCTCCTCTCTACCCTTGCTGAGCTGTAGTGTTCAATAGCTTCATTAGGCAGTGCAGTGAAGAGGACAATCTGTCATTGTCAAGATATGGATGTTTGCCACTTTATTATTGCAAACCTGTGTCCTCTTCTGGGACTATTGACAAAAATCTTTTAATACATATACCACCTACATATAGTGTATGCGTAGCATTTGGCCAATGCATAATTTGTGTCTCATTTATCAAATATAGATATATTTGCATATAAAAATATCTAACGTCAGGTGTCTCCTCTGTTTTGTTTTCCAGCTTATGGACCTGATGACGAACCTGCATTGGACAAAATTGATGAAGAGGAACATCTGCAGGATGATGGCCTCTCTCTGGATGGTCAAGACGCAGACTATCTGTTCAATGAAGACGAGGAGGCAAGAGATCATTTCAGCTGCCCAAACTCCCCACTCAGCAATGGCACCAACCCAGACGCAGGGTATGCCTCCCCACTCAGTACCACCAGTGATCAATTGGTGGACCTTAAGACCATGTCTTCCTCTAATGATGGTCAAGAAAAGTTAGAGGAGAAGCTGGAGGAAAGCGCAGAGTCCATCAATGGCCTCTCACTACATGACAGTCTGACGAAAATGAAAGCCGTCTATGCAAACCTGATCTCGGATGCCTCCTGGTCCAGCATTGCTATGGACATGCTTAAACAAGGGAACAATTTTGCCACTAGCAACGGCAATGGGAGCCATCACAAAGGGAGCAATGGGTTCCCGAACAGTCACAGCCCAGGGAGCAACCATACGAAAGGCAGATGTAGCAGTAGCAATGCCTCGGCCACTACAAATAATACCACCAGCAGTACCACCACGAGAACAGTGTCGAGCAGCAGCCACAGTGGCACAAGTGTAAGTTCTGGCAGCGCAGGAGGATTAGCCTATGACTGGCACCAGGCAGCTTTGGCCAAAACTCTACAGCATACTCCATACCAACTCCTTCCTGAGCCTAGCCTTTTCAGCACCGTGCAGCTTTACAGACAAAATAATAAGCTCTATGGCCCGGTGTTTACAGGTGCAAGCAAGTTCAGGTGCAAGGACTGTAGTGGGGCCTATGATACTTTGGTTGGCCTGACAGTGCATATGAATGAGACGGGCCATTATCGTGATGACAATAAGGATAAAGAGGATGATCGAAGCAAGAAGTGGTCCAAGCCACGCAAGCGTTCCCTGTTAGAGATGGAAGGCAAGGAAGATGCCCAGAAAGTTCTTAAATGCATGTACTGTGGCCACTCTTTTGAATCCTTGCAAGACCTTAGTGTTCACATGATCAAAACAAAACACTATCAGAAAGTGCCTCTAAAAGAACCAATGCCAGCCATGACCAAGCTGGTACCCCCAACCAAAAAAAGAGCATTTCAAGACTTGATGTCCCCAAGCTCACCTGAGTCTGTCTCATCTGGCATACACATGGGAGAGTCTCCCAAAGACCAAAAAATGGCTAATCCCTATGTCACCCCTAACAATCGATACGGTTACCAAAATGGTGCCAGCTACACTTGGCAGTTTGAGGCAAGGAAGGCACAAATTCTCAAATGCATGGAATGTGGCAGCTCACATGATACCTTGCAACAATTGACAGCCCACATGATGGTCACAGGACACTTTCTGAAAGTCACCAATTCAGCCTCTAAGAAGGGTAAGCAGTTAGTTTTTGATCCTATCATTGAGGAGAAAATTCAGTCCATTCCTCTGCCACCAACTACAACACGACTCCCGGCACCCAATGGGAAGTCACAGAATGACTCCCCTTTGCCGCCCTCTAGCCCTGAGGACCGAAAAGAAGAAAAAAAAGATGAATTGATTGAGGAAGAGAAAATAGAATTCAGGGAACCAGAGAGAAAAATCAAAGAGGAGAAGGAAGACCCTCCAGAGAAAGCTGATAAACCTAGAAAGGCTATATCTTGTCAGTATTTGAGAGAGGAAGACTTGGAAGAGACACCTAAAGGTGGCTTTGACATAATCAAGTCTTTAGAAAACACAGTTTCAAGTGCCATCACCAAGGCCCAAACAGGCACACCAACCTGGGGTGGATACACAAGCATTCATGCCGCCTATCAGCTCCACGGATCTATAAGGTCTTCTTTTCCCTCATCAGCACAGGTTCAACCTTTGTTCAGCAGCAACAGCTTGAAGGCATTTTCCGCTGATCTAAGTACTCTGATGCATTCACCAAATAGCCCCTCTCCACCTCCAAGTCACAAGAGCAACGTGCTGGCCATGGAAGAGCTAGTAGAAAAAGTGACAGGGAAAAGACCAGTAAAGACTGAAAAAGAGGAAAAGCATCTTGAGAATAAGAGTAGGTCTGCAAAGTCACCATTGACAAATCTAAAGGATAAACGAGCTTCACCAAATCCTGACAATGTCTCAAAGGCAAGGAAAACCTCTGCTGCAGAGGACCAGACTGAGTCAAGAGGCAAAGATGGAGAGCCGACAGCGAGAGAATTAGACAGACATATCAAGAGTGAAGTTGATTCACCAAAAAAGCCTCTAAGCAATGGCTGCAATAACCTGACCATCATCACAGATCACTCTCCTGAACAACCACTTGTGAACCCTCTCAGTGCTTTGCAGTCTATCATGAACAACCATTTGGGAAAAGCTTCAAAAGTGGCAACACCCTTCAGTGACCCGTTTGCAATGCTTCACAAGGTCAACAGCAACTCGGCTCCGAATAAGTCAGCAGAGCCGGTGAGTCAGTATCATGAGGAGGAGGATGATCAGCCCATGGACTTGACAAAATCCAAAAACACCAATGGCAGTACCACTAAGGGTACTTCAGCTTCACCACACAACAACAGCAGCAACAACAGCAGTAACAACAGCAAACCAGCTTTCCGAGCTTTCTCTCAGTCTTCATCGCCTCCTCTGCGGGAGAACGCTTTGATGGATATTTCAGACATGGTGAAAAATCTGACTGGCCGTTTGACACCGAAGTCTACAACCCCATCTTCCATCTCTGAGAAATCTGACGGAGACAGCTGTACTTTTGAGGACGGCCTGGAGGAGCTGTCTCCCATCCAGAGACGGAAAGGTAGACAGTCAAACTGGAATCCTCAACACATCTTGATTCTCCAGGCCCAGTTTGCCTCCAGTCTCAGAGAGACTCCTGATGGAAAGTTAGTGATAACTGACTTGGGGCCCCAGGAACGGGTCCACATCTGTAAATTCACTGGTCTCTCCATGACCACTATCTCTCATTGGCTGGCCAATGTAAAATACCAGTTAAAGCGGACAGGAAGCACAAAGTTCCTAAAAAATATTGACTCTGGCCAGCCTCTGTTTTTGTGCAGTGACTGTGCATCCCAGTTCAGGACTCCTTCCTCCTACATTCACCATTTGGAGTCCCATCTTGGGTTCACCCTGAAGGACCTCTCCAAACTATCCATAGACTTACTAGAGCAGCAAGCAGTCAGCAGAATAGAGGACAAGACGTTCAGTCTGAGTCCCTCTGGACTCACAGAAGACGACACTGGCTCCATTTATCAGTGCAAACTGTGCAATCGGACATTTGTGAGCAAACATGCAATCAAATTGCACCTTTGCAAATCACATGGGAAGTCACCAGAGGACCACCTCATCTTTGTGAAAGAGCTGGAAAAGTTTGACAAATAATGAAGTCAGACAAAGTTGACAGCTTGACGGATCACTGTTGCACTATGACTCTAAGCTTCAATCTGTCAGAACGAATAGTGCCACAACTGTATTAAGCATTGCTGGGACGTATATTATAATGCTGACATGGTAGCTTTAATACCACTTATTGTAATTATTCAACTGAGTAAATGGCAGGAGCTTGCACTACAGGGGCTCAAAGATGTGTTAGAGAAGGTTTTGGTGACATAAATGTACCAAATTGGTGCAGCAGCCATGGCACTATGTAGTGACTGATTGTTGCTTTTGTAATGCACTGCATCTTTTCTGAGCCTTTGGGAAAAGTACATCTTGTTTTTAAACTGGGCCATGCTCTTATTTTGATCACTGTTTCTGAATGGTTTTTAAGATAAATATATTTCAACACAACTTGCATATTATTTATGAGACGGTTTCTGCATGTTTCTTATGTAAAGCAGTGAGCATATTATGTCTAATGAACTTTTAACCACGATGACAAAGCTAATATCCCTGGTTATCAAATTTTGCATACCGCTGTTTATATGAAGGTACATGGTTTAGAAACGAGGCCATGTGAAAGATGGTGTTCTAAAACATTACGGTGATTTCAGCACTTTAGGGAAGTGTAACCTAATGAAGACTTGTGGGTACAAATAACCGCACATCACCGTTTTGAGTTTCAATTCCCTCGATCAACGTGGCATCGTGGGGACTGACTCTGATGTTGCTTTGTGTTTTGCCATTAAATCACAGAATGTCTCACAAAATGTCAAGATTCTTTGTTTCTCCAGTAAAATATAATTTCCTGGTTGTTTCAACATGTACAGTATTTGCATTGGTAGGCTACCAGTTTTATTATTGTGAAGCTATAAATAAATGAAGTTTAAAAGTTATCGTATGAATAATCAGCAAGTGTGTATACATGTATGTCAACATATCTTGCTCTTTACAGTTCAACATTATTTGTACTGTGTGCATTTTTATAATGTTATTTTCTAAAACAATTATGGGGGGGGGGAATGTGTAAAGCTACAGAATATTGTTGGACCGTAATGCCATTTTTTTCAGTGAAAAGTAGGTCCTTCAATGTGGTTTACATCAAATGACAGAAATCTACTGGCATCTGCTCTGATGCATGGTACTGTACATAACATTGAAAAAAAAATATTGCTCATTGATAGAATTCCAGGTTTTTGTCCTCGACCCCCAGTTATTCAGAATGCCATTCTTTTATCCTCAGTTGTAAAATAAACTCCATGTCCTGGATTAAACTGACGTGTTGTTTGAGTGATTTGGGGAGAATGAGAAAGTCCAGACGAACGCAGACATGAACTTGAAACACAATATCATTCTCTTTTGTTTCTCTCGTCTTTCTTATACACCACATTTATGTAATCTGCACATTTTTTTTATATTCTCTGAAATCTAAATACACATGAAACAAATGTATCACTGACTTGTACAGCTTTCTGCTGATGCTTCACAGCATAATAATTTAGTATTTATATTTTCTGCGTGGAGAATAGTGAACATCCTTGCTGCTCCTGCACATTGAGGTTAAATGTGGGCTACAGATAACAGGCAAAAGTATAGGGATATTTGGAGAACTGATTTTATAGATTTGTTGGAAGCTTCCAAAGCTCTTACTTGCTGTAGCGCAGACAGAGAAGGGCTGAGTCCAAGTGTAAGTATCCCATTCAAGTGGTAACTACACTGCAGGTATGCGCTCTAATATTCCAGGATACACTGAAATGTCCATCCAGCCGTCTACTGTCAGCATCATAAATACAATCCAGTGTGACAGGATGGATTCTGACAGCACTCCACTTGACAGCGCTCTGACAGCCAACATGGTGCTTCAGCTGAAAGCAGACAAACAGCTGGTCTGACTTCTGAATTTGTGTCGAATAAATGAACTCCGGTTCATCCTCTCAGGGCCACTGGGAGCTCCAAGGGGCCGGGCTGGAACCACTCGGAGCACTCTCACCCTTTCTCAGCCATTTTGCAGCCAGGATTCTTGTGCATCAACAGAGGGGTCGTCCTGGCTGGTGTTGCTCGGACAAACAGGGTGGCAGCAACGTCAAACGGGACCTGCTCTCTCACACTCTGGATCATTCCTGGGTACGTCTGAGTGAGCAGCAGCTTCCCCACTGTGAGTCGCAGCTCCTGTAACTCTGAGCCATAACAGTTAGCTTGAAACAGGTTTTAAAGATCCTCCATGTCTATCACTGTTCATGGTCGAGGTCTCTGGGTTTCAACTTTTGTGTTATCTAATCAGAGCTGTGACTGATCACATTAATGTGACCCAACTTTCACAAAATAAACACATTGTACCCCTGCGTTAGTTAGTTGATTGTGCACCAGCTATTAAGTATTGTCAAGCAGCAGCAGGAGATATATGGTGTTTAGTCCTGGAGAAACGTCAAATTCCAAAAACACTATCCTTCATCTTTGACAAGACTGTCCCCACTATACTAAATGCCTGCGTCTTTCATACCCGTCAGGTTTATACGTTTTCAAACTTTATATTTAAAACTTCAAGGACTCTCTTTCAACAATCTAAGCTCATGGTTCTAAAAAGCACATGGTGTAACTGCATTAAGGGCGTATCCAAATCCAATTATTCTAGGTTAGCAGCAGAAAAAACTGTCACTGTACTAGTTTCATGGTTCTAAACGGTTTTACTCTCTCGCTTAATTAATCATGCATGTACTTTATGTACAATATGCGATAAACCAGTCAGAGTGCCGTCTCCTCGTCCCTTTTAAAGGCCAGGTGTGCTTGCTCCGTGGTGGTTTGCTATTTGCCAGGTAGCAGGAGTGAAAGCTTCTCTGCAGAGAAAACAGATCCTGTCTGTGCCTGTGTGTGGAGTCTGACAGCAGACCATCTGTGTGTAACAAACACAGAATATGTGAATTCTGCACCAGCCTATGTATGTGTGTGCTTGTTGTATGATAACACACCCTGAAAATACCAGTGAAATACCGAGCCACTGACTTCAGTTACTGTTGGTCAGTCGCACAATCTCTTTCCACTGCCTCAAGAAAGCAATGCACCTGAGCAAACTCATTTTAAGACAATAAACAACATGAAAATGACAACTGTTCTGAAACTAGTAAAAGATACTTTCACTGTTTTACCACGAGTTTAAGAGAGGGTCCAAGTTTTAAGTCCATTGCCAATTTAATTTATATAGTACATTAAAAATAACTTAGTTGACCAAAGTGCTTCTCAAAGTAAAAGTACAACAAGAATACACCAACACGCAATACATCAAGATACCAACAGTTAAAGTAACATAAGATAGAATAAAATAAAATACACCCAGAAAACCCAGATGACATCACTATGACATCATTCAAGTTGAAGTACTGAAGCAGCTGTTAAGGCAGTAAAGACTGAAGTCAAAATATCCCCCTGCATACAAACTTGCAGAACATTTGTAGTGTAACCTTGTAGCAGGTGAGTATAACTTTAGCATATTCTCTTTACTACCTGGCACTTGGTTTGACACATTTAAACACATTGTTGAATAAATGTGGGGCTCTTCAATTCAGAGCCCGTGACGAGCGCCACGTCAGTGAAGGTGCGTGAGCAATTTCAAATAGAGTCGTAATCCCTTTTAGAAAAATATTGTCATTGTCGTTAAAAGAAATCGGGATTTGACTTTATGGTTTAGCGCGGAGCTAAGCTTTATAGTTCAGCCAGAGACACCTGATAAAAGAGGCCGTGGCATGTCTCCACTGAAGGTATTTAAGTCGACATGCACCCACCCCACGCAGCTCTGAACACTAGCCTCAGGCACTTTTCCCAAGAAACAATAGAGTTCCAGTGCCTCGCAGCAAGCTTTGTGTGGCAGGGAAATATGAGAAGTACTTGTGAGAAATACAGAGAAGAGTCACCTATAATAAAAGTCACATTTACATATACACTCATTTTAGAGAAGGACTCTAAAAGTGTAGTTTTCTTTCAGGTTTAGAATTTTACTTCACATATTGTTAAGATTTCGGTTCTTTGTTTCTATTTCTTGATTGAATTGAACCTATTTAGATATGTTATACAGTGTATGTTGTGTTTTTATATCTGTGGAGCAATGTTAACTTATTTTTATAGGTTTTACATGTATAGAATATATATTATATGACAATGTGAAGTATTGTCGTATAATATATTGTGCAAATGTGTAAAACCTGGAAGGTTGATTGAACAGAAATACAATCCATGCACATTAAGTGGATGTGTGCGTGTGTTTGTGCGTAAACTAGTATATAGTAGTAATAAAGGCACAAACATATATATAGACATGGAGAACATGGAGGTCTACCATGTTGCTGTTTTCGTACACGGTCTCCACAACAAACCATCTTTGTCTTGTCACAACAGATACAAAAGCTCCATATGACTTTGTCAGGCAGTCAATGTTTTGTTTGTTCTCTCATGACTCTTGTTTGCTTTAAAGCAAACACAAAATAAATTGGCTCCATGTCATCACCATTACCCGGCGAACAGAGGCTCACAAGACAGCAGCACAAATCTGATGTTAAACAAAAGGGTGTTTATGACAAGAGGCATCGTGATGCAGCCTGTTATCCATTTATAATAATCAGAATGGAAAGCCTGGAGTCGCAGTAAGCTGTTCGGCTGCTGAGCAGTAACATCTGTACATCCATGAAGTACTAAGTGTCAGCAACATGCACATGATGGTGCGGGCACTGTTTGAATCCTTGTGACATGCGTATCATGTGTACTCATGCCGACAGCAAGGACTCGGTGAATTAACCTCGTCCTCTCCTGTCACCCCTCGCCGCTTTCCGGGCAACCTTCTGTTGATCGCAGCTCTGTGTGACAAGACCTCGCTTTCAAAAACACACACGTGCACACCTGAGGGAAGAGGCGCATCGAGAGGAATCCCTCTGTGAATGTGCCGTGTGCTTTAATGCAGAGAGGACTGGAGTCACTGGAACCACGTTTTAGTGCTTGGTTAATTCGGTGGCCCCCTAATTAGGTGTGACGTCTCATTTCCATGAATTCAAGTTATAAACAAGAATATGTGTTTGACTTCAGAAGCAGAAGCAGTATAATCGGTCTGCAGAAAACAACAAACAGAAATACAATTGTGTTAGCTGTGCCAATAACACTTTATCGTGTATAGTATTGTGGGTGAGTCTCTGCAGGTTTTCCTCTCAAAATGCTGCTGATCCTCATGATCCAAAAACAATGAATAGTTGCCAATCTCTTGAATAGTTACAGTTGCATTAGTAGTTATTATTGTCATGATCAAACTAATATTCGGAATGTTTTACGCTTCAATTAATACAAATGTTCACCTCATCCAACACGATGTCTCTACCTTGACAGGCCCTGAAGTTGTGAGACGTCAATCGGACCCGACATCACAAGTTTCTCACACAGAAGATAAACACACCTGAGGTGGCAGACTCATTCATTACCACAGCAGCCACTCTGACAGCAGAAAAACAATATAGCACCTTAAATTCCTGTCGAAACATTAAGCCTCGGCGGCGGATTCGAAGGGAAGCCGAAGGTTTGAAATCACCCGAGACGTCTCGTCATGGACAGAGAGTTCAATCCGATCGCTTGTTGACACGTCTCTTTTTTTCGGTGTGTGTCCCCGCTGAGATCAGCAGGCCGTCACAACCGTCGTGTAAAGTGTTGTGTACCTGTCAGGAACGAGCCTTGTTTTGGAAGATAGAGACGACACAATTCATCAGGCCGAGGGAGAGGCTCTTGAAGAATGGAGAAGTGACAAAGTCGATTCTTTTGAGAATAATGACGGCTGCCATCGTGCTGAATGGATGGAGTGTCTTTTAGGATCTATCATAGCCTTTTTACCGGGGCTGGAAAGCCCACAGGTGTGATGCGCCTCGCCGTCACTGTCGTGTCAAAGTATCTGAAAGACTGAGATACTTATATGTGAACAGCTAATTTTTGGTGGGATCTCAAGTTTGGCTATTATTCAGTTTAATTTAATTATATGAAAAATCCACTTTAGAGAGTAAACACAACACAAACGCACCTGAGAAAAGACACACTGGACATTTCTTTAGTGCCGTTTCCACTATCTTTGCTGCATATATCATGTATCGTTTCACACAGGCTACATATACCTTTAAAATGTATATCTTGTTCTAGATCTGTATCTGAGTATATGGGAAATTCGTCCAAACTGGGGCAACGGAATCTGTGTGTGTCTGTGTTTAATATCGGACTCTGTATGTTTCTAGTGGAGTCTGGATGTGTGCTTTTTAGGACCTAAGAAAAGGTAAATAGGTTACACCGGTGCTGCTGTGGTTCCTCTCGCAAATTCCTCATTATTTTGAACTATTCCTGGTTGTGGTTGCCAGGTTTGAATGTCAAATGTCGCATTCATTTCATCTTCAGTTGTGCGAGGAACCACTGTCATGCGGTTGGGTTTAGACCCTTGGACAGTGTGACGAGTCTCATTCACATTCTGTCCAAACCTGACATCATTTGCATGAGAATAAGCCCAAACTCTGCAAACGTGACACGTCCCAGACAGGGGATCACAACTTGGCTGTCATATTAGGCCGGTAAATTCAGGTGACACGGATCCTGTGTCCTCATCTGGGCCAACCTGACAGTGGTTCATGTTCCCTGCTGTCTTTTTCTGAGGGGCTTTGTGGGGGGGTGGGGTTGCTTTTAATCAGCATGACGAACCCTGCCGGTGCGCACACACACACGCACACACACACTCTCACACACACACAGACACACATGTGTGAGAGTGGGCATATGCTGAGGGGCAGTGGGCTGGCCGTCGTGCCATCATTAGTCCAAGCCTACACGGCAAGCTTCTGACACATGTCGAAGGAGCTTCATTCGACCTACAGAAGGCGCATCCGCATTATGCAAAGGTAGCAGTGTCTTTATGTGCAGCACTACTGTCAGAGGCTTGAAGGAAGAACTGAGGAGGGAAGTGCAGGGGCCCGGGGGGGAGAGAGGGACAGAGAGAGAGAGAGAGAGAGAGAGAGAGAGAGAGAGAGAGAGAGAGAGAGAGAGGGAGAGGGGAGGAGCAGATGTGGAGAGATAAGCTTCAAATCAATGAGAGAAGTGGAGGAATCTGAAAGTCGTATTTTCCAGAATAAACAAAAGAGTTTCCAGAGATTCTCTTTGGCTTTGAATCAAAGGAGTTTAACAAACTTCCTCAAACTAGAAGCAGTTATAATCTGTTCTCATTGTCTTGAGTGTTTCGTTGTTTTTAAAAATGCGTCGTTTCTGGTCACATTTCAGAGTAAAAGCTGTGAAAGGCATTGTGCCGGTAGCGTGGCATTTTGTTTTTCGGTTAGTGTGTGTGTGTGTGTGTGTGTGTTTTTTTCCACCTGTGCCCTCTGGCATTCTGATGACTCACTCTGAATTGGACGGTGTTCAAGTCCGAGGCACAGTAGGACACGTGTCAGTAATGATCAGCAGCACTTCTGCAGTGTTAGTGTCGTGGACTGACTGCATGACACCAGCTAGAACACTAAAAAGGGCACAGTGTTGTGTTTCGTTGTGTTTTTGTGACTTTAGTGTGTGTGACATGCACGAGAGAAATGAGATACAGATGCTTCCAGACGTTTTGTGTTTACTGTGGAATATTTACCCCTTTAGCAGACAAATGTGTCTATTTAAACTTTAAACATATGAGGCTGACGTTGCAAAATTATTTTTCTCTATCATGCAAAACATGCTTCTATCACCATTGCATTTTAATGCTTTAATTTAAAGTGCTGTTCCCTTTTCATCCTGCACTCACATAACTCAATGTGCCTCGTGCACCTTTGCCGACGAATTCACCTCGAAAATAATACATTTTCTTCGTCAGAATTAGGTTTTGTAGTTTTCAAATGTCACTGCACACAATGCAAATTATCCCTCTTTAAAACTCCATTCTATACTGTACAGACAGCTTCTATATATTGTTATGTACTGTTGTTCTGTTACTTTGCTCAGAGAGAACATTGCTTATTGAAATATCATCTTACCTAAAAAGAGCATTTCTTCAAGAAGGTGGTGCAGGAGTGACGCTGTGTCCTGGTGCAGCAGACACTGATTAAAGTCACTTTTTTCTGTGTTTTAAAACTACTGGCTGATTTAAAGGTTAACTGTCACCCCATCCGAGGCGTACTCACGCTGCTCTCGGGCCGAAATGCTCTGGTCTGTGGAAACTGTTGAGGTAAAAGTTGGAGGCGAGGAAGTTGTAAATCATCACCCGAGTTCCTCTCGTCTCTGGATTCAAACAGCCGCCATCTCTAAGAGATGTGTTAATAGAAGAACAATCCACCTAATGCCCATAGTGAAGGGTGGAGTCATATTTACAAGTCCAGCGATGAGCTCCTGCTTTCATTGGCCCACGTCAGGATAATGATTTAGCACCGAGCCCTGCCAGTCCTTTGTCACTTGGGCACTGCAATCTTTCTCTGTCAGTTGCCAGGGGGGAGGACGGAGATTCGTTTTTTTCCAATAATGCTAAATGCATCGGCAGCGGCACATGGTCCAATAGCTCATGAATATGAATATACATATAAATAGACAAGTTGAGGAGGCGGATGGATGTTGGCCTGTCACTTCAGCCTCGCCTAACATCTCCACCGAGGATAACTCGTGTCCCGGATCTGCAACAACTTCCCACAAAGTCGGAGCCACGCTCACCTCCCTCGTTCTCCCTCGTTCTCCCTCTCTCACTGCGTTAAAGCCGCGGCTGGGCTAACTGTTTTATTCTTAGGGAGAGGCGTTGGACTAGTGGCAGAAACTTGGACTATGGGCAGAAAAGGTCTGGTTCGTCTCTGGTTCGACTCCACGGAGAGACAACAAAAAGACGAACCTGGATTGATCTGTCCAAAAATCCAAGAGGATTCTCCCTACCCTGTCTAGTGCCCCTGAGCAAGGCACCTTACTCCCCCAACATCTGCTCCCCGGCCGCCGTACATGGCTGCCCAATGCTCTGTGTGTCCTGCACCAGATGGGTTAAAAGCAGAGGTCCTTGCATGAGTGTGCTTGTGCATGTCTGTGCATGTGTTTGGGATAATAAAATGTATCTTAATTCTCTACAGCCCCAAATGAAAATCACCAACATCAGCGTGAGTTTAGCATCTCTTTAATTACCAGTTCTCCAACACTCACGGTGGCAGACAGAATGGAGTGACGGAGGATTGACAGGAGGGCGGCGGAGGAGCGCTGACAAGTGTGAACTTTGCAGGAAACTGTATTGACATGATGAGTTTGTTTGATGAGGCAAAAACACCCAAACAGCTGTTTCACCCGCATCTGGATGAATCAAAAACCGAGGCCGATGCTACTCAGCTAGAAGAGGAAATCTGAGATGTTTATTTCATCACATGGTAAATGACTGCTCGGATGTTATTTATTAATTTACACTCGTGATTAAGTGCTGTGATCTTGATACGGATATAATGTGGTTACTGTCGCTGTTTGTTCTTACGCGGCTTTTATTCTGTTATTTCCCGTTAAACACGCTGACGTTTAATGAGGCGCTAAGGAAACAAATAAGAAGCCTCTTTGTTTATTTGACAGGTACAAGACAGTGACACTATAAAATACAGTCAGGAAACAGACAACATCAGACATCAAGTGTACTGGCTTTTAACAAACCATCAAATTAGCTGAAGTTTTGTATCGGAGAATCAAAGTCAAAGTATTTGCCAGGTTTTACTTAAAGTGTCCATCAAACTTTTCAGACCAACTTCCTGGTTCATATTTGAATAACTCGCTCAACCCTTAGTCCTAGGAATTATATTAAATGAATTGTCTCAATAAACTTGGGATTCGTATCTTGACTTATAATATCCTTTTCTCATTTATAATCCCTGTCATTGAAGTGATATTGTTTTTCAGCACTGGTTTCAAGTGGTTTAACGAGTGTTATATTCATCCAGTTTCTCAAATCAGGACTGCTGCCCAACCCTATGTCGTCCTATAGAGCTATCGCAGTTTTCTTTTCTAGATCGACCATAGAAGCTTTTATTTGCAGCTCTTCAAACAACTTTATTCAGTGTTATCTGCGAATGAACTTCCTGTCACTGCACATTTGTTTTTCCATAGCCTACATCATCCAAACCAATACGCCAGAGGTCCAGGTAACAAACTGGGGAAGTTAAATGTATCCGCCACAGACTGAAGAAACAATATCTCCAAAATATCAAATTAACCTGTTATCTGTGTTAATACAGACTTTATTGAATCAAAGAGGATCAACTAGACTTAACCACTTAATAACAGAGGAACCTTATTATGCAGTTTATGTGCTGGTGCACCATTGGAAGCTCATGGTTCGAGCGTTCTTCTCGGGGGAAGCTACACGTATTGCTCTTGTCACACCTGTCCAGCAGACAATGCAAGAAGCAGCTCTGCTTTGTTTGTCAAGACACTCACCAAACTCGGCTCTGCAACTCCTGGTTTAACTCCCACACTGTCACTATCGGGCTGGCTGCTCCACCGCCGTGGGAGTATTAACGCGTGACATCTACAATGGCCTTAACACAACACAGCGAGATTGAGTTCCTCATGCTGCCTGCGTGCGCTTCTTCTTACCTTCACTCTGAGTTAAGCCAACCCCACTGCTGGGAAAGAGATGTGACAAAACCAGGGGGAAGGGAAGTGGAAAATAAGGCAGAGCCAAAGCCGAGCTGCCACTCAGCGACAGGCGTTTTGACAATCATAGGCTGTCATCACTTTCTGATCAGACCTGTCAGCAAGAAATGCGGCAACAAGACAGTGCTGCAGACGGAACATCCGCATACCCCCCTATCCCCGTCTTACTGCACACACACACACACACACACACACACACACACACACACACACACACACACAGATATTCAGAGATATTCAGAGTTGTGTTATTTATGTACACTCACATCACACCGAGACGTGCAAACACATCAAAAATGTCAGAAAGTGCTACGTACCGACCCTAAGAATAAAACAGGTTTGGTTACAGAGTATAGGCAACAGTGAATTGAGTGCACTTCCTGCGAGTGCTGCAGGAATATCCTTAAAAACAAAAAGGCAGCACGCAGTGGCATTTCCCACTGACAGCTGACGGAGGAGAAAAGTATTCAAGGAGGAAACTAGTTAAACGATTTCAACACGGAGCTCGAAGCATGTTGAATTGTGGCTGAAAGTCAAATCCCATCAATCCTTTAAGGGCAGTTTTTTTTACCCTTATATTGAATTTGAAAAACACTTAATTTTTCTTGTTTTCCTAGTTTGCACTCTGTCGATAGCACAGGGTTTAATGCTGAAAATCAATATCTGCAGTGGTTTGAAAACATGGTGGAGCTGAAACGCACCGTGAGCGGGAAAAAAAAACGCTCCAATTAATATCCTCTGTCCAAACAGAGAAAAACAAGAGACAGAGAAATGAAATAACATCTGTCATGTCATCTGAGTCTAACTGCCAGTCAGAGGAGCCCAGCTGCCATCTGCGTGAATGCTGGAAATGGAAGGGAAGCACAGAAGCAGTTCTTTGATTTCAATTATTAAACAACATAAAGTGGTGGGAGGACATTGTATTACTTGTTTCCACATTTCTTGAATTTTTCTTTTTTTTATTGTATTGTCTGTTTTTCATCAGTTTTTAAGCTTAATCAGACTTCAGTGGACCAACTCAGTCTGTACTGTAACCTGGGTTATGTGTTAAAGGCTGAGAGATTAATAGATTCGTAGAAACATATTTACTTATTTTTAAGTTGTTGCTAACTCAGCCACAACTGATACCAGGGTTAAAAACACCCATAAATGCTGCATCAATCCAACATATTTTCACATTTCCTACAACCTTAAATGCATCATCCGCTGTGGACAATATACTTAGATTTCAAATGATCAAAAGTCTTGTTGGACCTTTTGAGTTTCAGACAAAAGTTTGGGCTCTAATTACAACATGAAGCCTTGATAAGACTCAACGCCATGAATTGTCTTGTGTGTTGTTGTGATGCAGATACCACAACAACACAGGGGTTGATTCAAACCGGTGATGAAATGAAGACAGACACGTACTTCATGTTTATCTGTGAGCTGCTGCTGTTTCCGTGCGATCTGCTCTGGTCATTATCTGTTCATCTGTCACTGCCGATGATCATTATCACACTAACGGCCACTGGAGCCGAGCAATTACTCCACAGCTCTGAGACACACCAGAGGCTGTGAGTGGCAGCTGTCATCTCCCTCATAATGACGTCTGGAATGAAACAACACGCTGGTCATATCAATGTGAAGCGGTTCAGTCAGTTGAATGAAACCCTCAATAACAAGAAAACAGAAGAAACTGTTTTCTTGTTATTTCCGTGTAATCCTTCATCTTTCATCACAGCTCTGCATCTTTTATTGTTACTTTTACATTCAAATGTTGTGTTGATGTTGATTGTTTTTGAATCAGTGAAACAAACTCAGAGGCAGGTTCAAGATTATTCTTTTTATTAAATCTAATCTAATCAAGACTATATCTATATTAACATTGTAAGCACATGGTCTTAAGTGCCTGCTGCAGGTCTACTTTTTTAGACCTACAGAAGGCACAAGGTTCAGAAGTGGTTCGTTCTTCTTTGCTTTCCTGCTCCGCCTGTTTCTCTACATGCTCTGTGTAACCAACTGGACAACACTAACACATGTAACCCATACATGGTTAAACACCGATAATAGAGCTTTCCACACCCAACCTCTCTGAATTCAATTCTAAAGCCATTACCTACGTCACAGCCTTAATAGCACATGACATCACTCAACCACTCAACGGCCACTCTAACGTATTCAGATCAGGACACAGGTTCAGGTCAGTGAGGTCCAACAGAGCTCGCTTCAGCAGAAAGAACTCATCCAGAAGCTAACCCGGCTCTTTACTGTCAAATTAACAAAACAAACTCAAAGCCACATGTGCTCACTCTATGGCAGGTTTATTTTATGATGGAGAATTTACCAAGTAGAAGGACAATCAGTTCTCTGCAGGAAGTGAATGACCACTGCATCCGTCTTTTTTCAGCCATAAGAGTTGGCCCATCAAACTATGCATAATGAAAAACGATTCTTGTTTTGTTTAAAACCAACCTGCTATTTAAACCATTAACCATTACACTGGTATTACACTAGGAATGAGATTATTGAAAGTGTCGGCCCCAGGATTGTGTTTACTCTCTCACACACAGATTTGTTGTACTTCTTGTTGTCTCCTTGTCGCTGCTTTGGAATTCACTCTGCGACAATTTTACCTTTCACGTGAAATCAAGGTGGTGGAGGGAGGACGGGGAATTCCTGCTGCCAAACTCCTCTTAATTAGAAACATCTCTCGCTGGGAGCCGCGAGCCTGTCTCCAGCTCGCACCCGGCACTGTCCTGAATCCCATTTTCTGACCCACACATCCCCCACCCGATCCCTACAAAGTTTACTGTGCACTGTTGTGTTTTTGCAGGATAATTATGACAAGAGAGAAAGCGGGAGGGGGACTGTCCGATGCTGTGGCAGGCGAAGACCCACGAGGAAGTCCTCCCTGTCGTCCTCGGGAGCCGCAGTCTGGTGGCGTACAAACACACAAACAACAAACGCGACAACACATTCGGATGATCGTAATCAGCTACAGATTCCTGTCTTGAAGCTTTCGTCTTGTTCCTGTGATTGTTTTTTTTTCTTTCTTAGTTCCTCACACAAACAAGAAAACAAACACGGCTCCCACAACCCAGTGCGTGACTGTTAGCCTTCATCTCACTCCTCAGTTCCGTATTTTTTTTTTATCCTTGTCAGCTCTTTTCCTCCCACTCAGGCGTCACTCCGACTCGTCGCCATTGTGTAGCCTCGCTCGCCGTTTTCTTGATGATCCCGCGTTTAAGTCAGGCGGCGTCTGAGGACCTCTTCGCGGCGCCTCTCGGTGTCAAGGTGTTTGCAGATATTAAGTGATTGTTACACGCGGCCCTAATTAAAAAGGTGAATTTCAAAAAGCAGGAAATGAATATGCAAATCGTCTGTGTCTGCGCCTCGTTTTCTGAAGTGGCGATAACAATGTGGCTCTAAGCTCTTCTCTTAACTGTAATTTTCTTTATCCACCGTGACAAACAAACAGAAACGATAATCCTATTATATTTTTAATGGCACGGTTTTGTTTTCTCAAGGCAGTTGGTGGGAGAGGCTGTTTGTGTGTGTGTGTGTGTGTGTGCGCGCTGTTTTCCTCACCGTCACTGACAGAACTTGAAATCAATTTTCAGCCACTTCTGTTTCAGTCTGCTCAGATTTTCAGCTAATTCCTGTTTCTTCTTTTTGTCTCCATTGTTGTGATGTGTGTGTTTCTGCAGCGGTCAACTGAAGAGAGCGCACGTTTCTTCTCCAGGGCAGAATTTACATTAAGTAGCTTAGCATCACTCCAGGTTATTTGCACATGCTGCCATTTTTCATTTCTGCGGGGAAGATAGGTTCATTTGTTTTAGAAGGTTTTTCCAAACCCTTGACGTTTGGAATATTCCGTTGAATTTGAATTAGTGTCTCTTCGGTGAAATGTGTGTTGTTCTGTTTTCACATGAGGCTCTCTTTTATTTAGCTCAAACTTAACAGCGATGGGTTTGTACTTTTGTCTGAAAGTCAAACCCAATATAATTCAACTGCTTCCCGGTGCTTTATGCAAATCAGAAACAGAACAGCGGTCAAATAATAATTTACATTGCTGGACTTCTGACTTATATTTCTGGAAAGCTGTATCTAAATGTGCAAGAAAAAAACTTGCAAATCTTAATACTATATGTGAGCTAAGTATTAAACTTAGTTTGTGAAAGAATATTTAATATTTTGATAACATCATGTTAATAATCGATGGGAATTACCTTAACAAATACCCTCAAATATACATAGGAATTATTCTCTTGTCTGTATATATGTTGAATTATATTTGACCTATATTGCTAAATCAACATTTGTCTCTTTAGCAGACCTGCTGGAAGTTCTAAGATTCTCTATTGCAGCTAATTCAGATCAAACTACTAATTGTGTACTAATTGCACACAGTCTGTATTATTCCCTCATTGTAAAAATAAATTATATATCTTTTTTTCAAGAAATTTCTGGGGAAATCATTGGAATATATGGACCTGTAAAATACAATTTTATATGATAATTGCGTTTTACAAAATACTTACTGATAATATTCAGATGTTTGTAGAAAAATATACTTTTGAAGATTTACGTCTTCTGCACTAGACCACTAGGGGGTGCTTTATTGGAAATTAAAATGTTCGAAACGTTTGAATGGTTTTCGATGTTGTTTATAAAATACACTGAAATACAAAATACTTTGTGACAGAACAATCTCCAGGTTCACTTACTAGCTTGTTCCCGACATTTCCACCACATCCCAGAGTCTTCATCAGCAGACGGAGTTTATTCAGACGGTTTCTCGAAGCTTAAATCTCTGGAACAAGCCTGTAAGAGGAACCTGGAGATGAGATTGTTGTGTGACGCTGCCCTTTCAAAGGTTAATCTACTGTCAGAACTACATGAAATAACATCACTGTTTGTCTATTATTCCCTGAAGATGTCCAGGGTGAGACAGGTAGCGGATTTGCGTCTCTCTGTCTCTCTCTCTCTTTCTCTCTCTCCTCAACCCAGGTTCTGACAGTCACCTCTCAGCCTGCCAAGTTCATACAAATGGCCACTCATGTTTGCATTCAGCAGCACCGGTCACAGCTGCTTGGACGTCTGACAGGCCCGTCTAGAGTTCAGCAACCCTGTCTGTGTTGACAGCTTCTGCTATTAAGGACACCAGCAGTCCACGGCTTCCCACTGAGCTGCTGACTGGTTTCCAGAACACAGTGAGTGTGTTTTCCTGCTAAACTCTCCAGTTTAAAAAAGACATGGAACTCGAGTGTGTTCGTTTGTGATGCGTTTGGTCATTTTCCATCAGCAGGGAGGTCAGAGGTCATGAGGCTGGATGAAGGATTTTGTGGCAGTGCTTTGTTGAAACGGACAAGGAAGGACAACAGAGTATTAGAGTCATTTCAAGAGAAGAAGAGTCAGATTGTGAGAATAAAGTTGTTATACTATGAGATTATAGAGATATATTGCTGTATTATTAGGATATATGTCCTAATTTGTATCAGAACTGTTTATTCTACAGGAAAAATTAAACAGATTGAAGTTATCTCTTGTTTAGAGATGCTAATGTTGGGTTGTTGATTGTTTTCGCAATATTTTGTCTTTTTTAAAATCATTGAATTACAACTTTATTCTCACAATATTGTGAATTTTACTCTTGTAATGTTGCAACTTTACTCTCAGAGTATTATGACCATTATCGTGATATTACAACGTTATGGTCATTAAAGTATACGTTATACTATTAGTGTGGTTTCCTTCTCAATCACAACCTACTTTAATAATATTTATTGGTTAAATGACAACTTAACTCTTGTAATATTATGATCTTTTTTCTCATTAAATCCCAAGTTTATTCTCGTAATATAACAACTTTATTCTCATTGAACTGTGACTCCATTAAAACTTTTTTCTTGTTATATGTTACAGCTTCATTCTTGTTATATTAAGACAATTTCTTTCCTACAGTGTAACCTTAATACACTGTGTCATAATAAGGAGCAGCAATGACAGTTTCTTCACGTATGGTGTGGTGTAAGTAACTTGAGGTGTATCTGTGTGAGTGTTAAGCCCCAAAAAAACCTTCAATATGAGCTCAGGGTGTCAGGGCTCTAAGCAGAAACCTCCTGGAACCACTCGGGCACGGCTGCCTATTCCTCCATGACAGCACATTCATTTCCAAACTAATACCTGAACTAAATACCTTCCTCCTTTTCAACTCCAAAGGCTTGTAAACCTACCGGCATTATGTTTTCCGTGCCACTCGTCCTAATCAGTGAATAATGGCCTCAAACATTTCCCCCCCGACTTAAATAAACAGCACAGAGTACTTACGCTGACAATGCGCAGAGTTTCATTTGGAAATGTTTTACCTTCTGCTCCGGCAATGAAGAAAAGTCAACATGTAATTATTGTGGAAGTGTTTGTTTGAATCTTAGTCGACAGAGGTATTTAAGAGCCTGAGCCAAATCCTCATGCAGTCTCCCTTGAACCCGACAGAAGACACCGAGACCCCTTTAATCTCGGCGGTAATGCACTGACAAGCTCTTCTGACGCACCTTTCATTTGAAATGTTTTAATGTCTCTTCACATTCTGCTCCTGTCAGCTCGCTCTCTCCTTTGCTCCCCTCAGTCTCCTCACTCCTCTATCTGGAGGTAGGCGGTGTCAAGCGTATTTAAAGAAAATAGAGAGAGAGAGAGACGGAGAGAGAGAGAGAGAGAGAGAGAGAGAGAGAGAGAGAGAGAGAGAGAGAGAGAGAGAGAGAGAACCAACTTCTGAGGAACATCAGTCCAACTTTAATCAGAATTTCACTGCAGCTTTTTCACAGAAGTTAATTTAGTAAAGTGACGGTGTGTTCGTGGCGTCCTGATCTGTGCCTGCTCTCGTATTTTCCCAGGAGAGAAGAAACCCAAACGTTTCCAGTTCTCAGCCATTAGAAGCTGTAACACACAGTTTGGTAGGTTTCTCACTAACCTCCATTCAGTCAGGGAAGTTGCTATAAGGACGAGGATAAAGTATTAGCCAAAATAATCTATATAGGGACACGACTCTTAGACTGAGATGGAAATTGATCTGTTGTCCTTCTCTTTGTGTTCATTTTACATCTCTTGTTTTTTGCATCGTTGTTGTCATTGTAGGCGTCTTATTGGACATTTTGTGTCCCTCAGTTGAGGCTTTTCATTTCTTTGCAGTTATTTTGCCTTTTTGTTAAACCTTTGTATCGCATCATTTTACTTGTATTCAAGTTTGTGATCTTTTGCATCTTTTTGTTGTAATTTTGCCAAGCTTGAAATATCACCCTTTAAATAGTGTAGTCTCATTCAATAATGGTGTCAGGGACTGGGGGTTAGGAAACTGGAGGTTTTGTTGTTCACCACCTAATTTTTGGATTCAGGCTTTTAGTAAAAGGGTTCTGGGTTTGACTTCAGTAAGCGTTCGGCCTTGTGAGACTGTTTCCAGTTATTCTTTAATTTCCACTCAGAACAATGAGAGCAGGAGAAATAAATCCTTCTTTCGTGAAGCTACAATCAAAAGAAAAGTGTCAAGGTTTCGATTTTTCTCTTGCACAAATAAATAAAACTGCAAAGTGAACTTTAACATTGTTTACCTGTCTCCGTTTCCTCCTCGTCGCTACATAATGGACTTAACCCCAGTTGCTCCTTAATCTCATGCACTTTGTTAATCACAGCCTCTTAATTGTCTGTTTCCTCTCAGACATCAGACTGGGGTAAGAGGATTGAAATGCTTCACATTCTGTACTTTTCAGACTGATTTGTCTAAACACCAGAACCAGACAGGAGGGAGACTTTTGAGGATTGTTTAGTTGAAGGTTTGAGGGCTGATGAGGCTGAAAACTGTCCAGCGTCCCACTGAGTCCACTGCAGGTGTCCACACTTCACCATATGGAGACGCGTTCCGATGTTTCACGTGCTGTAATCCAGAGCACATCCCTACTAGTGTTGTCCATGAAGCGTGTTTACACTGTGCAAAGCCGCAAGCAGGAACTGAAACTGTTTCTGAAGACTTGTTTACTGATTTAAAAGAGGTGAAGGAAATTTAGAAAAGTGTTTCAGTAAATATCCTGGGATTCGGAGAGGCTGATGGAGCTGACTTCCCCTTTATTGTTTGAAATCTTGGATATAACCTTTAAGTGGAGCTTGAGATTGAAATGTATTGCTACTTTCTCCATAATAAGTGATAAATTACGCAACCCTGTTTCCTCAAAATAATGTTTATTTATCCCTAGATTGCTTATGTGGTGCTGCTACACAGAATTGTTGCATTTGACATTTTGGTGTTCCTGTATTAAACCAAGGCAATTCTCTTTTATTTCACTATCCCTAATTTTAAATGCTTTAAGTGCCTGAAGATAAATATGAAGTTTATTAACGTGGCAGATATTGAACTGCAAGATCATGTGTTTTGGCAGGAAAACACAAAAATTTGTTGTATATAAATATATCTATATGAGCAAAAGTACAACACTGTTTACTACCACAATGTTTTGTTGCCTTTTTGATCAATAAGATTCAACATAGTCCGATCAATGCTCATTTCAATCCTTAGTTGTATACAACAAAATATAAATATTAAAAGAATATTTTACTCTAATGCGTCAAATCGCTGATAATTGAAGTATTTCTCATCTGCAGCCAATCAGCTGCTGGGATTTGGGCTTCAGCAGCTCTGATTTGTGCAGCACCAGGGTTTTTAATTATTGGAATAACAGGAAACTGCCTGGAGACGTATAAAATGTTAAATTCTATTTCCTGAAGACAAACATTGATCGCAAATGCGAAAACAGTTTTGTGGCCAAAACAGACCACAACCTCCCTCTTTCCCCGGCAAACACACACACACACACACACACACACACACACACACACACAGGCACACACACACACACACGCATCATTAATGTATTTCACTTCAAAGTCTTGGCAATTTTCTGATGACATTCACACTCCTCCAGGGTCAAACAACATCTCACTGCCTCCGTATCAATTATTAAATATTTTAAGCAGCATCCCGCCTTCACCTCCGTCATCCCCTCAAGACCGATGCCGTTATCATTTTTGTCAGAGTCAGTTTCCATCTGCATTTGTCATCCCTGCCGTGCATTTACAAGTTATCAATCGCTGTGTCAGGATGCAAAATAACTGATGTTCTTTGGGGCGGGATTGGATGGGACTATCTGGGGCTTTCAATCAATGCACATTCTCTCTCGCTCCCTCCCCTCTCCGCCGCCACTACACCCTCATAAATCCCAATGCATTGTGGGGCTTTAATGTATTTGTGTGGAGGGGGGGCGGGGGGGAGTGGTAGAGGCCCGGGCTGTGGGCGCAGATGAGGTGGGGGGTCTGGGTGACAGAAGCAGTAGTTATATTATCAAACATTACACCTTAGGGCGAACACGGTATCAAGGGCTTTCAGACTGTGTAAGCTCGGGCGCGGTGGCAAAGGAGGAGGCACGACTACAGCGCGCAGGACAAGAAGGGATTACTTTCTGTCGTCCATAAATCAACTCTCCAGCTAAACTAATCTTTCTGGCGGGGTGACAGAGTAAATACTCAGGGTATAGGGATGTAATGTGTGCTTGATGCATCTGGTTATGGCTGCCTGGCTGCACACAGAGAGGGCGAGCGGCTCTCTCCGCCAGCAGTTACAAGTTAGTTAATGTACAGTTTCCTGCTCGCTATATCCTTCTCCATCTTGTTTCAGACGACTGTGGAGAGTGGGCCAGCAGTCAGGATAGTGTGTATGTGTGTGTGTGTGTGTAAGTGTAAGTGTGTGTGTAGATGTGTCGTCTCCTGTTGCTGAATATTAGGAATAAAGTCAAAACAACTGAGTCAAATAAAGACCCTTCCATTGGTCTAATGAGCACTGTTGTCATTCTTTCAAGATTTAGGCAAGATGGATGTCTAATGAATAAACTAAATTAAAATATGGAGGAAAACACATGTTCAAATACTAGAATATGTATCCACTCTTATTAGTGTGAATGACCCCAACACGTTTTTGTTAAAGAGGGACAAAAGTCATGCAATTAAAATGTCCAATATTAACCCACATAATTATTTTCTTCTTTTTTACAGTTTGGTTTATTGTTTTTCTCCATTTAGCTTGGACTACGGGTGTAAAACTGCATGTTAGCCTGAATGATTTAATCCATATAATGAGACTTACTGCACAGTGTCACCTACATGTGGAGGATCAGTTCATAAGCAACAAAATAATAATAATAACAATGCAAGAGTGTTATTAATCTGGGTTGTGTTAAATATATTACCATTTTTACATTTGTGTGGTCTCTCTGCTTTTGCTTTTGTTCTGCGACGACCTGGAAACTCTCCCTCTAAAACCCCTCCTCTGCAGTTAAACACATGGTTATACAGTGAGACTGAACTGATGGGGGCCATTACCGTGTGAGGGTACAGTGCATCACACTGCAATGTGTGAGCAGTGGGAGGGGCGACATAATGAGAAGCCAGGCTGAGCCCTCACAGAAGCAATTTAAGCTGAAATCAGACCAGAGGGAAACAAAGAAAACCCTGGTGACATGTATCCTGCTCAGACTAAATCACCTCTCACATTGTGTCTGCGCTGCACCTGATAAGTTGGCCGTTTTTTTTTTTTACATTTCCCGGTGAGAAGGCTTTTTGCCACTCGGCTTGAGGACACCACTGGGGCCTCTGGACCTAAATGACAATTTGAAATTGCAGCGTGGCCAATTGTGCATCATTTCGCTCTCCCGGTGGAAAACAATAATTGACTCGGAAGATGCATAAACGACTCGTAGAATTGTAACCGGACGTGTTTTTGTTGAAAATGATCTGAACAGATAGTCTCACTGCAAACTGAGCAAAATAAACCAAGCTAGAGGAACAGCTCGTCTACAGGAAGCTGAGGTGAAAACACAAGTCGGTTCATCATTTAGGAAATAGAAAGAAAATAAGATTCTGGAAATAATCAATCGTTCTCAAAAATACATTTTCAATCAAAAGGATAATTTACCTAATTCAGCCTTTCAGTTGTAAAGGTTTGCAGCTTTTATATGTTAAATGACATGAATTTGAATATGTTTTAATTGGACGCCTCTTAAGCCAGTGAGAAATTATGTTAGAAAATTGGTTAATTCAGATTACGAGATTAATTAAGAATCACGATAATAATGAAATAGGATTGGCTATTTTCAAATGGTCAGGAAAAAATATTTTGCGAGAATGAGTTCACCAACCTATCTTTATTTATTCATTTAGTTTGTTTACTCATTCATTCATTTGGTTGTTTGTTTATTCATGTATTTATTTCTTACCGTTGATTGTGTGGTTGAAGGTAATGACAGAAAACAGATTATTGACGAGGGTGGAGAACAACAATCCCATACTTCATGGTAAATGACAAATCAGTGACTGCGAAAAAAATTAAGAAGCAACTATTTAAAGCCGGATCGTTTTATGTATTTATTTATGCAGGATCCTGTTGAATTTTCAATTTCAGTTCAGTCAATACTATTCAGTTTACTTTACTTCACCGGGAGGATCTACTTTGTGTCAGTACAGCTTTAAAAACTCAGCTAAGATGGTTACTTTAGTGTTTTAGCTAATATTTACTAATTAGCACTGAACACAAATTACAACCGAGGCTGATGGGAATTATAGAGATATTGTATTTTGATCAGAAATATCAACCATGTGGTGGCAATGAAGAGGAAAGTTAGGGGGTAACCAAAGCCAGAAGGAAGTATCATCTGGGGACCATGAACGTGTGCACAAAAATATCATGGCAATCTATCCAATAGTGAATAAATAGTACAGCCTTAGAATAAAAATGTTAGGTTTAAAATAAATCGTATTTAGTTTACATTCTAACATCTTTGGCTAGAGCTGTTTCGTGGAGATAAGGACCCTCAGTTGACCCTTTGCAAAATTTCACTTCCTCTTCACATTTATTTACTTTGATTGAGTTTGGTGATCGGACATATAAATTCTGAATATTTACTCCAATGAGATATAGTTCGGACCAGTAAATAGACCAGTTAACGAACAAGTTAAACCAGTGTCACAACTGTATCTGCACAGCACTGAGGTCACATGGTGAAACCCTAATAGGATCTGTTGACCTTTCATGTAAACACTAACACGTATTCGCCTCCTTTTCTTTGCAGCTAACTGATCCGTTTGCTCGTATGTCGACTTCCACACATCTGGCCGTCACTGTCCACATCCAGCTGGCCACTTGCAATATTGCATTATTCATAAAACATAAACACACAAAATGGATTCCTCTGGTCCACTCCCCACCAAAGTCAGAAGATTAATGATTCACTCTTTAGGTTATAATTCAAAGTTCATCCTCACATACATCATATTTTGAAGCACATAGATTATAAGAGAGAGAACATTTATCATGTGACAGGGCAAACGCAAGCTCCCCTGCACACATAACACACACACACGCTCACACACACACATAAGCAGGACTCCTGTCTTCCGCTACACACACCAACACACACACACACACTCATGCACACACAATTTGCTTTAACACCAGGCCCCACCAGAGTGAACCTCCTCGTTCACATCCAGTTATTCTAATTTTATTCAGACACATCTCCTCTGAAGCAGTAAAGTGCCGTTTGCACAAACAGATGAGAGATAATAGTCTAAGGAACTGGTCACTCCTATAGTCTGCTGCCCTGTGAGAGCAGGAGAGATGATAATCATTCATCACAATAATCAAACCGTGAGACACACACACAGGATTTCACGTCGCTTCCTGCAGTGTCCGACTTCCAAAATTGGTACTTTTAAATAACAGGAAGCAAGAAAAACGCAAACTGCAGATGGCAAGAGGACGACTATTCATTTAAATGCTGTAGTGGGTATTAATTCTAGTCAAGTCAAGTTTATATGTAATGCACATTTAAAAGAACCAGAGTTGAACAACAAAAATATAAAGAGAAGAACAAGAATGTAATAAAAAGAAGGAAATAGAATCAAATTAAAAGGCTAAAACGGGAAAAAAACAAACTTAAAGAGACTCAAAAGCGCAAGAAATCATATAGGTCTTTAGTATAACCTTTAAAAAAGAAAGACTTTATTTTAAATGTGATCTGTGTGATCGCTTATAAATCTTAAAATATATTTTCCCCATTTTCAATAGTTCAAAGCTTTCTATTTGAATATATCCCTCACAGCATTTACATTGCAAAATTACTTGAAAAGATACCGATACTCAATACTTTAGTTCTACCTTGCAATGCTTTTGCGTTACCTCCGAATACAGTATGAAGCTAGCCAACATTTATTTGGATGTCGGTATAAATAGTTACTACTAATAGTAAATTATTGTTTCGTCAAAAGTCATCATAAAGGCTCAATTATGATAGTAAAAGTGTGACATTTTAGGAAATATTCTTATTAGCTTTCTTTCCCAGAGTTAGATTCATACTTTGACACCACTCTTGTGATTTTAGGTTAAATATGAAGCTACCGCCAGTTAGCTTAGCTTAGCAAGAAGTGAAGCGTTCCTCAGTCTCCAGTCTTTGTGCTAAGCTAACTGTCTGCAGGCACCAGCCTCCATATTTACTGAACCCTGACTGTGACCATTACATTTATGGACTGTATCAACACGCGTGAAGATTGATGAAAAGGACGATGGCAGGCTCATCAAAAATGATTCTTCCCAGAATACAACTCTGGTGCATTGGATTAACTGCTGGTCGTAAATGAAACACAGACTTCATCAACTTTCCAGCAATTTCTACTGACAGCTGATAACCCCTCAAACATCCCAGCAAACATTAGCCCTGCCTCTCAAAATGATAGACTGTATTATGTTCTAATCTTCCCTCAAATACTTGATAAGAAAGGCTAATTTGAGCGCTGATGGAGTTGAGAATACGGCTGAAGCCCGGGACTATAGATACAGATATCGTATCATAATCACAAAGAGGCCTGACTGCACACATTTAGAAACAAATTGGTCTCTTCATAAGTCCAATCACAGTTTCAGAGAGTTGATGCGGGCAGATTGAATTCCCTCCAAATTGGCATGGCAATGTCACAGATGCCACTTCAAATGAGGTTTGAACATATATTCATTCTGTAGCTCATTGGCTTATGTTAATCCTTCCCATTTGCCACTTGTCAGAGGCAAGTGTCATTTAGCCTTGCCATCATCTCGCCGTCTTTCAGCCCCTCAGTGACTCGCACAAGACGTGTCAGTCTCTCAATCAGCCGGGGAGAGACTTTCACATCAGCTTAAACTTTTCGAGATAATAAATTACGCCAGAAATGCGGCCAATTTGGAGAAATACCACGGCTTTGTGGAGTGATTTATTGCTCTCAGGCCGGTGGAGTGGGGATGTAGATTCAACGCAGCCTTGACGGACACGTGATGAGCGTCCTCTGTCCTAATTGACCTGAACAGTGTGCATTACCACAAGTTGTCACACTGCAGTGGGAGCAAATATCTAACTAATTCACATTCACAATAATTCACAAACACAAAATTGCTGCAGATCTGATTGTGTTGCTGTTGTCGACATGTAACCGTGTATACAACATGTGATTTGGTATCAATGTTGGATTATTTCCTTGTGGAGTTTTTCATCAGTAGTGGTTGTTCGCACTTATTTCCTTTTCACTAAGCTTATTTGTTGTGTTAAAATATAAAAACTCAATTCTGAGTATTTATACTTGAGTGTATGTGATACTTTTCCACATTGTTTGCCATTTTTTGTTTGTTGTTAGAATAAATTATATTTTTTCAATCGGTACGTGAGTATATAAGTTTGTTTTGCAGCTTTTTCCTGAAATATTTGTCCTGTGTACCATCATAGATTCTACATATCTCTCCTCCTCATGTTCAGTGAGGTCTTAACATTTCAGATTGAAGCATGCTCTTAATATTTTTAGTCCATGTAACACTTGTGCTTCTGTTTTAGCGTCATGCTGCTGTAAAAATCAGCTGTTTTCCATTTTGAACTACTATTGTTCTGGTCATCTGCTTCTTATTTATAGTTATCATCTGCTTTGTAGCTGCTGTGTCTTCAGGCTGCTTCCACAGCTCCTGCATCAGGTGGGTTTCTGGCTGATGAAGCAGCGTCGGGCCACATGTTGGACGGATGGACGGTAGATTTACAGGTAATACAGCTGCTGGTGTTGGGCTCTGTGTTTAATGTGGTATCTAAAGCTTTATTATGGTCACTCATCCGTCTCCGCTGGTCTGAGCTCACTGCAACCGTGAGTTATGAAGGAAGAACGATATGTACAAATTGAACTCTGTGCTCGGTTTTCACATGACTGATCTTTTCCACATGATATCAAAGAGTCTGGAAACGTCAAACTAAAGCGCTCCCATTTACTTTGTTCTTACATTTCTACCGATGTGTGGCTTCCGTTATTTATTCATTGCTTTTGATATACCTATACTCATTTCCTTCATCGAGATAATTTCGGAAAATGCCAAATTTTGCTGTGGTTAAGAGAGTTAAACATGTTTTGGGGATATGCACCTTTGTCCGGATCTAGGTCCTAGTTCTAGCTTTCCACCAAGTTTTGTGGAAATCCATTCAATAATTACTTTTTGCATAATCCTGCTGCAAACAAAGGGAAAGGGAGTAAAAACTCCTCTGCAAAGATAATAAACTTAAACAAATTCAAACCTCCTGTTTTGCTTTAACTATTTTCTCAACCCTAAACATGCAACAATAAACACACAACCCTCAACGGTTGTTACTACCATTACAAATAATACATTTCAAGTTACTTAACACAAATGGGAAAAATCTGATCTTGTTTATTCGACCTGCTGAAGGAAATCCCCCCCGCCCCTCCCATGTTTTCATTGGCCGCCTCACACTCGCCGATCTGCTCCGCGGTTCCCCTGAGGAGCATTGTGGGTAGGTCATATGATCTCGCACTACTCATCATCTTCCCTTTGATGAACAAATGAGAAAGTCCTGCGCCCTTTGAAGCATTCTTTGCGTGGCACGTTCAGGCAATTAATGCGCGCATGAAAAGCCGAGGCGAGAGTAGATGAGAAACGGTGACAAGGAGCGCAGGAGGAGAAGGAGACGAGGGGACAGGAAGAGGGAGAGAGGAGGGGACAGGAGGAGGGAGAGAGGAGGTTTCAAGCTCCATCACCTCTTTTCCAGGTGTTTCAGCCCGCATGATTTCGCCTGTGATCTGCAATCAACTTCCTTAATGGAATAAGTAATTAACATATTATAATTGTGCTACAGTTTGATTTGACAGAAGTCATTTTCCATATCTAATTCTATGCTAATTTAATCTGTTGCTCGTTCGCCAACGCGACCTTTTGTGATTAAGTTTCACGGCAGATTTCGTCTGTGTTCCCGTGTGTGGGAGGGATTTATTTCAGTGGCTGAAAATTAGACTGTTTTACAGCAGATATAGTTTGAAAAAACACTTTGTGTAGGAGCTGAAGTTGAAGGGAGCTGACGTTCTTTACTCCGACTATTATCTCTGTGACTGCTAATACACTGATCTGATCTGCAGGATCATTATTGCTGCAGATTCTCTTCTTGGCCAGGTATCGGCCGTAATTACATTCAGTGACTGATACAGTTGTGAAGCTACAACACATCACACCAACACATAGTTCAACGGCTACGGATATAAGGTTATGTAATAACGTTAGGCTAACTCCTAGTATTGACAAAGTGATGAAAGTAAACAGTAAGGAGGGAATACATTGTTCAAGCAAGTAGGTTTTTGGTCATTTAAAAGACTGTGAAAATGGAAAATACACGTATTCACAAATACTCACCCGCTATATCGTATAGACAAGAGAGTGGTAACAGTCTGTATTAATATGATAGTTGCCATAATTTTTACTTTAAACAAGTATAAGTGAACTATTAGCTGCATTAATTTCCACAAAAATGTCAGGAAGTTGAGTATTTAGAGAGAAGTGATACAGAATTATAAACTCTGTTTCATCAGAAATCCTGAGATGAGGTGTTTTATTATCAGGAAATAAAAAAGTTGGATTTATGCTTCCCTATGTTTGAGTCTCACAACGTTTTGCTCCTCAGCTTGTTGCTCCACATCGTAGCTGCAGCCGTGTGTTAACGTTATTATTTCAATTCCAGCGGATGTTGTTTTGTTGTGGCGTCTCTCGGCCGTCCCTCCTGCCACTCTCCACTTTCCATCGCGGCGGAAGTGTCAAAACAAATAGCCTCCGACGGAACAAGATATTCTCATTGATACAGAAGAGCATATGATATGTTCTCGGGGTTCTCAGATAGCAGCAGAGTACTTGGCCTCTTCAGGGCACTCCTCCTGGCTCAGAATCATCAGACTCCATACGTTCCAAGAAAACAAGCTGCCCTCAGCTATCAACACACGAGCAATCACGCTCCTGAGACACTGTGGACGTCCACGGGAGACTCGAGCTATCACCATCACAAGTTCCCATGTTCGGGAGGATTTCACCCTCCAGAAAGAGCGGAATAAATATCATTTTACGTAATTACAAAAGGTCAAGCAGTCTGCGAGGGATGTAGCAAGTGGAGAGGAAGTAATCAGAGCAGCAGCCTGGCGTTAGGAAGACTGACAGGATGTGCGCCAGCCAGTAACGAGACGGCGTATCGGCGCGGTTTCTTGTTTTGGATGATGGCTCCGAGGCCTCGGGGTGCGCTGACAACATTACCACACTCTTCACCTCCGATACACAATGCTCATGTCATCATCGCCTCGGTGTGGCGTCGCCCATTTGGGACTTGACACTGTTGCTGTTTTACAGTGTCACTTAAGGTTTCAGGCATGAGCTTATTAGTTCAATCAGCCTCAGCGCGGTGCTTAGCGTGTGCCGACTTAAAATCACATCGGAGCATGTTGAATTCCGACTTCACCGAATATCTCCCCATGTGGCTTTTACAGTTAAGAGTAATATTTGATTTCCAAGAGCGGATGATGGCTTGTAGCAGTCACAGTGACGGATCTGAGAGGAGACTTTCATTTAATCTTTATTTGGAGAAAAAAAGTAGTTAAAATACAGTCGCTGTTGAGTAAATAACATGACTGAGGTACAAGTGTCTGCGGCTGTCATGTGCAGTTTTATTGTCCATTTTGATTTTTTATTCGTCTGCTTAGCGTCTTTCCCCCTGAGATCAGTTTTTACTGCTGTGATATGTTCTTTCATTTCCTCCGTTCCTCACTTCTCTGCACAGTCGAATCACAAACAACCAAAATCACAACCAGGCTGTCGATTCTGATGTGAGAACGACCAAGCCAGACAACTGAGGTGAGAATGGATTTATGATTTGAATTTAGGAAATAAGAGTAAATCCGAAGGCATATGATCTATTATTTTGAGTGAATGTACCAACATATCCCTATATATAAAAATCAACCAGAATATAAACCAGAAGCAGTGGATTAGGTTTCAGAATCAATTATTTCAAAGGACACTTTATGCCTTTTGTTGAACAGCCTGATTTCTCACCTCAGGATTGATATGACAGAAATTCAGCGGATGGAAGATTTTGAGCAGTTTTCAATAAGTGTGATTCTACTTCTGCATGTTTGTGTCACACAGTATTGTTCTCCTTTCTTTAGGTGTGATTTAAAACACAACAAACTAGAAATGTTCAATCCCAGTTACCCAATATCTATACTGGTGTCTTTAAAATGGTTTGCCTCGTACAAACAAGAGACAAAAACCCATCGAGATTCAGTTTTTAACCATGAAAAAAAAAAAACTGCAAAATATTCGCTAGTCAAAAGCTATAACTACGGAATTACTATTTTTAAATGAGTAATCGGTTCCAACACATATGTCTGAATATAATATTATTGAATTGATCAAGTATCTGTTCAGATTCAGCCACGGAAATAACTATATTCCAGCTAAATTATGACACTGCAAACTCACACTGTAGAAGTTGATGTGTGATGATATGGGCAAGGTGCAAAATGCATTCAGTTTTCCTCAGTCCATTTTAACTTTTAATTATTGTCTGTTTGACATTGGCAATGTCAGGCAGCCAGGTACAAGCCAACAAGCCAATCAGCATTTGTCACAGGCAGAGGAGGAAAATTTTCTCTATTCGAACTGTCATCGTATTTCACATTCAGTGTGATATTGTTGTTAAAAGGAAAATAGACACTATGCTCTGATAGATCTGTTCACTTTCTGCAGCGTGCAAACGGAACATTTTTTCACGTTCACAAGTCAAACGTGTTCGCATCATTTCAGGCAGCATGAGTGACAACATGTTAAAAACATCTGGCATGTGAGTGATCGAGAAAACAAAGTGTTTCTGAAAAAAAAACAATGGAGAGCTGGGATTTTTAATTTTCGTACTTTTTCACAGAACAATGAATAAGTTCTTTATTCACTCCAATTATACAAATTCATTAACACATGCTCATCACTCCAGTTCTCTTAGATCTCCTGGCAAAACACATTAAACATGTTTTATTATATATTCATGATGTAATCCATGTTACAATTTAGAGCAGTACGATATGTTGTAGGCCTATTTTACTGAGTATGATATGTGTATCTATGTAAGTACTGCTTTATTGTTTAAACATCTGGTACTTATAACTCCAATGTGGGTATGCTTTGTGTGTGTGTGTCTGTGTGTGTGTGTGTGTGTGTGTGTGTGTGTGTGTGTGTGTGTGTGTGTGTATACATGTTTATGTTTGTGTGCAAAAGGGCTTAAGCTTTTCACGACACACGCCTATAATTCTGCTATAAGCACTCAATCACACAGCAGCTCCCTGGAAACATAGAATCGAGTAATGTCGAAGAATCGTCCTCCTTGGTGTTTTCCCTGTCCTCCTCCCCCCCACTCCCTCCTCACCCTGACCCACCCCCACTCCGTCCTCACCCTCACCCCCCGCCCCCACGCCCTCGTTTCCCCTGCAGTCTCTGTGAGTGGTATCCATCTGTCAGTTGTCAGTGCCAGGGAGTGATACAGAGAGCTGTCACTTCTCGTCAGCCTGCATTGCTGAGGCCTTTTGCAGCTGCCCTGCCTGACTCGGGGCCAGAGGAAGAGTGTGTGTGTGTGTGTGTGTGTGTGTGTGTGTGTGTGTGTGTGTGTGTGTGTGTGTGTGTGCTTGTGTGTGTGTCTGTGTGTGTGAGAGAGAGAGAGAGAAAAAGCAGAGGGTATTCAGGGGGCAGTAAAGCAATTAAAGTGGAGACAATTGCAGGAAAGCTGCAGAGAGATTGGAACCAGTGCAGGACACACAACAGACTGTAAATATCACATTACCTTAATGCGCTCAGCACTGTATCACTATGTGCTCCACAGGACATGAAGTCATCCGTGACCTTTATCAGCCTCTGTTGGTGACCAGCAGCAACTGCAACAACATCCACCCAATGTTGTGAAAGTGTCTGGTACCGGTTAGACGCTCGGAGAATGCCGGCGTTATTTCTCCAAATCAAATCCACAAAGAGCAGTCTAATCCAGCACTGTAAGATAAGTCCAGTGTTCCCAGTGGGCCTCTGTGTTTGCTCAGTGACGACCACAACAGACGAATGAGCTCGTGAGTCATAAGAAAACCAGTGGAGTTATTTGGATGTGCTTCTTCACTCACATGCTCCTCACAACTAAGGGAGAAACAAATTAAAATGCATCTTATGCAAGCAACACAACTGAATTGGAATAAACTGAGTAAACCTGACAGACTGAAGTTTATCAGGAGCTCACTCTCTGCTCCCCTCAAATGAACAGGGGCGTTAACGTAGTAATGGGCTACAGAGAAATTGATAATACGTCGAGCGAATGACATAAAAACATTAAACATTAACGTAGTGAGTCCATAAAATAATAGGGATACATAATTTTATTATAGACTGATGTAATGAGCCATTGCACCATCCATTATTGCAGTGATTTCCCTTCATAGGCCCATAGCAATTACAAAGGAGGGAAAGTAGATTTAATTTTTAAGATCCCAAAAAATTGGACGGTAGAGAAATGACTGTGGAGCTGCTTTAATCCAGACACGCACTGAACTCTGGGTATTCTGCTGGGATCACAAGGACAGGCTGAATGTGAGAAAGCCAGCGTCCGATTCGGTTACTCCGAACATTCTCTGGAGACTAAAGGATAACAAAAATCTCAGGATGACAAAAGGAGCCTTACAGCTAGAAGACATAGACCAACATGTCAACTTGAAAATACAACAGGATCCGAGAGCTTTCGGCGATAAGGGACAATGCTGCTGTTGTTGATGTGCTGTTTAAAAAAAAAACACGTGATTTCGGCAGCAGAATTCGAACGTGGTTTTCTGCCTCCTGCTCTACCCAGACGCCACTTCTCGCCTGAACGCACCACAGAGTATCGTGCTGTTGAGAACGTGTCCGTTCCACACAATCTTTATCTGCCTTGTTCAAATGTAAAGAGGCAAAGTCAGCATTAGGTCTAAATGGGAAAAGTGAGTTACGTGAATTTAGTGTAAATCATGATTCGAGATACAGATAAGTGGGGAACATGTGAAAACTGAGACTTGAAGTGACCTCAAATTCGACTAGTGTGTCCCGAAACAGTAAATTGTTGATTCTTTATACTGAGCTTGAAATGTCAGTAAATATGGGTCATGAGAGAAAAACTGTGAGCTTGATAGAAAACACTGATCCACACAGCAGCAGCAGCAGCAGACAACAATAAGAGTCTTTAAATACTTCAGCATCAATCCTTGACTTGTCACCATTAGTAACAGCTGCGTGACTCTGGTGCCATTTTTGGTAATTTACTGCAAAAGATGTTTATCGGTTGCAAATGAACAAAGTTTGTTCTGTTCTCATCATTTTCTTTCTCATGACTTTTTTCCTCGGGAACAAGTCGGAGTAGAAATTGCAAAGTGTGAACAAGCTGGGCTGTAGTTCTAAATCGGGTTTACATTCAGAGGAGATTGATTATTACTTAGTGATTTACTGACATAATTATTATTGTATTGAATGTGAGCCAATAGATCAATGTTAATCTGAATTCTTCAGTATACATGTGTATCTTGTGTTATTAAACTCTCCCTCTCTGAGCAGCTACACAACTGACCAACAAATGCTCGTGGGCCCTTTGTTCAGCAGTCTCTCCCTTGAGGATGTTACAAGTGAATCATTGTTACGATCTCGTCAAAGATGTGTGTCTGTTGACGAGGACGCAGCCGCGATCGTATGTGAGCGGCTTTCATCTCCCACTGAAAACCTACTTATTTTCCGCTCTGACGTCAGTGTGTATTTCTTCACCTCTCTCCCTCCTGGGCCTTTCAGATGAAGCGACCTTCAGGAACATTGAAATGACAAGCATGACGAGTCCTGTGTAGTGGTGAGGGATCCAAGAGCCCAGCCTCGGGGGGCCCTCACCGTGAGAAACACTTTCTCTCACTTTATCTTTCATCTCCCCGTTGAGTCATTTTCGAATAAGTCTAAGAGAAACAAAGATAAGCCTCAGCCGCCGCGGCTTCGGTATTGATAGAAATACAGTTTAAAACCAGTTATATTGATTTGTTGCTGCACTGAGAGCATGTGTTTGTGTCTGCGCTTTTCTTTTTTCTTTTCTTGTTTAAAGCTAGACTTGCCAATAAATGTGCGTATGAAGCTCTGCCCCGTAAAAAAGAAACTCGCGTCGTCGCTCTCCGTCCTTCCTCCTTTTTATTGTCGAGTAAGATGAGTAATTTGGCAACATGATTGCCACCTTCAGCGACGCTATAATTCAGAACGGGGCTATTATGGTGAACGCGGCAGAAGAAAAATGCCCACATCCCTGCAACATGCAGACTCAGCAGAGTTTATGAATCATTCGGTAACACTACACGAGCACAGTCACAGCACCTGAGCTTTACAGCCCGGGAATAACACACATCAGTGGGAAAGTGTCACTTTATTGTGCAACGCTGAGGAATGGTGTGTTCGCTGGCATTTTATGACCAGGTCAGGAGGAAGTGCACTGTAAATACAGTTTGGTGTATTTTTGTTTTTCCTAAAGAGGTGAAAGCAATAAAGTAGATGTTATGATAAATTGATTTTTACAGCTAAATGGAAAAGCTACCGAGCTCTCTGCCTCTCACACATACCAACCCACAGTTTTCTTCATCTCGCTTATCTCACTATTAGCTTATCATCAATCTCATCTCTTTAAAATCTCATAGTTTCTAGAATTCAGTTGAAAGTGCTATAAAAAAAAACAGTAAGTGGAATTTGAGTCATCCTAACGATACTCTCTTCCTGTAACAATCAGTCAAGGCAGCTAAAACATAATCTTCAATTTCAAGTGGAAACTGAGGGATTAAGCCATTGTTCTTATAATTTTTGGGCCATTTTATGACTATTTATGGTTGATCGCCAATAAAACACAAATAATAGGACTTTCTTTTACAGACTAAACATTGCAGAAATGATGAGCATATATGATAACATTACACTAATTCCAGTTACGTTTGTGTTTATGTTGAAATCTCAAGTCTCAATTACCTATGGGTCATGACTCTAAGGTAACATAAGGGTTTGATAACAACATCTAAGGAATCATTGACTTTTCGGAAATATACATATCGATCGACATATTGATTTATAGTTATGGGAAATGTTTACTTGCCACTATTGGATTTTCCGTTTGGCCCTAAAAATCTATATCGATCGGACTTTCCAATAAAGGTTCTCGGTTGGATTCTACTTTTGGAAGTTGCTGTTACAGTTGGTGACTCAGCCTCTATGTTACCGATGTGCCTCAGTAAAACAGTTTTTAAGAGAATCTCTACAGAACACATTGAGACTAAATTTTAATATGGAGTAGTGTGGATGAATAGGAAAATAATAAAAAGGACCAAAGAGGAATACAAAATATTGTTAAACCCTCCTGGTTCATAGGAATGTGTGAAAACGTATAATCTTAGAGCTCAGTAATGTATTCTGTCTTTAAGAAACATTTCTCTGATCTAAGAATGAGTGTGAGTGTGTGTTTGTTGTGTGTTTTGCGTGTGCGCCTGATACCTGACATTAGCAGGATAAATAAAAATCAAATGCTGTTTTGAGACAGGAAAAACATTGCACACCTTTAAGAAAACTCTCTTCAAAGCCTCGGCACTGAAGCTAGAAATTCCTTCCTGAGGCTTCAGTAGAATCAAAAACAACAAACATCGCACTTATGCTCCTGTTTAGTTTCTCAAATTTAGTGTTTTTTTCTGTTGCTAAAAAGGAGCTGTACTCCAGCAGGAGAGAGAACCCACTATCAAAAAAAGTTTAAAGGCACAAACAAGCTATGCTACCCTGTTGGAATTTATCCGTTTTTATCTTCTAATCTTGGCGCGTTGGAGGCAGACACCCGCAGAGCTTGTTTTTTTACTTCTGCTGTGTTGATTTGTGACAAAAGGTTTACAAATTGCGACAAATTACTTTCCTAAATATATCTCATCTTCGGTGGGCTGCACCAGAAACAACGGATTGATCACAGGACTTGTGTTAATTATATTTTATTAACACCGAATCCTGTGTTGGATTAGAAAAAACTCTTCACGATTTCAAGCACAAGTTAATTTATTACCATCAGAATATATCACGACTAGTACGACTACAGACTGCCCTGCTGCTCAGCTCTTTGTTTGACACACAGTAGCTTGTTTCACCGATGGAGGTTCAGTGGTATTTGGTTGTTTGTGGATGGAGGAGACTTCACACCACTCAGGAGGGAGAGAGCGACAGAGGGAGATGCTCGGAGTTCTTGCCCTATATACACGTCCCCATGGGAGGGGTTGGGAATCTTTGATTCTCTTTGAGTAGACATTTTGTCATGTTTTATATCGTTCAACCAATAAAACACAAGTCCTTGACTAAAGACTTGGTCTCCCCCCGGACGTCTGCTCTACATGGGCAGAACTTGTGTTTGCTTCAGACGCACTCCTCTGTCTCTTCCCGTTTCGCCAATTACCTAATGCACTGTTTACTGCCCAAAAGCTGCTCACTTACCAAACGTTAGGAATATTAATGCTCATCCGAAGGCTCCTTTTAAATCTGGACACAGGTGAGTTTAGCCAGTTTGTCTTTGAAGCCAATATCTGACCCATATATGTGTATTTTCAAACTGGGATGTATAAGATCAGAGTGGAGCTACAATGTCGTAAAATTACATGATTAACAACTATCTGCTGTTTTCCTGCCAAATTTCTGAGGCGGAAATGAGACATTAAAAAATATTGAAGGTGAAACATGGATATCAACAGCAGTGCTAAAAGTCAGGCTCAGATTTGTTTGGAGCTACTTACAACCAGAGACTGTATTTAAAGATGGACGCCATGACAACTCCACAAGAGTGAAGCCAAAATTGCTTTATCACCCCCTGGTGGCTTGCAGCAGTGTAGGTTATGAACCCCACCTCCTCTGTTAGCTAATGCCACTTTGACCAAACTAAAAAGAAAAAGCACACGTCAAATAAATTTTTCTCAAAGATGGTTTCGGTCGTTTCAGTAGTTGAGACTGACTTGTGATTGGTCCAGCGGAACCTCAATGATGCAGACTCCACCTCCAAATGACATCATCAGGCCAGATGGCAGCACTTGTACCAGGATCTTCTGCCTTCATTTCTGGATTGTGGTAAGTGAAGATTCGCCGGCCATCTTTATATGGCAACATTTACTAATAAACCCTAAACACAAAGCCCAGTCGAGGCTGAATTGATGAAGACCAACTAAATATCAACACATGTGACTGAAGTGCAACGCTAAATTACAATTTTTCCCTCCACGCGTCATCTCACACACAAATTAAACAAATAAATTCTCATGTTCTTCAACATTTTATCCTGCAGGCGGTTGAATCCCCTTACACAGTTTTTGTCCTCTCTCTCTGTGATTTTAAAAGGTGAGCGGAGGGGGAGTTTTATCGTTAAGTGGGCTGGGACACAGTAAAGATCCAGGAGCTGGTGTTTAACAGGACTATTAACAGCGAGATAGGAGATCGATACAGCGAGGTAGAGAGGAGGCGCATCTCTGTCACTGTGATGTGTTATTAGTGCCCGACAGTGGAGGGATCTGGCTTCTCTCCAGTTCCTGGGCCTTGTCATGTACTTTGCTCCACAGCAATTAAACCAGAGCCCTTCTCTCTCTCTCTCTCTCTCTCTCTCTCTCTCTCTCTCTCTCTCTCTCTCTCTCTCTCTCTCTCTCTCTCTGCTCCGCGCTACAAATTCAAAGTCTATAAATAAGCATTTCATAAATTACAGAAGCATTAACTGGTGTCGGCGTGCACGCAGATCTTTGACATAAGAAATAATGTGTTTATCTGAGAGATTTATTTTGGCAGCGTCGAGATATCCTCCTCTCAGTCTATTTAACAACTGTAGGGGAAGTGGGTGATACCTTCAAGGTCCTGGATGATGCAGATAGATTCTCTCATTTTCATACCTGTTTTTGCAACGTATGCTTTTGCTCCTCCTACTGTTCGGTTGATGGCCGTATTATACATGATGGCTGCATGCTCCCCTGCCCTGTTTGACTGATGCTTTTAAGGCAGTTTTGAAAGATTGCAATCTATTTTCTTTTTTGCTCCATGTGAGTGATGCAAATTGCGATGAACTGCTGTTTTAAAATGTCTAGGATTCCTGTTGGAAAGCGGGTTCAGGAGAATGACTCTCAGCAGGTCCTCGTCATTTCACAAAAGAATCCAGAGCATAGAGTAAACCTAATACCAGGATTACCTGAGATAAAGAGATTCTAAGTGGTTGCACCCTGTTAACTTGCATGTTTAGTAGAGGAAAGTAAGATTAAGATCTGGGATGTTAAAATAACCTCTGTATGCAGAATATACAAATTATTTTATCAGAATTGCTTTCTACAAATTTTAAATATACTGTCCTGCACCCCTCAAAACCTGTATTCCCTTTTCTCACAGAATTTTCATTTGTCCCTGACTTTAGTAGCTCGATGCAAACCGCTCTCTCCTTGTTGCTGAACCAACCACAATAAGTAACATGTATAAAAAGAAGGTGAATAACACTACAGCACATTTCCAAAACAAGAAGAAGCTAATTTCTTCGACCAGTTTGTTCTCATCTCCGATCACAGAGAGGCAGCACGACACAAGTGTAAGCACACACTTTAATTATACCATGTTTACAAAGTAGTCTAAGCACTTACAGATAAAGCAGAGTTATTTTAAAACAGACATGTATCTGTAGATATGGTGAAGACTGGTTAAATTAAAAGACATTCAAAAAATAAAAGTCCCTTAAAATAAACATTCACAATGTTTTTAAATTGTTGATCTCATTATTTTTAATCGTTTTCAAGTAATGTTAAAGTTGTCATTCAAATATTTTGCGTATCAGGCATTGAGAGGATTGTAGATGACTGACAGTGAAAAAGTTAATTGAATCTGTATCATGTGGAAGTTTTTATTTTCACTATATATCATCTGTTATAATAACACACAGTGTTCTCTGCAGCTGAGAGGAAAGGACAAATAGCTCTGAGTAAAATCCAAAAAGGACCTGAGGTTAGATCATATTTCATTTTATTTCCCCATGTAGACGCAGAGAAAAACCAGCAATAAAACCTATAATAAATTGATAGTATAGACAAACATGCAGTCTACAGTATATCTATATCTAGCTTTCCTCTGTGCTGGAGGCCACAACCATAGACTAACATGTGTCTTTGAATCTTATGAACAAAGCCTCTGTGGTGTATTTGTGGTGGGGCTGTAAACACTCACTAAAACAGAAGCTGTGATTATTCTAGTCTGAGTAACTTGAACATGAAGAACCCAACGACTGAGTTTTAAAAATAATCTAAGCAAATAGTAATGGCTCTGGTCTTTTAATTCGAGATATGTAGCAAATAATAAGAATTCAGAACCAGGTCTTTTAATCGTAGAGCTTTATCATTTTTTAAAGAGAAAGCCGTTGGTTTTGGTCCAAGCTGTAGATCACTGCAACAACACGTGTTCACCTTGTAGCGGTCGAAATCATCGCTCAGCGTAAATCAGCAGGGAAAAGAATAACGTGTGGAGACGATGCAGCGCGAGTTAGATAATACAAGAAATAAGAGCACGACAACTAAATTTAGAATAGATTCTTCACGATATAATGTAAAAATTATAACGTAAATCGCTTTAAGACAGTTTATTTTAAAGAGAGATTATCAATATGACTTATTCTAAAATCTGATGGCTCCGATTAGAAGCAGCAAAGGATTCATGTTGTGTATCTCTGTCACCGACTTATATTATATTGACTTTTGCCTTATTCAACAAAAAGCAAGCAATAAATACTCTGGTTCTGAGTTGACTGTCTTGGTTTGATATGTATTCTGCTTTTTAGACGATTAATATTTTGAATAAATTCTTCACACTGCAACTTGTGTGTGTGTGTGTGTTTGTGTGTGTGTGTCTGTGCGGGTGTGTGTGTGAGTGTGTGTGTCATGTGGACGTCCATCCCTTTGATAAAACCTAAGGTTCCAACACAGCTTTAACCTTGCAAACAAATCATTTGTTGTTTTCTTTCTGTTTGTTGTCGCTGTTTCATCCTACTAAAGACGTCACATTGATTTTTTTTTCTTCCTCCTCTTCTTTAAAAGTGTGTCCTAAGTGAGAGTGCACTTCCTGTTTGACTTTGTCCTCCAGATGTCTCTGTGAACTCCAAATGCTCTCGAACGCTGTCTGGTACCATCATCCCTCTTCATCCCCGCTAACAATTAGGTAATGAAATATTGATTTTTAGTTAGATTCATATTGATGCTATTAGCTTTGCATTGATAAATCACTGATGCCGGGAGCCGGAGCAGGAAGATATTACTGTGTGTTAATCTGATGGATATGTCTTCTTCTTCCTGCACGTCTCCGTCCACCTGGACTGTCAGCGTCCATCTTTAGTCCAACTACATTACAACCCTATTTTCATTGCATTTAGGTTTTTTTATAGCTGTAAAGTATGGACTTTAAATTAATTTCAACATATTACAGAAGAGAGTAAACAATGCAGCCCAGATTAAAAAAAATTGTGAAATTCGTGCAAATAAATAAAAAATGAGAATAAGATGTACAAATAACACTTGGGGGACATTTGTGTTCTGAGAATCTTATAGTATAATAATGCATCTCTGACCGTCCTTACTTTAATGCTATGCTCGAACATTTTTGGGACGTACCGGACATCTCCATCACAGACTGTGGCTGCAGGGAAATCTCCTTATCACCAGTGTCCGACTGTCACTGTTCCAGCCCAGTGTCGAGTCATTACTGTCACAGTCAGCATCTGAAACTGAGCCGCTGCAATTCACAGAGACTTAAAAGGAATTTAAATGTGCTTTTATATGGAAATGTGACTGCCTGCTAAAAAAGGTGTACACCTAAATTCAGATTTGTCAGAATAATGGTATGACTCTTCATGACATATAATGAAGAGGTCAAAGGCCGTAGGTTTGTGTTGACCATTGTTGTTTCCTTAAGGCATCTTAATACAAATCTGTGTTATGCCTGATGATCTCCACCTACTCAGATATTGTTTTGATATGTTTTATTTTATACATCATCTTCTAAAACTATCAACAAAAAGTGTTATTTTCAAAAGCCAGTTTCTCACAGGTTCAGAGCTTTAGATCCATGAGTTCATTTTTCTGGCCTTTTACACATTTGATTTATTTATGCTTCCTCATTTCTTCCGACACATTATTGTCTGGTGTGTAAATTCCTCCCACTTCCCTTTCTTTAGGTCTACCCTGTTAAAATATGTCTTTTAGTTTAAATGCTAACCCAGAATAGTTACTTTCCAGTTCTAACTTCAGACTGGTTCTTATAAGGACAGCAGTGCAACACACTCCTGACAGCTGTCACTCCAATCGGCCACCAGTCCGTCTCTCCTCTCCACTCGACAACATCCAGGCGTTTCCCTGTCAGACAACATATGCCGCAGCGTTTGTGCAGCTCCGAGCGGCCTGACATTATCTACTCTCAGGCCCCGTGGCCGGCACCAACCCTCAGCCCTCTTGCTGTTGGCACTGCAACATGATCTCTGATGTCTCTCCGGCAGCTAACTGATGCTGTCACTGCACCAAGATATAACACAACCCTGCTGACAAACACATTGTGACAAGGACATACAGGCACACCAGCGTGTACACACAGACACACACATGCACGGTGGCACAAGTGCTCATGTGTCGTGGATGTGCCAGACGACTGCAGCTGAGAGTACAACCTTTATTCAGTATTTATTTTCTCCTCCGGCTTCCACCAACCAGATAAGGTCAGCTCTGCATATGTTGACCGTCACGAAATATATTAGAATACAAACGTTTCTCTGCGACTCTGTGACTTATTATGTTTTTCCATAAGGTTAACGTTACACACTTGACACGTTTAAAAAGCAAAAATGCAAACAAAGTTTCCCGTGGATTCAGTTGGGCCCCGAGTTTGAGATGTAGCAGATCTGACGTCTCAATCAAGCCTGCAGGCACAGAACTGTCTGCTGATGGAGGGAAATAAGGCCTCATCTATAATTTGAAGCTCTGTCTTTGTGCCATGACAAGTCTATAGTAGGAGTTTTAGGGCAAACACGTATACGGGTTAGCGTTAAAGAAAAAATGGCACAAGAAATATAATGTCACATGCAGCAGTTATATAGATGACGAGCAATTTAACCAAGAGGGGTGGAATATGTAATGAAGCAGATCTCATACATTTGTAGTTATTGACTTCCACCTGCTGGTAGAAGTGGTGAACTGCAGCAAGGAAAAGGCCCAATTTGATGTGTTACTTTTATTTATTTTACAGAATGAATTGTGGACAATTGATAATAATAATAATAGTAATGTGATTATGACTGACAGAATTCCTAAAGTCATCAGATTTTAAAGCAAAATTAGGAAATGATCTGCAAATAAAGACTAACAACAGTCTCCATTTTGTTATGAGGATCATTTGAAGAGCGAAACCTAAATACTAGACATTAAAATGACTTGTTTGTGACCCTTTAAACTGAAGCTAGTTGAACTTGTGTTCCCTCGTGGTCTGTGGCCTCTTACATCAAGCAGATATACATATTGGTTTGACTTTTTTTTTATATTCAATCACCACAGATCATTGGTTAGAAACATCAAAACAAGAAAACGACTCCTCAGATTGATCCTCTGGAGAAGTGTCGGGAAAAAGTGATTTATCATTTGTAGGAAATATTCTCAATAGTTCTCAAGTCATGTGTGTTTACTGATGCATTTATATATTTATCTGAATGCTGGAGTTTCTGTACCTCAGGACATTTGGTCAGTTGTTACTGAAACACCATCAAAACAAGGGTTAAGACTATGAAGGAAAGGATTAGGTTTGGATTTGGGTTGGTTGGGGGTTGAAGGTTATATACTCACAAAGATAGAAGACAGAATATGTAAGTGTTGGTGTATTGACAAACCTCGACACTCTTATAAATCAAGAATTAACCAACTTTATTGAATAATTTTACAGACAGACGTAGAAGTGGTGAAAATAGAAATTCTGATACCGACACAGTCAAAACAAATGAACCCAGGAAGAGCTCAACCTTTAGTTTCACATTTAAGTTCAGGCTCACATAAAGCGTCACTGTCTCATGGTTTCCTGCCAAACTGTCTGCAGCAGCCTCCTCAGACTACTGATGAAAATAATTAAAACAATAATAATAATAATACCCGCTGCAGGTTCTTCACTCCCTGCGGACCCTGCACTCTGACCTCAAGTGTCACTGGAAAAAACAAAAACTGAATTTTTTTTAACATTTTCTGCTGTTGCTACAAATATCAAGTACTGAGGAGTGTTTAATACCACTCTTATCAAACAAAAATACCATTAAATAAAACTATCATTTACAATATTTATCAAAACAACAATTTTCCACACAAGTCATAGAGTTTATACTCCAGCAATAATTTATGTATTCTCAAGATCTCCCAAGAATCCATAACTCGATGGCTTTCGGTCAAATGCATAGACTATTTCTCTATGGGAGATGAATACACTGAATCGGTGGAACTAAAATATAAACAGACTAAACAAATCTGCAAACAGAAAAGACAGGAAAACAAAGTGAGAATGAGGTGAATTCCAAAAAGTCAAAAACAAATATTTCTACAGTTTTTTTAAAACCGTAGGGTTTTTTTCAGGCAGAGTCGGGACCACATCAGTAGAAAGTCTCGCTACATGTTCTAATTCTAAAAAGAAATTACAGCATTAAATTGCTACATAACAAGAATAATGTGAAAAGATGTTTACACCATTTTCCTGATCTGAGACACAAAGGACAAATTCAAGCATCTTTCACCACAAACCTGCTTCAACAAACTGGTGAATGTAATTCAGAGTAATTAATCATCTATTCTGGACAGTCATGGTTTGGAAACAAATAAAATGATATTTGATGGTGAAGGCCCTGGTGCCACAGATTTGCTGTTTGACCAAAACAGGATTTAATTCTACCAAAGTTGATGGCAATTTACAGTCTGAGGTTTTGTTTGAGGTTTTTGAGTTGAACCAGTTCACCGCATCAGATTTTGTGCTGCAGAACCATTTGATCAAATCATTGAGTTTTAAGTGAAGATGACACAACCAGTGCATCCTGTCCTTTATAAACCTGTGTGGGATGGGGAACTTAATAGTGCTACAGCTTAGTTTAGCTCTAATTAAGCTGGTGCTTGGCAGAGGGAGGATGGTGATGTGCTTTGTTAGTGACTGTGGAGGAGATCCTCTGCTGCTTCACTGAAACTGAAGAGGAAATAACTGACTGAGAACCCCTCGGTATTAACTGTCATGATACAGAGCAGAGATATCGACAATTGGCCATTAATCACTGACAGCTCCAGGCTCAGGTCAAGTTTGAATAATCTGTAAATATGGACAGATTTCTCTTTATCATTTGATTGCCCTGTTGTAATAAGAATCATCCAGAACCCAAAAATAAGGTCATAAGCTCCATAAAGAACATTAAAATGAAAATGTAAACATACATAAAAAAGGTAAAAGTGAAATAAAAAATTTGGGGTATCCTACTGATAATTCTGAAAGTTTTGGTAGAATCGTTATTTGTAAGATTTGGTATTTCAGATTTTCTGTGGGGCCCTTCTCCAGTTAAAGTTGTTCTTGCCCCAAAACCAGCTGATGTCCTTGTGTCTCTGTTTATTTCCACATGTGCTGCTGTTCCCACTCAGTGGATCCATCATTTTTACAATAAGCTCAAATGGTTCTGCCTCCTTTCCAGGGAACATTTATCCATGTGTGTTGCAGTAATTAATATATCAACATTCTTAAAAAAAAAATCCTAACACTTCAAATAAAACAACCATATATTATGACAAAAGAAAGGTGAGTCCACCTCATTGCTTTGGATACAGTATAATGTGGATTAACCTGTGCCCCTGTCCTTTAGGAGTTATGGCTGGTTCCTGGAAAGAACAACCGGCGTCTTTGTTTGTTCGTATCGTGCACGCTGGAAGCCGACAGGAACACGATGTGTCTTCACGTTCCTTTATGAAGAGACCCTGAGGATGAAGAGGAGCGGCTGTTTGCCTGCAGGACACAGAGTTAGAGATGCAGCAGTTAGATCCAGTAGTGTGGGTATGTGTGCACACACAATATACATTCACATTATCTAGACATGCAAATCACAATTAGGAATGTTCTAATATCATAATATGTCAACCATTATTAAAGCAACACCCTAATTTTTTTTTTTTATTGTTGTCTTTAATGGAGGATGTTTGATATTCTATCTTATGGTGATATAATGATCCATCATAAGTACGACACACAGACAAAGAAAACAGAAACAAACATTTTTAGACAAGGAGACATAAACAAATAAACATCTTTCATAATTTGTCAGCTCCTCCAGAAAAGACATATTCCCACGATACTGTTTAATATCACCCACAGTGTCATCCATATTCATTTCATCTGATTTATAATCCCTCACCCCTACAGAAGGAGATGCTGCCAATCTCCTGTGTTTCAGAAGTTACCCACACATTCCTCTAGGGGGAAAAGACAGAGCAGTGGTAGGTAGCATCAGGGTAGGCCTGACTGACAGGCTGCGGATGACACACGGTATGGAGATGCTGGGCGAGTTTTACCCTGAGGGGCACAACTATGTCTTTTTTTTTTACTTATTTGTTTGCCTCTTCCTTGTCAGAGCCTCTTATAACAAAAAAGCGAAGGAGGAGACAGCCAGGTTGTGGAAGTTGACAGGCGGACACGCTAACAAATGAACACACGCAGACGCACGTGTGACAGACTCTCAGACACAGACACAAACAGGAGGACAGGGACAGTTAGTGGAGATGGACGGGACGTTCATGTTGCTCTAGTGATGGATCACGTTTCATGTTGACTGACTTAAGTTGCACATTTTTGTTTGTAATTAAAGCAAAAGTTTGATTTTAGAACTGACACTCAATGACTTTATCAAAAATAGTAATGTTTCCTGATTCTGTTAATGGTTGATGTGTTTGTCAGCTGGAAAACAGGCCTATATATCTTTACTGTTAAGAGTAAGAAATGCTTTTATTTTTTTAATATGTGGGGAAACTTCAATATAAAAATGAATATCTTGATAATATTTAATTTAATTGATTAAGATAAGTTTAATGGATGAAACATTTTAGTAGACACTCATTTGCTTTGAATCCAAACCTACGTAGTGTCAGTGAATGCTGCAGAGGAAACTCACTTGTCTGGAAGCTTCAGGAGAGGAATGGACTTCGTTTCCAAAATTTCCATTTAACGTCAACATTGCTGAAAAAATAAGTGTTACAACATTTTAATTATTCCACTCAACAGGTTTGATTAACAGTAATGAAAAAAAAGAAAATGTGACACGTCCATTTAAACATCACAACATCAACAATCAATCTAGGTGAGCCTTTATAATATTTAGTTAAACAGTTTTTTCTCTCTGCCTACAAAGAAAATAAAGAAGTAAAGGTCCTCCTCACCTTGTGGATCGATCCGGGGGTCGATGAACCCCCAGTGCTGATAGAGAGCAGCCAGGTCGTGAGGGCTGTAGTTCTTCAGGAGACTCAGAACATCAACGTCCATTGGCATTTCTACTGGTGACTCACTCTTTCCCTGAGCAAAAAGGAGTGGATCTAAATAATTTTTGCTTCCGTGTAGCCCCCATATGTTCATGGCAGCCCACAGATCAGGACCCTTGAGCCCTGAGGAGGAGTCACACGACTGCCTGCGGGGATTGAGTCTTTCTGCAGCCATGTTAGAAGTCCCACTGTGGCTCCTGTTCAGCATAAAACCCAAACCCTCTTGAGGGAAGTTCCCCTCCACTGCCGCTCTGTGGCCTCTGTGCTTGGGGCTGCTGGTTGGCTGGCAACTAGAGACGCTCTTGTTGTGCACTACACTGCTCGATGAAGTAGCTGGTACGCTGGAGCCTTTACTTCCCCCCTCTGCTGCCCGGTTATGTCCACCAGACTTCTTCTGAGGTTTGAGTCCCGCCCTCGCACTAGAATGTGTCCCTTCTACAGAGCGCGACTCCTTGGACTGGTGCTTGGACTTGGGGACACCTGACTGGGTTTTGGACTGAGAATGAGTGCTTGTTGATTGCTTCTTGCTGGGGGCTGGGGGGCTTGGGGGCTCTGTGCGCTGAGTTCTTGGGGCTGGTAAAGTTGGACAGTCCTTGCCTTCGAGGAACGGAGGAGGCCCAGTGCGTCTCAACTGGGAGACACCAGCCTTTGGACTCTTGAGATTGTTAACGCACGGTGCCCACTTGGGCGCCATGCAGCTGCCGCCATCCACCCTGTGGTTCACCCGCTGATGGATCCACAGTACTTCTGGGTAGCCGGTCGTGTGGGAGCAGTACGGGCACTGATGTCTCACAAGGCCCTCTGTTTTTAATGGGTAATTAACGGTGTCGTCTCCCTCACTTACAGGCAACGCAGACAGATTGAGAAGACCGATAGCATCGTCAGTGGTAAGTCTTTGCCCTTTGACCTCTGTAACACTTGTCTTCTCCGTTTTAATATTTGACTCTATTAAGCTCTGGCTGGGCAAACATGGGTAAGGATTCCAGTATGGCTGACTGAGTAGTACACTCCTGTTTCTGAGGTAGTCCATGTATCTTGAGGTTTTGGAACCACTCTTGCTCAAGTTGTCCGAAGTGGTGCCGTGTTTGCTCTGGGACCCCAGGACGTCCTGGTTGTGCTTGTGCTGGTGCGACCTGAGTAGTGAGGCGTCAACAGTGTGGAAATCACAGTGCTCGCAGAAGTAGGGCTTTTTATCTGCAGTAAGAGTAACAGAAGCAGTGTAAGGAACAGACATGTAATTAAATGGTGTGTTAGTGTCAGTTTATCAGATATAAAATATAAAAAAATACTTTTATTAAATATAAGTTTTCTGAAAAACCTTTAGTGATTGTTATCTTGATCATTCTAATATTCAGTCTTGATTAAACACAGATGTTTGAATGGGTTGATAAAGCAGCCCAGTAACAATCCTTCCCCTCATCAACTATAAATCTATTTTAACTAAGCAAGACATTTTGATGTTAGTCAAGGACTTACAAGTAATGTATGTTACCTGCCACAAATGCAAAATTTGAAGATGAAACTACACACAAAAATAATAATAAGTCACTGTGTTGTGCATTAATCTAAATAACTCTGATTTATTTACCACATTTCCAATATGGATAAAATTCCAAATTCCCAATGAATCTTTTTGTGTCATCTTGTGTGCAAAGAGCCTTCTTAAGTCTTAAGCCCTTTAAATCCAACAAAATATTTGCAACAAACGTTTGATTTTTAACTTTTTCATTAATGAATACAACAAACACTACACAACAAACAGGTAGTACTAGTAGTAATGGTGTAATCTATCAGTCCATTCGATTATTTTGAATCCTCTGGAGAAAACCTAGGATGTTCATTTTCAAACTCTGAATACAGTTGAAATTCATTATAAATCCACTAGAGGTCTCCCTTCCTCACAATATAATGGTAGTAGATTCATCTCTCACCTAATATAAAGCAATTACATTTGTTTTGAATTGCTGTTGAATTGCTGGCCTAGTTGGTTTATCTTACTTTAAAGCTAAAAACTTATGATCTGTCAAAGAATGTAGTTCCATGAAGCCTTCACAAACATGACCTTTGATTATTGTTTCCCAATTTAAAGGAATTCGATCAACTATGTTGTCAAAACACTCTAATGTGGTGCAGTGTTCTGGACTTACCCTCCTGGTCTTGGCTCCTGATGCTTTTGGTCTGTTTAGGTGAGTAATGAACATCTTTGACCTTCTTATTATGCAGTGCTTCATAGAATGCATGACCAAGTCCATTCAACAGTATCCGATCCTTCTGGGATATCCTCTTGTCCCCTCCTTTAGCTTGAGCCAGGCTGTTTGCCGTGTGGTTGAGGCCTGTGTCCCCCTTCTTCTTCTTAGTGTTGGAGCCGGAGGAGTCGATCTGCTTCCTCTTCCTCTCCGGCTTCAGGGGAACATACTCGCCCTTGTCCATGTCGTATGCCACCTCAGCATCAGCAAGTCTTTCCTCCCATCCCAGACATTTCTCCGTGGCCTCCACTAGTCGTCCCTTTGTGGCCAGCTGCCACGCCTGGTAACTACAAACTGGATCCAGCTCTGGAATTCTCGTGCCCACGGTTTCTGCCTCAGATGCATTACTCTCCCCGACAGGTATGAGGTTCAAACTTTCCAAAAAATGGCTCTTAGTATTTTGCAGCTCAGAGGCTTCAGCGTCTTCATGTGGTGGATTTTGTGATTGAGTGTGGTTCAGTTTATGGAGCTTCTCGTGTGTTCGCAATGTCTTGCGGTCAAAAAAGAAATTACCGCAGCCAGCGCAGAGCTCATAGAGGCACTCTTCATTTATCAGGGATGCTGGGTCCTGGGGAACTTCATTGATTGTAGCAGGCGGCTCGTTGCTTCTTCCGCCCTGCAACTGGTCTTTGACCCGATGAATGCGCATGTGACTTTGGAGGAACCACGCCTGGCGAAAGCGACGTCCACATATCCGACAACCGTGATCCTGGCCGTTGCGATGTCTTTTCATGTGGGATTTAAGGAGCAGTACCTGAGGGAAAACCTGGCCACAAATGGCGCAGGTAAAAGACTCGTCATCATCAGCCTGGACGCTCTCTTTTTTCTTCACTTTTTTCTTGGTTTCTTTCTTTTTCACCTTCCCGTTGACATTGTGAGCTTTGTCCGATTTGGGGACGATTTCAGGAGGATCAGGGGTCTCAGTGTTGTCTTTCTCCTCCTTGTTGACGTCCCCCTCCTTGTCACTGGTATTGTGGCCCAACAGGCCCAGTTTATGGCTTCGGATGTGGGCTTTCAAACTGCCCTTCTGAGCCGTCCTGTGCTCACAGTATGGACACTTGTAGGGCTTCTCTCTTGTGTGTCTTCTCATGTGCTGGGACAGAGAGCTGAGAAGTGGAAAGCTGCGACCACACACCCCACACGTGTGTCCAGAGGTCGCATCTTCCTCTGCCTCAGCCTTTATACTAGCTGTGTGTTTTGGGGAAACGGCTCCCCTCTCTTCTGTCTCCATTATGTTTTTTCTGGAGCACAATAACCACAGCCTTGTAATAAATCCTCAAACTATGCAAAGTTTATGTTCCAGAAGTTAGTGAGCTCTCAGTTGCAAAACTTTACAGCTTCAGTGTCCATCCTGGTCTTTGTCATCTTTGGGAAGAATATCTGAAAATAGAGAATACATTTATTAGACATGCAATATCTACCTTGTTATCAAATTCAAACGGGCACACGGACGGATGGACAGACAGACGGAGGGACAGAAAGAGAGACAGAGTCGGCAGATTAGTTTGTTTAATCATCAGTCAGGGGATGAGTTAAACTTCCTATTTAACTCAAGGTACAGACAACTTGAATTCAGAAATGCAGAGGCTGGTTTTCTTGTAAATACACCAACAGTGACATTTAGGGCAGTTTCACTCAGCATGTGTCAAAACCACAAGCTCTGTTGTGGGAGAGATGGCCCACTGAGGCAATTTGCATCACACTGATTTTAGAATAACCTTTTGTCCCTTAGTGGAAGAGCGACGCCTGTCTGTACGTATTAGAGCTCGGGTCAGTGTCTCAAAATGCGTGTGTGTCCTTTGGTTTCCTATGTCGAAATTGAGTGCATGAGGTGAAGCATGAAGAGATGTATTCATTCCTGGCCGACCAGGATGGACCCTGAGGGGCAGTCCACTCTAATTCGCGATCAATAACACATTATCAACAAACTTCATTTCACAAACTCGCACACAGACCACACACAGCCCTGATTTTACGATGGAGGAAAGATTGTGGTTAAAGGTAACAAGGGACATCTGCATTTTTATTGTCCTCTCGCTGTCACTCATGACCTTGTGTGTTAACCATTACGTTTTAATCCTTTTTATAATTTACAATCATAGATGTGGGCTTAACCTTGACATAAGAGGCTCTGATATTTCTGAGACATCTGACCCAGAACAAATCCACCCTGAACCAAAACAAGCCTTGGTTGTACTCTATTTTAAAAAATAGTATCATTGCACACTCTGATGCGGTTGAACATGTTCCTCGGGCAAACATGACTATCTGTTAGATTGTTAATAGCAAAAGAAAGTAATCTGTGGTGTATAGCCAGCCAGCCAGGCAGTCAAAAGAAAAACCTGCTATTGTGTTGGCCGCACTAGAACTGTCACATCGCCTCATGTCTGGCCCTCCACCCCTCATTGGGGGGTCAAGAGAGTTATTGTTAAAGCAAAGAGGCCTGGGCCTACATGTCACTGTCTTCGAACACAAGTCTGAGCAGAGAGGCAGGACAAAGGACAACTCTTGTTTGTCTTGTCAGGCTCAAAACGTGAGGAAAAACTAGGTGCACGAGCACTTAGAGGCTAAAAAACCAGGCCGACTCTAGTATGATTTTCAGGGGATGCGATTGCCTGTCTAATTATCTGTATTTGCATCCAGTCGCATCTGTCCGCATGCATGCATGCCTGCTTGCTCGCGGTCATGTGTGCTGATCCGCTCACGCTGGAAGGGGTGCAGTATCTGGAATATGGGAGGAGTTTGGTAGGTTTTTCCGGACATGGCAGGTGTTTGGTAGGCAGACGCCATCAGATTAGTGCATGGGCAATGTGGCACACTGTCTTCAAGAGGGGGAGGAGGTGCAAGAGAAACTGGAGGGTGGCAATTAAGGGGTTAAGGTTAAGGCGAATGTAATGAGTTAACACAATGGGGATAAAGTCAGAGAGCTGAGGGCAACAGATGGGAATAAACGGGCCATCAGTGTGGAGTTAGCCGCCTCTACAGTATGAGCTTAGGTCTTTGTCAAAGCAGCCTACATGCTTAGTGTGCTCTATATATTTGCATCTGCAGTATCCTACTGTTGCTCTGTCATAAATTATACATACGTTGTATAAATGAGGGAATGTGTGTATGTTGATGGTTTTCAAGACCAAAATCAATCTTTATGTAACATTTTGAACCTTCTGTCTTTCTTATCCGTGTTTTTTCACCTCTCCTGCTCTCATCCCACAAACACTGAAAGCCCTTTGGAGGATCTGTAAAGTAATGCAGATAGCCAAACATGTTGCTCCGGGGGTTTAGCGCATTTCTTTTAGAATCCCTCGCTTTTTTCTCTCTCTTTTCTTTGGCAGATGAATAGGCATGTCCAGTCAGCTGTCCTCGCATTGATTCATCCTGACGTCCCAACCAGCTCAGCACAAACTCCCTATGGTCAGGGCACTGATGCTGAGAGCCTGTGTGCTGTGATGTGTGTGTGTGTGTGTGTGTGTGTGTGAGTGTGTGTGCGAGTACTTGAATGAAAATATCCACTGTTGTATGTGCGTGCACTCCTCGTGTGCCTGGTCGCTGCACCCAACTGAGGGTGTAATTTCCTGCCAGGGACTGTCAGTAGAATTTGTCATGTAGAACTGCAACTAATAATTCTAGTAGCATCACGCAAGCGAGAATATCTCAAACCCCTATTTTCTATTTGTTGAAATGCAGAAATGAAATGTAGACTTATAGCTAGTGTCTGCAAAATGCTGTGACCACAGGCGTGTTTCCCATCATGCATATGTGCCTGTGTGAAGTGTGTGTGTGTGTGTATGTGCTGAAGTCATCCAAATATTCTCAACAACCAGCAACAAACCTGTGCCAACATACCCCTGACTGGAGATAGCATGTGACTGTCCTTATGCTAGTGTTCAAAGCCATAGTCGGTCGCTAAGCCTCACATCTACTGTTTTGTATCCAATAATCCTGTCGGTCTCTATCAGCTGAAAACACATCCAAAGCATAAAACAAAACCGATCCACAGATTGAGAAGTTGTCTTTGTTGTTAATGCAGTCGAGATACAAGGGGCTGTTTTTGTTAGGATTGTTAAGACATATGTCTTTTGTCTTAATCTTCAAGTCATCCCTCCAGCCCTGTGTCTGTGTCTGCTGTGGCCCCTGTCAATGCATCCATGCACTAAATCAAATCAATGTTTTCTTAAAGAACATTGAAATTGCTATAACACAATTTTAGCTACAGTACACATATGTCAAAATCTTGGATTCTATATAGAGAAAAAATTTAACAGCATATATAAAGTGATTATTACTGATTCCTCATGTAGTGGAACACTTTGCTGGTTACAGATATGAGGCAATATTAATTCAAGTACTGTAGTATCTTTCATGCAGTATTTTACTTTTGGACCTTATAATCCTGCACTCATTGTGACATACAATTAGACGAATTGACAGATGGCCTCTCGGAATCTGATTTTCAATGAAGAACTTCATATCACCAATGCCTGAAGCCTTAGGGTTGTGCCACAACCCTTCGAACTGAAGCAGAAATGTATCCCGTTCAAGGTTGTTGCACTAATATTAACCCTCTCAGCATCAGCATAAAGTGCATGCCTAGATTGGCACAGCAAGAGGACTGCCATACTTATAAATAGAAGTCCCAGACCACACAGTCGGCCATATTGAGCACCTGTAAAGCATTACGGGCAACCAAAGATAGGAATTGGTTTCTTATCGCCTCACTTGTTCCTTACTGTATACAGCTTACTGTATGCAGGAAAATAAAGTAATTACTGATTCACTGCTGAAACAGATGGAAATGACTCATTCCAGATGTACTGGAGTCAGACCTCAGCCCAGGTGGCTCACGTCACCTTGCATTGAGCATCACTGGAATAGTGAGTGCAATAGAAAGTGCCTTATCGTCTGAACAATAATCTGTGACCCCTGAGTAACTAAGTGCTTGACAAAATAAATATAAAGTGAGTTACATAAAAAGGTGTTACTCACATCACTCCCAAAAAATCCTGCACTCTCCCTTGCATGAAACACGCCGATATAATAAGCACTCAATGACTTGTGGGTCACTGACACATACCAATATACCTCAGTACAAACTGTTTCCGATGCATCATTTACACACAACCCAAAGGTTTTCAGCATCGTTCCTCGAGTTACTTAATTGCACGAAAAAGCGTGAAGCTGCACAGGACTGTGGGCAAACAGCCTAATGTACCTAAGAGATTAGACAGCCAGGGGCTCAACAGTCACAAGCACGGACAAACTTGCGCACATCGGAGCCCATCCCCCTCCTTGTCCAACTCTCCACTCAGTTACACAACATGTACACGGATTACTCTTCATAGCATGAGATGAGCTGCTCAATGAGTGGTCTTTTTCCGTGCATGTCCCCTCAGTGCAGTGAAGCACACGCAGGAAAGAGCTATCGACAAAGAGGAGTACCTGTATTTGAAACATAAACAATTACCGTGTGGGTAAAAGACACTGAATGTCTGATGCAAACCCAAATGCAGACATCAGTAACGATTCCAATGAAAGCAGGAAGGCAAAGGTGAGGAGATGCGATCTCTTAAGACCTTTTCAAATGACTCTGGAAACTGTAATGTATCCACTACGGTAAGTGTGAGGATCCACAATGAATCCAACTCTCTTTTCTGTGTGGATTGGCTAGTGTTGGAGACACTGGAGTATAATCTGCTGGCATTAACTTGCTCTCTAAAAAAAGCACTCTCGACAGGGATTAGATTATCATGGCAAGGTCAGCTCAGACTCGCGCTGACAGTCTCTCTTTATGTCTCTCTTTACGTCTCTCGATCCCTCTGCTTTCTGTCTTTCTCTTTATCAGTCTTCCTGACACCGTCTTTCCTCTCGACTGTCTTTTGGCAGGTAAACGTTTAGACACCGCCATTTCAAAAAGATCACACTGCCGATGCAATCAACAGAAACCATCAAAAGATTAACACAGATTAAATATACCACATGTTATAGTACACTTAGCAATAAGCAATATTCATGTTACTCCAGCTACTTTGCCATTTCTGGAAAATGGTGTTTGAAAAGTGTTTCTATTATGAAGAGTATTTTTTAAAAAAGGAATACTTTTTTTTTTTAAATTAAAAGGAAAAATTTTATTTTGTGTAAAAAAAATATATATATAGTGTTTGTTCTATTAGTGAAGTAAACAATCTCACTAGGGCTGCAATTTGGGATTTTCAATACGAACTCAAATGCCATTTTCGTTTCTCGCTCATCATTAAATTATGTGGCATATCAAATGTAAAAATGTTTTAATTAATACTACAGAAAACAAAAATACACAGTTAACTGCGTATGAGAAAAGTAGTAAATTCTTACCACTGAGAAGCTGGAAATTGTAAATGTTTTGCTCATAAAATTGCTTCAATAAATAGCGGATTATACAAATAGTAGCTTGAATGTTACTCAGTAGAGCTTATACCTCCTCCAAGGCCAACACTCCTCTTTAATTAAATCACCTGCAACAACTTTTACACGCACATAGATACTAGTACCCTTAATATGCCTGATTTGTTTTCATCAAGATCCATGAATTATTCCTTGGGAAAAGGGTGAATGTTGAAAAACGCCACAATATTTAAGAGAGTTAAAAAGAATTTAGCATCCTCCACCTGATCTGGATCTGTACCTGTATTTAATGGACTCTCTCCTGACCCACAATGCATCTTTCCAACCAGTTTCATGAAAATCCGTTATGTTGATTTTGTGTAATCCTATTTACAATCAAACCAAACGAACAGGGGTGGAAACATAACCTCCTTAGTGAAGAGGACTATTTTTCTTCTTATCTGCAATTCGGGTAGTAGACAAGTCTTTATAGCTCTAAATCTCTTTTGTGGTTTTGATCTGACCTGGATAATGACACATGCAGGGCTCTTGCAGTTGTACTTGATTCATCTTCAATTAAACAATTTTAAGATTGAAACTCTGACGTAACCTTCAGTTTTAGTTGAACCTTGAACACTTCACTATTGACAGTAGAACTTAATAAATCTCACTACCTCTTTTACTTGATTACCTCAAACAGTTGTGATACAGTTAGTGGTTTCAACACATTATTTTCTTTTATACGTGGGAGTCGAAGTAAAATGGTATTATATCCCCTCTAAGTGTTAATGCTACAGACTGGAGTGTTTACATTTCTCCTCTGTGTTTTAGATAAGACTGATATGAATGCCACTGTTTTTCCAAAATACAATTTCAATAAACCTACAGCAAATCCTCACAACTATTTATAAGACGTTTTTAACCTGACCTTGCCTATAGGTTTGTTGTTTTCATGGTATATAATGTGGATATAATCAGTGTATAAAGCCAAATTGCCCTTCTCCTTCCCATACTGTGCTATGATTAAGGTAAGGATTGAGGAGGGGTAAGGCGATACCTGCTTAGCGATTTTGCCCTGGAGCAAAAGAATGACAGCTGGCAGCAGGGTCTGGATTAGGTTTCCTTAGGGGTATTGCATCTTTTACACCACCGCTTCTTTGGAGTAGAATGGGCCGATAGTAACCCGACTCCCTCAGACCCATCCAATCTCGTCTCCCTCTGCCTCAATGGGGCCAAACAGAAGGGATCTGTGAACGCCTTACTCATCCCTCCCATCTTCCATCTGGACATTTTGTCGGTGTTTGCACTCCAGTTCCTCCACTGGAGACTTAAAGGGCAGGTTCGGTCTATTTTCTCCTCATTCGTCACAAACTGGGGAATCTTTTCAGTCCATTCAATACTGACTCACCCCCTTATATTTTTGTGTTGCAGACGAAAAGGTTGCATCCTGAACAATGAGAAATGAGCTTTGTTAAAGCAATATTTCAAAATTAGATGACAGTTCCTTTTAGAAGAATAAATACTATTTGCAGTAGCAGGTACATTGATGTAGTTAATACTGTGATATGCCCCTTTTTTCCAAATACTTTTTTGAGATGTGCACTGATTCTACTTTTTCATGAAAGAAAGCAAACCAATTTCCTGATTAATCCGCCTGTGAAATACAAAGCTCAAGTTAATATGCAGTAATAAACGTTTCAGTTTTGGATTGTTCCCAATTATTTGTTGTCTTAATTATTATATAATTAGTTTGTATTTTCCATAGATCTGCTTACTAGAAAATGAACTTGTTTTTTGTATTCTATTTATATAACTTGGCTTCCTATATCATAGGTCAGCAGCTACCTTAGTCTTTTAGTTGCTGTTTTACAGGATACATGTCAGAAGCGGTTTTATTCCCATCTGTTCACACATGTAGTCCCTCTGTAAATAGATCCACATTTAGGGCCTGAAGGTGCAGGTACCACGACCCACACAGAGAGAGACGACATGGGAGCGACAGCTAGCATATGTTAACACGAGGCTGACTCCAGTACGGTCCATCTGCATGCTCTGCTCTGAGGTAATAACATCATAAGAGAGGATGCACCCTCGGGAGAATGTGCACCTGTATACGTGCACACTCATTCAGGAGCTGATATCCATATTTTCTGCTTAAATATAGTGCAGATGAGTTAATTAACTGTCATGCACAGAAAAATTATCCTGCTAGGAAGATTTGTTTTGTTCAATTCTGGAGCCGTGTAAAACATATCCTTCAGATTGTTGTACTGCGTTTTACCTGTAGATGCACAGTCAGTAACAACAAGGTACTTACTTAACAATTAGGAGTTTCATAATTACAAATGAGATGAATGGATTTTTTAATATTTTGGGGGGGGGGGGGTATTGACAGCAAGTGGAAAAGGGTTTGATAAGATAGAGATGTTGTCGTGATAACTGATTAACTTCCTGGTTTTGCATGTTCCTTCATCAAGTGATGATTTGTACAAGTGTCATACGAGACATGTTGAATAGTGTCCCTTGTGTTTTCCTCCCTGCAGAATCAGCGACTTCCTCTCAACACTTGAAAGCTTGGTTTTCATGTGATCTGAGTCATTAATTTCCACAACAGATTGTCACTATTATTGTTTGATTAAAGCATTCCCTCCAAATTATGTTCAGAAATGTGAAACAGAATATCTGCCTCAGTTGTATCTCTAACAAGATATGCTTTTGTTGCTAAATTCTTTGATAAACAATAAATTCCATAAATGTTATTGATTGTATTTGCAATCCATTTTTTGCTTTCTCACAACACCGGCTGTGTCACCGTCTATTTGATGCTTTTGCTTCCAGATGTGCGGTCGTATCTTTCTTTTGATTTGACTCAGATCGAGAGAAAAAAACAAACTGCCCCAGCCCATTGTCACACGAGGGGATCTGCCCAAAGTGGAGATGGCCTTACCCCACACATCTTCCTGTCTGCACCCTTCCCCCCATCCCAGCACCAAGCCCCTGTCCAGACCCCAGTCTCCTGACCCAGTCTACACGATTAAATCATTTTTCTTTAGCACGATTTTTTTTTGTGTGTCCCCCTGCTACCATGTCTGGTAGTCGTCGCGCATGCACACCCTCCCCTATTGATCGTCATGCTGAGGAGATTACCCTAATAGCTGGGATTACCTCCCCACATGTTGGCTGACCACATACTGGGGGTGGGAAGGGGGGTGGGGGGGCAGGGATGGTGCATGTCGTGCATGATGTGCAAGTGTACGGGAGGAAGGAGGGGTGGAGGAGGGAGGAAGAGATAGAGACAGGTTTGTTTATTTGTCGTCTGCGAGTGATCGAACGCAAAGGTTGACTAGTGCAGACTTCAGGTTTGTGTGTGGGATGTAATTAGACTTTTTCTCAGCCTACATCTCCATCTTTATCCTTCAGATGCGATGATCAGATGTGCGACAACACACAATCTGACACATATGAGACACATGCTTCTTTGATGTGTACAGTTCAAAGCACAGCCCCATCTCCCTGCAGTGAACCAAGAACACCAATGGAGAACTACTTGGATAATTGATTAATTGTGTCAGATATAAAGATATAAAGTGAAACATCATTTGGCCTTTGGCTCATCAGACATGAGGCTTTACAGCTCTACTTCCTGTTGATTCTTACACAAAGCCAAGCAACTTAATCACCTTTGTGTACTTGTCTGACAGGTCTTTGTGTTTGTTTCCCTGCTTTCTGACACACGTTTTGCATTGTTTTGAACGATGAGTATTAGGACGCAGCCTGGTTGTTCTCTAATCACCAGCTTTCCTGCCACATGCCCCTGACAACAACACCCCCACCCAGGGTGCAGGGCAGCCCCGGCCCATCCACATGTTCATCCCGGGTCTAGCTGCTGCTGCTGCTGGTGGGTCAGTTTCTCCCAAGTGCTAAATGTTTGGATCAGATATAAACGCGAGGGCCAGGGAGGGAGAGAGGGATAGAGAGAGGGATAGAGGGAGAGAGGGAGGCTGGAGGCCATGCAGACGGTGCAGAGAAAGAGGAATTCCGTTAATCCGCCGCTGATCCGGTACAATGGCAGCCTTGTTGTCTGTCCCGCTCACTTAACCACAAGTTTGACAGTGTTCGCTCCGCGGCAAAAAGACAATTACTACCCGCCTGATAAGGACGGGTGTGAGGGGGGGGTGGAGGGGACAACAACGCGGGGACAACACCCGCGGAGGACACTTGACTTGGCGGCGTTTCACTACCACTGACCTCCGCGGTCCAGCCTCCCCCCGGACGGGAGGGTCGCCGCTAACTTTCCTCCCCCCGGACAAACTCCCACACGAAGCCGCCACACGAGCACCCACAGCCCGGCTAAACAACAATGACCTCCCCGGCTCTCTGCTCGGTAGTTCAGCGGCACTTTGCCTCTCTTACCTCGGACTCGGGGTTTAGGCTCCTGGCTCCTGGAGGAATCCCATCACCGGTAAAAAGAAACACAAACAATGGCGGTTGAAGTGATGACACTCCGGGGCGCTGCGCTTCTTCACCTTCCTCTTTCTCCTGCTCCTCCTCCTCCTCCTCTTCCTCCTCCAACTTCACGGTCCCTTGTTTCTCAGTTGCAGCGGAGCACCTGCACCTCCTCCTCCTCCTCCTCTTCCCGGGGCAGGAAGCAGCAGCAGCAGCGGTCGTCGTCGGTGGGGGGGGGGGGGGATGAGTGACGACACACAGAGAGATAACGTTATTAACGGTAATGGAGAGCCGAACGTGAACGCGCGCGTCCTGAGAGGTGACACGTGGACGCGCCCGGGATGCTGCCGCCACTTGATGGCTTTGATGGAGCCTTTGATTGGTCTCTACACTAAAAAAAATGACTTTTTGGATTTACTTAACAAAGTTTTGTCAAGTGGTTCCACACAACTGTGTTAAGTAACTGCTTATGTACATTATTTCGTAATATGGACTTAATAAAATCAAATACATTATACACAAGGTAATCGAGTATATTCAATTGAACTTGATTGGTTCAATTGTATGTAATATTCTTTCATTGAACCTACTTAATACTGTTATGTTCAACTGATTAGTTATATACAACTAAATTGAGTACGTTCAATTCAACTATATTGGTTAATTTGTATGTAATATTCTTTCATTGAATCTACTTAATAATGTTATGTTCAACCAATTAAGTTAAGAAGATAAAAAGTTATTACAGTCAAGTTGACTTTAAGTAAGGCAGTTGCGTGGAACCACTTGACATAACATTCTCAATTAGATATTAAGCAACTAAACTGAATTCGGCCTACTGAAATGCCTGGCTCTGTTAAATGGTGGACACATTAAAAGTTAAGACATTGATAGATGTTTATATAATAGGTTGTGAAAATGTAACGTGAGTAATTATGAGTATTACGTAAAATTTTAAAACTGGTCTTCCCTCATTTTTTACAAGTGAAAAACGCAAGTTAACAAAACAGTCTGACACTGAAATCCCAGATAAATAGTCTAACTTATCTGGTCTCATCTACTTCTATTGAAAGAACCGTATTACTTGGTGTGTGGGCTGTTCCTTTTCCTTGAAATCAATGTGTATACACAAAAAATCCAACTTTTGTGTTTTTAAAGTGCAGATCATAGTAATAACACTATGAGGAGAATGTGGTTTTCTCCAAAAGGTCACTTCTCTTGATACAGTTGAGGGGGAACATTTCAGTGAACAAAAGGTTTTCCCTCCTATGACCTTAATTATAACATATTTGTCAGGATCATCGCTTATTTCCTCAACTCCTACAGCTCTAACCATGGTCCAAGGGAAGATGGGCCCCCGGGGACAGAGAGACAGGAGACCCCCAGCTCCCCTGATACACACCACAACAACCACAGAGTGAAAGAGACCAATAATAAACTTCATCTATAGAGCACCTTTTATTCAGGAAATGCAGCTGATAGTCCCTTACATGCAATATAGATAAAAACAGAAACATGTTGAATTGGCTTCAAAAGAAAGGAAAGGAAATTTGAAAAAAAGAAATTAAATTAAGTTAAAAAATACAAAAACAGGAAAAGAAAGAAAGTGATAAATAATTGTCAAAGTGCCAGAGTGCGGACAAGTGCAAGTTCTAGTTAAACATCAACTTGGGCCCTAATAGTAAACTTTGTGTGGAGAATTTCCCTATGTAGAAACGTGTTAATAAAACACAATACCCATATGGGGCAGCAGAGGGCGCTCTTGGTAGTCACTCAACGTTACACAGTGTTTCTTTAAAGATGTAAAATAGCAAACGCAGGATGATAACCCCAACACTTTGCTATTATAGAACGCAGAAGACTTTTTGTCTGTTTTGTCGGCCCATTCAGTAGTGCAGAGATATTCTCTCCTAAGGTTTCTGAGCGAGCCTCCTACTTCCAACCAATCAGAGGAGGCCAAAGTCAGTGGTTGGATTTCACAGCTGTCAAACAATACGAGAAGGGGCCTCTGGTCTGTTATGGCTCGAGTCCTGATGAAGCTCGAAGCTCAGAATAACAGCTAAAAGACGTCACTTTACAGGTCAGCAAAGTAGTATCTCAGTAATATACAATCTATTAATGGTGAATACACAAGATAAATATTTGTTGTCTTACATGTTCTCACATATTCCTTCACTGAAGGCTCCACCACAGAACAAATGGGTTTTTGGTTGTTGGATCTAACATTTGTCACCAGAGGGCTCACTTTAACTAAGAGTGAGTGCTGAGGGGAGCTCATCTCCTCCTCCTCCTCCGCCTCCTCCTCCTCCTCCTCCTCCTCCTCCTCCTCCTCCTCCTCCTCCTCCTCCTGCTCCTTTCTTGGACAATCTATTGTATTCCCATTCTTACAATGGGTGGCGACAAAGCGCTGTCCTCACAGACATATTCCCCATGGCACAACTCAGCTGGCTTGCTCAGAAGTGCACACAGCATGGTGTTATCCATTTATAAAAGTGGAAACTAAAATATACATCTGAACAGCTAATCTATGTTTTACATAAATAAATCAAGTTTAAACAAACACATTTCATTCATTTTCTTCTTTGGAAATTCTTGGAGTCTTTTTTAGTTGAATGTGCATGAGAACAAAACTTTTTTGCTCACGTCACAGTCACTGTTTTAGAGTGGCTTTCAGTTTGTCCCACATATGATGTAAAAGCACTTCACCTCTCCCAGTGTTCCAGGGGTAGATTATCGGCCCTTTTGAAATTCAGGTGAAACCCGGTGCATCACACTGTTCTTGGACATGACTTGAAATGCCAAAAGTAGGTCACTTCCATTTGTCTTATTTAATAGAAACACAGAGATATGATTGGCCTTGATTCTCTTTTGATTTTATATAATGAGTTAGCGATGAATTTATCAGAGGGGTGAGGCAAGTGAGGCATTTTTAAATATGAGCGGAGACTACAGAATAAAAGCCTGGAAAATGAAAGAATGTAGGGCTGAGTTGATGAAATAATTGAAATGGAATGGATTGCTAATTAATGAGGCTTGAGTCGTGCTGCAGCGGCTGGAGATTCAATCCCACCTGGCCTTTGCATCGTGTCGTTGCCGGTCTCTCTCTCCATTAATTGCCTAGAAATATATCCTAAAAAATAATGATAATTAGTTTGACATAATTGGAAAAAACATACCTTCTTACCAAGACTTATTTGGGAAGATGTGTATACCAAAACTTTATCTTAGCATAAAGACAGGAAACAACTACCCCTGACTCTGTAACTAAATCCTTTACAGCTCTAATTATTTGTCAGGCACTTAAATCCTAATTTTGACACTTTAGGTTTCATGCAGATTACAATACCTGAGATATAATGTATAAATTAGTGAGTTTTATAGGTGATATCATATTTTTAACAGATACGCTGCTTTGAATGTACAGGGAATAATTCATCTGCAGTTTTACAGACCCCGGGAAGACACTTGTCTGATCCAAACACTGATTTAAAACTGTTTAAAGCTGATTCAAGTAAAAATCTTCAGTCCCTGTGCAGCAAGTAAAAATAAGGAAAAGAAATGTCTGTAGAAAAACTGGCAAAACTAGAAAAACAGGAAGATGAATTGTTGTTCCAATGAAAAGATTGCCAGTGTGGCAGCTGTATGTTTTGTCCAGCGAGGTTATGGAGACGGCTCCACAGAGCAGCATTAATCAACTTCCCCACGCTTCCGCCTCTTCCAGGCAAATCTCATTTAGTCATTCAGTGCTGATGTCCTTTCCACTATCAACATTTCTTAATGAGGAGTCATCCCTGCTGCTCAATCTAATCTCGAAGCAACACAACAGATATAAATAGAAGAAAAAAAAGCTAATTGCCTAATTTTCTGTCAAAGCCGTGTCATTTGTTTTACCTGTACCTGAGGTCAGAGTGCCTGTAATGCCTCTGGTGTTTTCTTCAATGCAAAGACCCACGATGTTTATTTGATTTTAATTACATTTTTACTCTGAAATGACAGGCTTTAAAATCTCAGTTCATGTTCCATCAAATTCATGGATATGTGAAGAAAACGGAGCATTAAAAGGTAAATGATAAACCTGTGACATTGATTAATATTAACAGCATATCGCAGGTGGATAACAATTAGTAAGATTTCAAGAAACTTTACAAGGAGGGTTGATTGAATACGGATGAGAAAAACCCTGTTAAATATCTGAACAACAATAAAGTAGGCAGGCCTCAAACTGGTGCATATCTTTTTGAAGTGCTTTACCAAAAGTCAAACCAATTTACTCAACAGCAAAAGTAGCCAAATTCAGCTCCGTAAAACAGCAAGTTGCAGTTAGAGAAAGGAACAAGGAAGGTGAAGCACATATGTTTAATTTCAGGGCTGATCACTGGTGACTCACATTCCTTACGACTGATGTGGTCATTTGAATTCCTGCTGTTAAAAATTCTATAAAATGCCACATAATAGCTTTGAGTACACGTGTGTAGGTCTAACTTTAATAGCATGATGTAATCAAGAGTTTTGACATGTCACACATGTTGTTTGACATATATATATATATATATATATATATATATCATTTACATAATGCATTATAAGATTAAACATATAATTTGGTTGTTCTATGATGTAGCAATTATACCGGATTTGGGTGAAATGGTATAAAAACGTGCAGAGAGAGTAATTTAACAAAAATAAATAAATCAAGGAGATTCAAGAAAAAAAAAATCTGTTGTTTAGTTTCTCTCTCAAAACTAAAAAAAATTGAACTCTTAACTCTTCTGTTATTCTATTGTTTTTGGTTTTTAGTGTTTAAGGTGGAGCTGGTGTGGGTGAGTGGAAATTATGACAATGGGTGGAGCATGAAAACAGGGTGGGTGACAAACACATTGTTGTTACTGTCGTTCTGTGTTATGCAGCAGAGCTGGTGGGTGGACTGTCTGAATACTGAAGATCTGTCTCCCTTGGTAAATATCAAGGTAAGTTACTTTTTTTCTAGATGTAGCTGAGAATTTGTGTATTTAACGGACAATCAGAGCTTTTAGGCCAAACAGCTTCAGTAAATTTAACTATTTTATGTCTGTTAGCCCCTGTTTCAAATTAAGCCCCAGTCTTATTCATCTCTGTTAATTTAAAATGTAGATGAAATAGTTTAGTTACTTATTCCACTGTTTCTTGAGTTTAGTAATAAATGGCAGCTTGGATTGTAAACAATGCAAAATGTTGTATTTCTGTATCTGGTACATTTTGCTTCAATAGTCATTGCTATCTTTGTTTTCAAGGTGATTTGTGCATTGTAGTGGTTCATGATGAAGTGTGGTGGCATATGAGGATTAATCCAGTAATTCATTCATCACTATGTTTTAAATCAGAGAAGTTAATATAAAGTATCTAGTCACTTTACAGGTTCTCGCAAATATTTACTTGATAAATGTAACTACTCAAGGAGATGGTATCTTTGGCTTTTTGTTTGATTTAAACCATGAAAAGACAAGATTACTGCCACGAATGAGAAAATTAAATAAATCAAGTGATTTTTTTTTTTTAAAGCTCCTGCAAAGTGTGTGAGTTACAAAATTACATCAAAACCATTGTATGACACAAAAAAATAGTCTTAATATCATGAAGTAAATTCAGATTCTATTGATTTAAACTTCAGATATATTTATTATTTCATGTTGAATGTAAAACTCAAAATGTTCAAACTTGATGATGGTTGACAATAGACATTTACAGATTATTAGAGATTATATATAGGATGTAAATATGTTGTTGACGTGATTTGTGAAGATTGTTTTTCCACTTCATAAGGTGAATTATGTTTATTTTTGTGTCTGCCCAGAGATGTTTGTTTCTTTGAGATGTGAATTAGATTAGATAACTCTGTGGCTAACACTTTAGCCTAATCTGTTTATCTGACAAGACTAATCTACTTATTTCCTCATAAACTGTGGCTGCCATTATGTAATAATGATTTCCGCTTTCCTTTCAGGGATAGATGACTGTCTGCCAATAACCCGACAACCAGAACTTTACATTTTTAATTTGTTCCTTACAGAAGGAGGACGAGAGATCCACATCTTGAGTAATAAGTGCACGACACTGACCATCAACAGTTTGTCAAAATGTCAAACATCGACTTCCAGAGACTTGAGTTCTTCCGCAGCCTCATGAGCGACTGCAGCCTCGGCCCGTTCTGTAATAACTCCCCCCTAAATTTCCCAAACACAAGTGATAACGAGGAGCTGATGATTCTTGAGGATGGACCCCCCTGGTTACGAATCGTCATCTCCGTCGTGTACTTCATCGTGGCTACTGCCGGAGTATTGGGGAACTTGCTGGTGATGTTCCTGCTGTATTCCACACACACCATCCACACTGGCACCATCAATTTCTTTGTGTTCAACCTAGCTCTGGCCCACCTGCTCTTCTCCCTGGCCTTGCCGTTTTGGGCTGTGGAAATTGCTCTGGACTACAGCTGGCCTTTTAGCCTGGCCACGTGCAAGGCCGTGTCCTTACTCACCGGACTGAACGTCTTCGCTAGCTGCTTCTTCCTGACAGCTATGAGTTTGACCCGTTACTGCTTGGTGGCGACTGCTCTCAGACCCAGGACCTCCCTGTGCAATCGATCCTGCACCTCTCCAGTGGCCGCGGCCTTTATCTGGGCCGGAGCGCTGATAGCCGCACTGCCCCGAGCTGTGTTTGCTGACCTGAAACTCGTGGGCAACGACACAGCATGCCTGCTCCGTTTCCCAGATGGCACCGCCTGGCTCGGAATAAACCAGCTCCTGCGCTTGGTGCTGGGTTTTCTTCTGCCCTACGCCATCCTAATCCTCTCTTACCTGCTTCTGCTGCGCTTCCTCTGTCTCCACAAGCTGAAAGGCAGCAGCTCTCGACGAAAGGCTGATATTTCAAAGTCTGTGGCGGTGGTGGTGCTTTCCTTCTGCATCTGCTGGTTCCCGTACAATGTCCTCACGCTTTGGGGTGTCCTGATCCAACTCGACATCCTTGATATCAGCATGTCGTACTACAAGGCTCAAACGTACTTTTTCCCTCTGGCTAACTGCTTGGCTTTCACCAGCAGCTGCTTCAACCCTGTCATCTACTGCCTGGTTAGAAAGGAATACCGCTTGGCGCTCCACAACGTGCTCCTCAAGTTGAGTCTGGCCGTTGTGTCCAAGGTGCCCTATTGCATTTACTCTAAGGAGAGATCGGCACAAGCTGGGCACCTGGCTGTTCCTCTCAAAACATTCAGCCAGACAACTCCTTCTCACACAGAGGGATACGCACCAGTGTCAATGCTCCCAACTGCAGTGTCCAATATGTAGAGCTGCTGCTGCTAGCTCTCTGTATCTCTGTATCAGTTGCATGAAGATTTGATGCTGATTCATGGCCAACCCCTTACCCTACAATTCACTGCAAATGTAACATCTGCATGAAACCTCACTATTGCTTTTTCTTCTTCTCTTTCTCATGATAAAGAATAAGTTTAAGATGGTTTATTATTGTATAAAACTACTGTGCACATATTTACTGCTGCAGTTTGGACCAACAACCGTAACTGCACTGTACTTCTGGGTTGTTATTGTCTTAGTTTTAGATCGTCAAGAGTGAATAAACATTGTTGTTTGTTTGAGAAATAAATAAAGTTATTTTTAATCTATATTTTGTCCAACTTTATTGTGTTATCATTAGTGTAGACACTTTCAGTGGACCACAAGATGGTGGTGTTTTTCAGGTTTAAAACCAATTGAGTCCTAAACTGATCCCACTCACACTCTTACCATGGATAAATAATAAAAGATCTCTATTTAGGGGTTTATTAATTTATTGAAATCACTCAGAAATCACCTGAAAAATTAATACATTCCCTTTGTTCAAACAAAACAAATTATATCAATCAAGTATAGTTACACTAATAATAATCATTACAAGCGCAATCATACCCACAATAACTACCATTGTAAATAAAACTACCAACATTAAACATCCACCATAGAACATCAGGGGTTTGGAGGGTATGGCTTATCCATGGGGCATGGCTTATTTCAAAAGAAATGTCAAGTAAATGAAGGTATTACATCCAGTAGGCCGAATTCAAGTCAGAAACCCCACCAACTATATATTTGTAACACAGTAGATCAATTGTGCAGAATAATAGCTGCCAAGAAAAATACTTTGTTAGATTCCAAAACGCTATACATCGATTTTATAAACATAAATATGTTGATTGTTGTTAATTACCTCTTTTTCTTAAAATATACAAGATATCTCATATCATTTATTAGGTCCTGCTTTAGCTCCAGCAAAGAGGCAGTTCTTCTGTTCCCCTTAGGTCAACAAAGGTTCATACATCCTGTAAATGTCACGACTCTGTAAACATTAAGCACTTCCTCCATCGTAACTTCAATAATAATTCCCACCAAGTTGTATTACAGTGGAGTCTTTATCACATTGTTTCATTTGGAGCAACAGACAAAACTCTTGGTTCCTTTTAAAAGCAACAAATGATGAGATAAGGATCAGGAACCAACCAAAAGAAAAGCAGAGTAGTTACCTTTAGAGCACAAAACCCTCATTTCATATGTGTTTAGCTTCTTCGCCAAAGATTGTGTGTCAATAATTTGTGCATTTGGCATCAAGGGTATGAAAAGATGTCTCTGTGTTCCTCCTGACACCTGAGAGTCTGACAGATTCCTGGAACATGATCAATCCCATCCCATTAATAAAAAGGAGATTCATGTGAATGTTACGGTAACGGCACTTAAATGCAGTAGTAAACAGGACAGAACTTTAGAAATGGCCCTGTGATGGCAAAGGTTTTATACAGAAACTCTTAACAAGGAACCAAAATTAAACCTAAAACTTTTATATCTAGTTATGAACAAAATTAACACTTTTTCTCAGAATTGTCTCATAAATAAATAAGCTTTTTTGGGGGGGGGGGGGCCATGGAATAAAGTGTCCTCTCAGGTTGTGGTATGAAGAGTTCAGAGGTAGCACCCTGTACCACTGCAGCTCATACAGAGAAGTTTCAATAATATATGGGTCTAACGTATATTTAATACATATATATATATAATATTTTTTATGTCTTTAAAATCATTTTCCTCAGTTTATGGATTGCAGCTTCTTGTAAAATGAAAACAGAAGTGCATTATAACGTTTAAAAATACTGTATTGCAATGCAGGATAAAGAAATAAACACGTATTTGAAAAGAAGACGACTTAAAACTGCAATCCAGTATTGTAGAAAGCACCACAGCTGTTTTGGTTCTCACAACATTGGCAAAGATCTTTTAAGAATGTGTCCCCGTTAGTTCATGTGAGACAGAAGTGCTGGGAATTCGTCCGACCCTCGTCCCCTGAACGCAGTCCCATCAGGACACCGTAGTTTCTGGATTGCAGCATTAAGAGTTATAATATATAAGAGTCGGTAAACACCGACTCGTCCAACATGCCTGAAGGCCTACCCTTGATTTGAATACATTTTACATATAAGAATAAATATACATTAAGCTATTTTATACATTTCTGGTAACATAAACATATAATCTTGTGTCATTTTTATTTATCTTGAAAGAAAATGTCTTTTTAAAGGCAAGAGGTTAAGATAAATGATATCAACCATGAAATCTGTAATATAAATGATTCTGACTAACATACGGAGTAAACCAACACACTGCTTATTAATTCATCACCTGACTACAAAAAAAGGACATTTAATATACAAAGTTTACAAGTGGCTTTGTTTCTGCATTGTTATTTTGGGCCCTGTGACACGGACTGTAAGGCAGTCGAATCCTATGCACATATACTACACGTTTTTGCCGTCTCTCGTCTTTTTGTTCGTCCGATCCTCCCAGAACTTGCTTGTTGTATAATGCAAAAGACTGAATGCTGCCCTCTTTGGAAAAGAAACAGAAGAGTCAGCAGGTCGGAATAAAAAAAACAAAAAACAGATGCCTTCCGAGAAGAAAGCCCCGTTTTTTTTGTACATTAGAATATCTGACTGCAAACTGATTTACTCGTCTTCATGTTTAAAAAAACAAAAAAAGCTCATGCAGAAGTGTTGCACATCGATGCTTCAGAAACAAACACAACAGATGAGTAATTCTATACTTCCCTATAATATCATTTGTTTCCAGTACAATCATAGATATTTAAATGTATTTATATTGCACTTTTCAAAGCAATGTTGCAAAGTGCTGTGAAAGAAATCGACGTTAACATGATAAAAAAGCAGAGGTGGACGGCTGAGAGGATTTGATCACTTTGAACAAGTTGACAGGTTTAGAAAACTAAAGGCCAGTTGTTTGAGGGTTGGGGTTTAGTTCAGGAGGGTCCCAGAAAGTGACCCTAACCCTGATCAACAGCGTCTCTCAGATTCAACCAGAAACAAACCAACTCCGTCCATTTGTATCTCTCAAGTAGTTTACTCATTTGCATGTCTAGCCAATTAAATATCAGAAAACTGCACACACCAATTCCGAGACCCGAACTCAAACCCAAAGATATTCAGCTGCAGCTGTAACAGGATGTAAATGTCGTAGCTTCTTTGTTCCCTCGAAAAAGGATTTAGAAATGTCCAACAGTGGAACTGTCGAGTTCCACTGTTGTAAATGTTGTATATATTGATTATTATTGTTTTCATCACTATTATTATTATTACAAAGTGAACAATGCATTTTGACTTCCAATTTTTTTTTGTAAAATAGGACTTTTCTATATTAAAAAATGTGTAGCTTTAAGAAATACTTTACTGAACAGAAATTTAATAGATTGTAGTTGTGGTTTTATACTGTTCACCACAGGAAAACAAGGGGATCTAGATTGTATTTTAAGCAGTTATAACATTTGTTGATTGTAGGAGTTGTTTGGTGTCTATTCACGTAGGTTAGCTGGAATATAAATAATGCCAAAAGATGCAAAAATCATTAATGATAACCACCTGTGGTGGGAATATGTTACGAAAGATTTTTATCAGAGTCAAATAGTAATAATGTACAGCAGTTCTCTGCTCAGGCTCTGATTTAACGACAGGCTGGTTCCTTGTCACCAGGAGGAGATATTGTGCTTGTTAAAGCCTTTTATACATTTTGTCTGCAGCCACTGGGGTGAAAAGCGAGTGTGGCACTTGTAACAGGGAAAAACAAATCATAGCTCCATTTTCCTCCTCACCATATCTAGTCTCACCTCTCCCGATCAAATCAATAAATTCAATGGGTTCAGTATTGCCGTAATTGTGGCGTTGGCTTATATTTCATTCAACGTGTGCGTAAGATTCACCGCACACGTCGGTCCTCACACTAAACTGATTGTCAAGTTCTGGTACAGGCAAAGTTTGAATATGTGCAAAGTTTTTTGTTTTGTTTTGTTTTGAAGAACGTTGGGAGATGAAGCCTCCAGACGTCCTGCTGGATCCACTGCAGAGCTTCTTCTTCTTCTTTGTGTTTGTTTTCTATTTCTTTGTAGAGGATCTGAGTCTTCTCTCCCTCAAATGACCATCAAGAACTCTGGTCACTCTGGAATTGGCAGTCAGGATCCTGGATGTCCGCCATAGCCGTGGTTGATAGACTGGAGGGGAGAGAAAACAGGGGAAATTACTAGTTGCAGTTCAAACCTCATGCAGGTGCAGCTTTAAAAGAACAGTTTAACCTTTTTCGGGTTAAATGTTTATTCCCTTTCTTCATGGAGATTAGATACTAGGGGCAGGAATCGCAGGGTAACTCACAATATGATACACGACAACGATCATATCACGATACAGCGATAAACGTAGGATGACCATATGTTGCAGTATCGATACTTCCTTCAATCAGCTTAGCACAAAGACTGGAGACAGAAGGGAAACTGCTAGCCTGGCTCTGTCTGAAGGTGATTTGAAAAAGAGGAGAGAGTGAGGGGGTTCTGGTATTTCTTGGCTGGGATCTATTGCCAGGCAACCAGCAGAGACTCCAGGAAGTCACTGCTCCTGGCTAATTATAGCCAGCACATGAGCCCCTGCCTCAATTCTCCATTTCCAGTCTTTGTGCTAAGCAAAGCGATGCTAACCAGCTGCTCCCTGTAGCTTTATAGTCACCTGAGTGTTATAAAGTGGTACAAGTCCTTGGTAAAGGAAAATAAATAAATGTATTTCCCAAAACTATTGTTATGGATGTGAAAACTGTTCATTCTCACATATTGTCCTTGAAGCGAAAAGCGCCAATAATAAGCATTTGAATTCATATTTTAAATTTGAGCATGACTTTGAGCCACAGAGGACGGCTCCCAAACTATAGACTCTAATTTTATTTTCAGAGTTTGGATCCGCCCTCATTGCTCACTCGTATTTGTTCGAGAAGTCTGGTGTAAAAAACATTTACTCTCTCACAACAGACCCAGTGGAACGCTTCTATAAACGGTCTGATTTTCCAACAGCCAATTATGTCCTTTGCCCTTCATATTGATGGCTGCGAGGAAGGTGACAGCGAATTTCAAGGACGGCAAATGCTTCTCCTGTGTAATTTTAGTGTAAACACACACGTGCACACACACACACACACACACACACACACACAGAGCCTCTTCCACCTGCGTCACAATCCAGCCCACATGGTGCATTTATAAGGCTGAGCCCTGAAGAATTACTGCGATGCTGCCGGTGACTCAGACAAGGTTCCTCTAATGATTAATGCATTATGTGGTAAAACAATAACCTTTAAGTTAAGTCCTGAAACCATCTTATTCCTTCACACAAACATAACAACCTCTGTAAGCTCAATCCAGCTGTCAATTGTCTCCCCCTCGCACATGTGCAGTAAAATGGTGAAAGCTCAGATGTGACATGAACGGACTTCTTGAAAAGATGGGAAGTAGGTGACGTGCATGGCAGCTGCAAGCTTCTCTCCTGCACTGGCTTAAGCGAATGCTCTGGATAATGATGTAAGAATGATGCAAACTGGGGTTTTTTTTCTGTTTTTTTCTCAGGACAAGACTTGGTTTGGCGAATAGAGATGATAACAGATGTAGACACAGGCACAAACCTGGTCTGTGAGGATTCGAGGCTTAATATCAGGAATGGCACCAACTCTCAGCTCATCTTCCACAGCCATGAGTCTGACAACAGGGAAAATAGAGACAAACAAACCGGTTGATAAAAATAGAATGACGAACCCGGCGTTCTTCAGATTTACTCTAGGATTATGTGGCCATATGATGATATTAAGGTCCTGACACGTTTCCGGGCACGTTCAGCTATCCTCCTGAAGCTCAAGCTGAGCTGCCTGCAGAACGCTCAGACAGTTCAAATTCAGCTGTCAGCTTGTGGAAACGTACGAGTGTGTGCAGGATAGTGAAGTGTGCACCCATCTGCCATATCTGCATTCAGAGTATTTAGGAATAAGTTAACTCTAAAGGAGGCTTTCTGCCAAATGAGATGTGACCTCCGTGATACTATTAAAATAATGCTGGATTAGTTGCCTCTATGTTTATAATTAATTCATATAAGTATGGATATTTATTTCTGTATTAGTCATGATATTTAAATGAGATACTTTTAAATGAATATTTTGGGAAATAATCAATTTATTTGCTTTCTGAGAACTGGATGAGAAAAAATGGTAAAAGTATAAGCCTAGTAGTGCTATGGAGAAATGTATCTATTCATGTATTTCTGTGTCATATTCCACTAGCATGGCCACAATAGCCATGTTTCCAAATATTGCACTTTGTTCTATTGCACCAGAAAATCTAACAAACCAAAATGAAACTTGAGCCTGTGCATTTCATCTGCTATCATTAAGCAAATATTACAAGTTGGGCTTCAGCGGAGGGGAAACCTGAGTAAGGTGTAGGTCACAAATAGTTACGTTAGATAAATCTGTTGCATTATTCTATTATTGATAAATCAATTTCCAATTTCAGCATTTGCATGGAAATGTAAAATAATTACTATGAGGTTTTACTGTGAAGTATTTTTGTGGAAAACTTTTGAATTTCTGTCTGAGCTGGAAAACATTTTGTTGAATTGGAAAAGACTCACCACTTCAAACCTTTACGTTGCATGTTTCCCTCTGTGTGTCCCTGAAAACATTTGCAACCTGTTACACTTTCCAGCAACAGCAAATACTGTTGTATAGTTTCCTGTCAGTGCCTGTCCAGGTCACATGACCACGAGCGGCCTTGACAGACTGGAAAGTATCTCTGTGGCCAATGCACCGTCACTTATAGATGAACAGCTGGAAATAATTCTGAGATACGCCACATGTGGATTTTAAGTTTGCTTATACTTCAACCTGAACACAAGTCACCTGTGGATGATGCCTGTGATCTGAGAGTCCTTCTCCACTTGCTGCTGCTTGAGGCGGCGCTCACTGTCGTCCAGCCGGTTCTGATACTGCATCAGGATCTTGCTGGTCGTGTGCTCCTGCGACTGGAGCCGAAGCTCGTACTCCTCCAGCTTGCGATGGGACATCTTCAGCCGTTCTTTCAGGGAGTGGATCTCTTCTTCGTACTCTCTGACCTGAAAGAGGAAGCAAATTTAGAAATCCATTTTTTTGTGGCAATATTCCTCAATGATGACTGATTTTTATTTATCTATAAACCACAGATTACAAAGATCTTTTGTTGTTGTTCAACCTTTGGTAGTTGGTGTGTTTTATTTATTTTATTTTTAATGATTTGTTGTCTTTCTTATTGTGAAGCACTGTGCAGCTGAAAAGTCCTTTGTAAATCAAGTTTCATTGTTCAGTAAATCAAATAAATCATTATTATTAAAATACCTCAGTCATGTAATATTAGCAGAAAGAAATCAGTCATTCTCCAAACAAACTCATGGTACTTAATGACGCCATTTCTACTCGTGGTGATTTAAACTCCTTTATGGAAACGTTGTTCATGTACAATGAAATAAACTCTATCACTTTGTTAACAAAATATATAATAAAGTCATGCTTCAGGAGGTCCTTTATATCTTAGTCACATAGTCTTTCATATAACAAATGAAACTTTGTTCTTGGATTTGTGTCAATAATTGATCTTTACTGTTGATACTATATATGTTTCGTGTCTAAATATATAGGAGAAAAACTCACAACTTAACAGACCAACATTTGTCTGAAATGCATGATTCCCTTTAAACAATTGATTCTTGCAGCTTTTCTTAGCTGACAGTGTCCTGTACTAGAGTTTTACACTCAGAGTGTGTGCGTCACATGTTAAGAAAACATATTTTTTCAGGAAAGAAGTTGTTTTATGACGCTTTCAAGATTTCTTTGAATCTGCTTCTTCCTGTAAATTTTTGTTTTCATCTCAGCTCTCACTTTAAATAGTGTCATATTTATGACAGACACACACACACACACACACACACATTCCCACACTAGAAACTGTTGTATTTTTAGCCCACTATAAAGGGAAGCAGGTGAGCGCACTAACCCTCTCTAATCGTGACTCATCCATGCTCTTGGAGTACTCCTTCAGCTGACCCTCTCGGTCCGGCCGCAGGCTCTCGATGTCAGCAGACAGATGTGGCATGTTGGACACCCAGGCCACAGTCCGCTCGTTCAAGTTGGACTGAGAACCCTGGAACAGGAACACACATTTCAAACTGATGCCTGAATCATGTCCTAAAAATAAAAGTGAGTTTAACTGAAGTGGAAGGTTTTCAAATCAAGTTTTAAAGGTCCAGTGTGTAAGATTTAGGGGAAAGGGAGCTATTGGCAAAAATTAAATATAAAATCATTCTAATGATGCTTTCACTAGTGTGTTTCATCGGAATTGTATGAATTGTTGTTTTCTTACCCTAGAATGGGCCCTTTAGACTTAAATCATTTATATTTACATCGGGAGCATTGTTTTTTTTACTGTAGCCCAGACTGGACAAACTGAACACTTTTTGAGTATTTATGACAACTGAAGTCTACCACAGGTTCTCCTTCATGTTGGAAGGGGACGGTGAGGTGAAGGGTGTTCGGCTGCAACATTCAACTCCACCACTAGATGTCACTAAACTCTATACATTGAATCTTTAAATCTACTCTTTCTTATGCTGTTGTGTGAGCTGAGATTGAAAAGACAGTTTATTATTGAAGGTTTGAGGTTAGACTCACTTTATTGACTGGTTTGAGCAGATGCTGCTGTGGAGGCTGCAGCTGTTGAGGCTTCTTGGTGCTTTTCGTGGGAGTGTCAGTTGACTCCTCTGCAGCTGCTGACGGGCCCTGGTTCTCTTTGGCAGCGCTCGTCTGGTACGGAAGCCCGGGAGCCGGACTGTCAGTCACCGACAGCTGTGTGTCCTGTTGTTGCTGCTGAGTGTGTTGCTGTTGCTGCTGCTGCTGCTGCTGCTGCTGTTGCTGCTGCTGCTGAAGAAGCTGCTGCTGCTGCTGCTGCTGAAGCTGCTGCTGCTGCTGCTGCTGCTGAAGCTGCTGCTGCTGCTGATGAAGCTGCTGCTGCTGCTGATGCTGCTGCTGCTGCTGCAGCTGCTGTTGCAACTGCTGCTGTAGCTGCTGCTGCTGTAGCTGCTGCTGCTGCGATTGCCGTTGTTTCGGCTGACTGCCACTGAAGCTTGCTTCAGAGGAGTTGAGGAGGAGGTTCCTGCTCTGCGGGCGCACCTTCGGAGGCGTGGCGGTGGCCGGAGTGTTAATTGACCGCTGGGACTTGAGGTGTTGCGGGGCGATGGATGACTGGCGGTGAGGATGGACTGTGGTGGGAGGCGTAGCCAGAGAGGCGGGGGTGCCCGTCCCAGTGGGAGTTTGTGATGCGATTCCCATCATGTGCTGCTGCTGGAGAGATTCCTGAGAGGAGAGAATAAAACAACACACACGCACACAAAAAAAACTTAATCTTAAACTCATTTACTGAATGAATTATTCACTTAAATTGGTTTCCTGAAAATCTGTATATAGAGAATTTAAAATGATCACGCTCTAATGCCACCCAGTGGTAAAATCCAGTAAGACACAAAGGCAGCTGTGCACATGACTACCCCTCAAGTCCAACTCATGTGTTTGATCCAAGGACGTAAAAGAAATTATATAATTTCACTACTTTCTTATACAGATTCAATTGTTTTCTTTCCAAACAAAAACCATATGACATCTGAATTGATACGAGATGCTGCAAAATGATTACATGGATTGACATGCAGATGGATTTATGACAATACATAAAATGACATTAAGTCAAGAAATAAAAATTGTACGAGCTAATATAAAAAGGTGCATAAGGAGGATGTAAAAACCTAGAACTAAATAGAAATACATAAAAAAATGTATTTATGAAATAAGAATAAATGTTAAATCATTCCTTCAACTAAGTGGTGCTGCTCCAAATTCAATTTTAACAAAAGGCTTTTTCTAACATGTTTTGACAGTTTGAGCTCAGGTTTTCTGGGGCATGAAAAGCCGAATGCTGATGTCTTGGTCAGACTCTGGACTCGGATGAGTGTACAGCTAAGACCTTTTGTGTTTGGGTACAATTTTTAGTTGTTCCGGCTCTGAGCTTCAGCATATCAAATTTGACATAAAATAATGGATGTTACATTAGTCTGTGCATTAATTGGAGTAGATTAACCTCCACATAAGAACCGTGAGTATTTGCGTACTTAATTGTTGCATCAATTATTTTATTTAATGTATAAAAGCGCAGAACCTAAAAATAAAACATGTGTACCTGTCCTAGTGTGGAGGCATGGATGGATGATTGATGCCTAAAGCACAGTCCTGATCGCCCCATCTGTATTAATAAAACAGGACGCTCTTGTGATGTTTGTTCCATTAAGGCCCACGCAGCAGGACAGAAATAGCTGAAGACGACATGACAGTGTCATTAAACACTGTAATTCTACACGGACGCTCTGTAGTAAACTAATGAGTGTGATCGTGTCCACCAGTCACTCGTTTCAACAAAATACAATAATCTCCTGAGTTTAATTTATATGATTTGACTAAAAATGCTCAAACTGCAGTCCGATCTGCACCAGGCTAAGGTTTTGAGTTCATATAATATGATGATATTTGTACTGTCCGCAGTTAAGACACTTCTCGCTGCTCCATTGACCTTAAGCTAGCTTCCAGTCCTGTTGACACAAGGCGGCACAGTGTGATAGATGTCAAGCATCCTCCACAGCTCGGCAGAGGAGGTGAGGGAATCAACTGGCCTCAGCGTGTTAGCTGTTGCATAACGAGTGTCTCTCAGAGGTGCCCTTAGATTTACATATTCCACACTACTCAGGGAAACCACTTTTTGTAGACATTTGCCATTTTGTCTGGATCTTTGTTTTGTACGGAAAACAGAAGGTCTGATCCAAGTGGGGCGATGAGATGTTAAAGGTGATTATGTCTGTCAGGAAGTTTGGTTTAGAATTCAAAAAATTTGTCTTGCAAAAAGTAAGGAAACTGTGGAAAAAATAGGAATTCAAAGCCAGCATTTCAACTGATGTTTCAAACAAATATAAGAAGAATTAAGATGTTAAGATTGTAAAAGATGTTGGTGCCTCATTGGTCAGGTTGGTCGTGATGGTGCATCAATAAATTCAGTTTAATACACAGGTTATGGGGTGGTAATATTTTGGTTGTCACCTACAGTAGTCATCATCATATTAACCTTTTTGTGTTTCTTAATGAAAAAATAAAGCTTTTAACGAAGGGTTCTGCAAGAGACAAATTTAGTTTGAGAGTTTCCTACCTGCACCTGCAGCGACAGCTGGTGCCAGGCGTAGTCGTTATTCTGATTCTGTCGGGTGAAATCGTCACTGTAGCTGTGCGAGTGGACAATGCTGGGCTGCACCAGGCTGCTCTGTGACCGCAGGCCGGACAAGTCCTCGCTGCGGGAGAAACCACTGTTGCCAAAGGTGGGTGTGTAATCATGGTGGCCATTCTCAGGCTCTGGGGCGAGCAGGAGAGGAGGGGGATGTTGCTGAGACTGAGCTGGAGAGTTCTGGGCGGCCAGATGGAATAGCGGGTTCTGGAAGGATAGTGGGAAGTGCATGGCCGCTGCTGCCTGCTGTTGCTGTTGAGAGATGGATTCTGTGGGCCCCCCGATGTGGCCCATCTGGCTCAGCCTCAAACCGGAGCCCGACGAGCCCGGCGGCATATGTCCTCCCATACGAAGAGGACCGCCGAGGTTCCCAAAGCTGTGGCCGAGCCCGGCGATGGAGGCTTGAGAGGAGGTGAGCATGTCTCCCACCGAGTTCAGGTTGGAAATGCTGTTCATACGGGAGTCCTGAAGGTCCATCATAGAGACACTTTTATTCACACTGTGGACCTGGGACACAAAAGACAGACTGTGATTGTATATAAATGAGATTTAAAAAACACAAAAAATTCTCTTAGTTGCCCCCGTAGGTTTTATTACTCCAGAGATAAAAGCTTTTTATCTTTTATCTCCTCTTTTAGATCTAATTTCTACATTTTAAAATTTTATTTAAAGCACTTTGAGTAGCTCTGTTGTTTTAAGGTGCTCGAATTACCTCCTTGCTGTTGTTTGGCTCCGCAAACCAGTCAAGATAAAGTTAACATCCACAGCCGTCCAAACTCAGACTATACTATATGTAGTGAGGATTGTGAAGCAATTTAATAAAAAAGTATATGTTTTGGAAAAATAGAAGTTGTCACTCTATTGACATTCCAAATAATATCTAGTGAGAAACATGCTTTTACTCTGAGACTTGTTTTTCACACATGGTGTTGAATAATGAGCAGAAAAATATTTTTGCAGAACATAATTATAATAATAATGAAGTTAACTTTTGACCTTTTGGATATTAAATTTCTTCACTTCATAATTGGACAATGATGTGAAATCTTTGTTACAATTAGTGTATGTTATGGCCAGGAAACTGATTTTGTGAAGTCACAGGGACCTTGACCTTTGACCACCAATTTCTAATCAGGCGATTCTTGAGTCAGACTGAATGTTTGTAGCAGTTGTAATGAAATGCATGGACTGACGGCCTCTGACCACTGCTGTCGCCAACGTCGAGGACTTAAGATGAATGCTTTTACTCCCTGGGATCTCAAACACACTCACAAAGCTGTCAAAAGAGCTTTAAAAGCTTCTTAATTATGAAACCAGAGGGAAAATAAACGGCTACATGTCACCACACCTTTGGGTCGGGCTCAGTAATGTCCGAGCTGCTCGTGCAGTACGCAGGGCTGGATCGAGCCAGCGGTGGACGGGTCACGTAGAAAACCTCCCTCGACGAGCGGAGGTCCCGTTCTGCGTGGCGTCTCATGTTCAGATTGGACGAGAGGGATTCGACGGCTGACACTCCCGTCGTAGGGGACGGCAGGCGAGAGATGTCTATTGAGCTGCAGGAGCAACAGAGAGAGATAAAGACAAGTAATACCAACTGAATACTGCGTTGCCTCTAAGCATTTAATAATTATTATGCATGGGCCCTGGGGAGGGAAGCAAAAGTGTAAGCACACAATGAAGAGTCCCAAGTGGTGTATTCGGCTTTCTGTCCTGTGTTTTTAGAGTATTTTGGGATGTGTTATACCTTAATTAGACCGAGGACACTGGAGAGCTGAGCTGACAGGAAAGGACAGCAAGAAAGAGGAGGAACCTAATGGAACTAATATGAGGACAGACTCCTTAGATTCCCTGTGCTCAGGCTTCAGCTCCTCTCACACTGCTTCTGCACACATGTGAGGAATCTGCTCTTAATCAGAATAGGTTTTTGTTTTTTTTATTATTTCTTATTTGAGCAATCATCTCGATTTATCCAGTTAACCACTACATTCATCTCCGAACCCCTCACAGGTTGATGAAAATAATTGTCAGTTACAGGCCTAAATAAAGTGAGCAAACATGATTCTAGACAAGATGTTTTTAACCTTTGCACACATGTCTATGGGATTAAAAGGTTTGTCAGACCTTCATGTTTTATTAAGAATGATTAACGAGGCCTGACTCCATCCTGTCACTCACTCTGAGCGCTCTCGGTGTTTACTCCGGCAGATTTAGCTCCCCGCAGACAGCCGCTCGGTAGGAGGAACTTCTAATAGAAAACACAAAATAGCTGCGGTGGCGTCCTGTGATATTTCCTCTGTTCTTATTCTCAATTAAAGACTTCTTATTTAAACAGTTAGGCTGTAATTAGAACAACCGTCCCACGACAGTAGCAGAGTGCTGACGTGAATTGAAACACAGAGGAAACAGGGTTTAGGAAAGAGCGTGTGGGAACAGATGGTGCCCGACAGTTATGGATTGATAGAATACTTTAAAAAAGCCAGAGGAGTATTATGGGCTCTTTAGAAATACACCAGTGTTTTGTTATGAGCTTTTGAATTCTCACTCGCTGTGTGATATCGATCATAAGAAAAACCACGATACCTGTTTAAGTCCCGCATCATCAGGCTTTGGAAGTCGGAGGACATGAGACGATTGAAAGACGGCCGTGAGAACAGTCGGTCCTTCGGCCGGTCGGGCTGGTGATTTGCCGGCATGTGCAGCTGCGGGTTCCTCAGGGCGACACTGATGTCATTCAGCAACCGTGGTAGAGGTCCCAGTTTGAGAATGGCGTCCTAGAACACAGATACAGTCAAGGAAACCTAGCTTATATGTTTAAAAATAATTAAAAAATACATTTTGATCAGTACTCAGTATTGACATATACGCTCATTTTAGGTGGTGGGATGTGTATTAGAAGAACTGAAGTTGGATCAGTGCTTTCCTCAAAATCATTATTCAGTGTTTGTTTTTGCAGAATCATATTGTTTCCTGCCTGGAGGCAAGTGTTACCGAACCACGGCCCAGAGGCTGAGAACCTCGGCTGTAAATCTCACTTCATCGTTCTCTAAATTCAAATGATCCAGGAGGATATTCAGGGATGACCACAAAGTATTTATAGCTTTAATTACCTTGAAACTACAGTAGAAATTTGGTTACATCGACAGCGCAAGAGCTAGAGTTAAATATTTAAGTACGAATTCCACCTCTGTTTTTCCTAGTTAAAATAAGATTCATTATGTGAGCAAAATGGAAAAACTGCAGAACCTCATTATCCAAATCAAATCCTATTAAATATTCAAATGATCAAATATTTAAATTGCTCTCCAAATGTGTTGTATTAACTAATGTAATCATTATTCCCCCCACCTTGCTGAGCTGGCCCATGACTTCCCACAGTAAGCTGTGGAGCATGGACAGTTCTCTGCCGAGGTCAATGTAGCCCTCGAATCCGCCGGCGTTTCCTCCCGTCTCCATGTTGGAAATCTCGTAAAGAAACTGCTGCATGGAGCCCCACTCCATCTCCAGGAACTCGTTCATGAAATACATGTACTCCTCCTTGGGTCCAAATCTGTGTGACAGACAAAGAAGAGAGTGAATAACAAAGAAAGAGTGGATGAATCTAATGTTTACACAGTTAGCCGTCGTATGGGAACATCACATTTCTGGGGTGGAGTGAAACTGGTAAGATATATTTCAGAGCTAAAAAAATATGACAACTGGGATAATCAGACTATTTTTTCCAATGTTTCTAAAAAAGTGGACTTCATAAAATTACATTAAAATTTGATGCATTTATTACAGGTTCCAGTTAAAGTCAGTAATATTCAATGAATTTCACTAAAACTTTCAGAGAGAAGGGTTGAATCTGTTGCAGCTGAAAGGTTCAGAACTCAATGAACATGATTGACAGTCCAAACTGCAGGTATCTGTCTCTGTCAACGTCCACACTTCTAGAACATAATCAGAGGGTGTAGAGATCCGAGCGATGACGAACACTCACTTGTTGAAGCTGGCCAGGTTCTGCATCACCTTGGCGATGAGTGTGAGCGTGCGGGAGGTGCGCTCGGCGGGGTACTCCTGCATCAGGCTGAACAGGGAGGGGGACATGATGGCCGGGCACATGAAGCGGAGGAACAGGGAGGAGCTGATGAGGCTGTCGGCGAGGTCCTCTCTCCCGCGCTCAGCACATCTGGCTCTCCACGAGGCGAAGACTTCCTTCAGCTCGCGGGGAAATATGCTGAAAGGGGAACATGACCTTAGTACCAGCTGTCGAGGAGGAGGGAGATGTAGAAATCTGGCGTTTCATCCAGTTCCAGAGACGTACGGATAATTACTGCACTGTAGCCTGCTCAGAATAAAGAAACATACTCATAAAACCTTTTTCTAAAGAGACTAACATAGTGGTGTTGTTTTATAACACTGAATGATAATGTTCTAATTTCTGTTTCAATATGAGAGTTTGCAAGAAGAAAGCGTTTACATTGATTTCACTTTGTTTTGATCATTTATTAGATAAATATGAGAAAGAAATTTGAAATTGAAAGTTGTGGTGCTTATTAAAAAAATCTAACAATATGTGATTGTGTTGTATGTTTTATTTCTGTCTGTATATTTATTTTCCTTATTTGAAAATTATATTTTTTTCCTCTGATTCTACAATGAAACCCTTTTCTTTGTATATAGTTTCTTGGAGCGTACAAACTGACCAGAGAGAGTTGATGATCTTGCAGAGTAGCAGCTCGCAGCACATGCGCAGGTTAGCCTGGTGGTCGGCGAGCACAGAGGGGGGGACACGCATGGGGTCCACCTCACAGTTCTCCTCCGACTCGTATAAGGCTCGGATGAAGTCACCTGGAAGTTGAAGAACAGATTTTCATTATGTTTCTGAAAAGTGCATCATCAGCTTCTTTATGTGATGTTTATGTCTCTGACTTTTTAGCCCTTCGTCCAAGTTATAATTACGTCAAATGTCTTATATCAGATTCTGTTGGTCTGCCTTTGTAGAGCTGAGCTGCTTTAATCTTAAGTCCCTGTCCCACTGTGAAACCAGGGCCTGATCAATATTGAGGCGGAAGCATTTAAGTCACTTGCAACCATCTGTGTTCATAATTAATTACAGTGAACAAGCAAATGTTACAAATACATATTTTCTATATCAGATCATTCTCCTGTAATCTGCCACTGGCACTACCTGCATTCTTTTATAATATTATTATTAGATGTTAGTTTGTCGTGGTCTAATACTGATATATAAATATAACTGTAAAGCATATTAACACATAAAGGTGGCTTAAACAAAAAATACTGTCATTCTTTATCGTCTATGTGCATTAAAATCATAATAACTATAATCAGCAGATTAACATTTGAATAAAATAAAAGAAGAATGTTGTATTTGATGTTTTTGCATAAGAGTTATTATTGCGTGATTCATATTTGCTGTGACATTTAAACGTTTCTTCTTCAGATCACTTATGTATTAAAAGCTGCCTCCACAACAAATAAGGGTACCTCGGGAAAATGTCACTATGTCGACTCTAAACAGTGACATTACCTTTGCTAAGAGGCAGACGTTTGAATAAAATGCTGAAGTGTAGTTAGGTCTAAGACATCAACTTATCAAAATATCAGATTTATGATAAACTTACACATATTCCCTTCACTCTTTCTGCAGGAAATAGGAAACTAGGTGGTGCTCAGGTTTACCTATAGCGTCCTTGAGGTATCTGTGACCGATCAGCTTGAGGTACTCTTCCACAGCCTTGGTGGCCAGCGTGTTCTCCCGGAAGATCAAGTGCTCGCGGTCCATGAATCGATCCACCTCGCACATCGCCATGTCGGACAGGAACTCCTGAGAAGAGATCCCGTTTGCAGTTCAGTGGAGCACAGGCAAAGAAACAACACTTTTCCGTAAAGACATTTAAAATGACCTGGTCATAGAGAACTGTACGGTGGTCAATGTAAAAAGCCACACAATGGAAACACAACCACAACTCAAGTGAGCGTCTGTGGTCAAGTCGTCATTTGTGAAACCCTGAACAAGCCGATTCTCTCTCAAAATTTGATGCTTGTCTATTAGTGAGTTTACGGTATAGGTGTGCTTTTCCTTTTCGGAAGCTTCAAGCACCTGGACTGTAATACCGCCAATAGACAAGCATCACATTTTAAGCGCCAACTGGCTTGACAGGGTTTTAACAAACAAGGCCTCACATGACAGCAGCAAGAAAAAATAAATTGGCCGTAGAACTCAAAGACAAAGATGCATGCACTCAGATATCTTCTATCTTCACCTTTGTCTTCCCTGTGCTCTGCAGGATGTGCACCAGAGCAAACGCCACCTCCTCTTTGCTTTTCACGCTCAGCAGCGGCTCCAGAACGGCACACAGTGTTCGGTAGTTGTTGGTGGTGTACTCGGCGAATTCCTTGTACAGCTCCATTGGCAGGATGTTCATCGTCTGGTAGCGAGACTTGATGCGCAGCGAGGCATTGATGACTTTGCCACTTCCGACACCGCCGCTCTTGGCCAGAACGCTGGACTGTATCACCGGGTACCACTGCTCCACGAACTGCCGGCCCGTGATGCTGGAGATGGGGATGCTGACAAGGCCAAGGTATGTGCTTTTTTCCTGGATCACGAAAACAGAACAACATGTTTTATTAGATCCATAAATCCATGATTTACACCGCTGGCGTATTCAGCCTCACATTTACATCTATGAACGATTAAGCATCTCATAATCCGAATCTGCATGTCGTTGGACTGTGGCAGGAAGTTAGAGTAGCACAAGAAAATGTACACGGGAAAAACATGCAACCGCCAGACATTAGGACCCCTTCCAAGCTGTAATTCAAAAAAGTTAGGCACCACTGCAAAGTTGTGCCACCCCAGTTTTATTCTATGGTTTTACCGGCACCCTTCCTTTACCTTGCGTCTTTTTTTGTCCGTTTCCTTGTAGAGGTGCAAGCGAAGGCTACGAATGGTAGGCAGATTGTTGAACTCAAAGTGCTCGCCCCAGAAGACGGTGTCCGTGCGGGGTTTGCTGGTGGTGCGCGCGTACAGCATGTCATCCAGACACAGCTCGCAGTAGTAGCGTTTCTTAGTGGGGAGGTCCCGGGCCTCGATGATCCACAACTTGAGCACATTGTCCACCCGTCTGCTGTTGTCCTGGAAACGAAACGAGGAGTGCTGTTACTGCATTATAACAGTCCTTTTTTACAACTGACATTGATGTTGCACCCTAGGTCTGCTGAGGAAGTGAACAAAAAGAAAAATCTATTGTATCAACCTTGTTGGGTTTGACAGCTCGTTGGAGGTTCTCGATCCACTTGTCTCTCTCTGAAGCCGAGCGGCAGGCAAAACATTTTGTCCCTGAATTGGTCGTCACCTTTAGAAAAAAAACAAGAAATATATATTCATCATAATCAGGGAGTTTACTTTTTATGGCTGCAAATAACAATTACTTTCATTTTGACCAATTTAACCCATTTTTTTATAAATCGTTTAAAATTCCGAAACAGCCCAAGCCTATGTCTTAAAACTGATTGATTGTGAGATGAAGAAATCCTGTTTAAAAACAGAATAAACATGACATTTAAAGGTAACCCGATTTGTTACTTAAATACACAACATGAAATTACTATTTTGGTTGCGAGAGAAGGAAGGGAATCGGGAAAAAGTGGGAGAATTGTAGAAGGGTTAAACAGCTTAACACACCTCAAAGCAGTACTCCTGTCCTAAAATACTCGAGTGGACAGGTTTGATTATGGCCTCTTCATCCAAAACTAGGTCCAAAGCCTCCGCAGCGCTGCTCGGCGAGAGCAGGGATTCATGGGAGTGGGATTCTTTGAAGCTCTGCATCAAGCGAGTCCTGGCGGGAGGGGAAGAAGAAGAACGAGGGGGAGATTTATTGACAATTCAAAGTCAGATGTGATTATGTCAGTGCTTCATACAATACAAAATGATTCAGTGGGGCTCAGGAATCCTCGTGAGTCCCTCCTGCAATTTCAGAATGGTTCCTCAGACCAGATCCTTTTATAATGAGTTTATGGAGACGTTAAGACAGCCAGACTGTCAGTTCACAGTTTGCTCTGTTGACTCAGCTCATGTGGCTCATGCTGTATGTTTTTAAGAAATGGCCGACAGTGTCTCAAATATAAAAATCTTGATACCAGTCAATTTTTATAACATTTTACAAATCTGATGTAGAGCATCAAACCCTATGTATACAACGATATTGATGCATACAGTCCCCTCATGAAACCACATTTAAAATTACTAGATCCATATTTCTATTTGGATCTGCACCAAATCGCACAGACTCATAAATATCAGTTCCATAAACACTGCAGACAGATTTCTTCCATCAAGATTCATGAATTATTCTCTGAGAGATCAATAAAGTGTTCTAATACATCTTTCAAAGTTCAAGAAAGTTACAAAAAAAGTTTAAAAATCCACCTCCTAATTCTGATCAGCACCAACATTTTATGTTTTATTCCTTGGGCTACTCAAACCACACAATAATCTTTCAATGCAAACTCTAAATGTAATGTTGATATTATCTGCTGTGCACATTGTGTGAAACTGTACATTTGTAATAAACTGTTCTGCAGTTACAGTCTGCAGCAACATTGTAGTGCAGGTATAAAAAGGCCCAGAGGATTAGACCTGGTGACCTGGTGACCTCTAAAACAGGGCAGCTCTATCAAAGCAGAGAAAGTGTTGGTGGAAGTGGAAGAATGGAGGTGAGTCTCTCAGGCGAAGCGAGGTCAGCGGGTCAATTGAAAAAGAAAATGTTGTGAGGAAAACACTTTTTTTCTGACCAGTTGTGGCAAAAGAGGCCAAAACAAATTAAATCCACTATTGGGATAGCTTCAGCGTGTGTGTGATTGTGTGATTGTGTGTGTGTGTGTGTGTGTGTGTGTGTGTGTGTGTGTGTGTGTGTGTGTGTGTGTGTGTGTGTGTGTGTGTGTGTGTGTGTGTGTGTGTGTGTGTGTGTGTGTGTGTGTGTGTGTGTGTGTGCGTGTGTGTGTGTGCGTGTGTGTGCGTGTGTGTGTCACCATTTCAGACAGCTGAGTGGGTGCCTGCCCTTTGAGTTCAGCTGAAGCATTTCAGGCTGAGGTGCAGTGAATAGCCTGAATGGAAGTCAGTAAATTGATTTGGTTGCTGATGGATCGGTGAGATACACAGGTGAAGTCCCCCCCCCCCATTTTGCCTTCCCCAGCTAAAGTTAGATAAGAAGATGAGTGCAATTTCTAATGTCTTTGCTTTAAATGTGAAGCTAAAGAGTCGGCTGCTGTCAGTAAAATTACATGCCGGGGGAAACTAACCACTACTTTACTGTGGTAATGTGCTGGATTACTTCTTGCAGTGCCCATGGTTACAGTGCTAATGCTATAAGGGTTCAGTATCTCACTGGGATCAGGTCAGACGCTGTATCCATTAGGTGACATGGTCAAGGTTTATTAATCCCTCAAACTTTTTTTGAACCTATAATTGAAACACTTTGAACTGAAGCCCTGGCGTTCATCGGCACTGAAGAGCTGGAGCTTCAATCATTATTATTAACATTAGCTTTGTTCATGGGAGAGAAAACAACGGGGAAGAAGAAGAACAGGGCAGCTTTTAAGAGACACCAGTTTATTGCAAATGACGAGCACTAATTGGAGGCCAGATTTAATGCTGCTCAGAGATACAGCAAATCGTCCGGTTTAAGAGCCACGGCAGAATGCAGTGCGTGGAAAAGGCTCTGGTAAACCGCCTTGGCAGCAGAGGTAGAGCGGCTGTGCTGGAAAGCTCGAGTGTGAATTTGGACGGCGAGGGTTTACAGCTAAGTCAACTTATCACTACTGAGTGAATTAGGCGTGTGTGGGCAGCACTGGAGGCCGGCTGTGAAGGCAGCTGTCTGAGGCAGTGGTGAACGGCACAGTGACTGAAAGACAGAGTCACTTTCACCCCGACAACGTTGAGCTTCCTCCCCATCGTCCTTCAGTGCAGCCTTCACAAAATCCCTCTGGTTTTAACTTTAACTGGGCTTCTCAGTTTTTATTTTTAGAACTAAAAGATTTCCACATCCTTTGCTAAATGACACATTCCACATCTCTGAGCAACGGACATCCACACCTGCCCTAAAAATGTCTATTCTGCATCGTGGTGGGAGGAAAGTGAACTGTCAGCATGATTTATTTTTTGACTTTCTGCCTCTCCCTCTCTACGTATGTACTTTTCCCATGTGTGCGTCATGACTGGATTGTGTCAGGACAGCATAAAATCTTGAACACGACGCAGGCAAGAGTCCTGGGGGATGTGACCTCACGTCAGAATACAAAACAAGAGAAAGCCCATGAGAGCATTTAAAGATGCAATATATTTCATCCTGACACGATGATAGAAATCACACAGACGAGATAAATGTATGCATAATTAAACTGTGAAACTAGAATCTATTAGATTTTAAACTTAAAATACGATGTTAGCATAAAAAAACTATAATGTTGCTATAATGCCTTTTGCCTGCTGTACTACTGCACCCACATTAGCATGTACTAAAAATTCCTGCTTCCTGCACAATTATAAGCACAACAACATGACACCATTTCCATCATCTGTCTTTTTCTGCATGGAGCTGCCATATTCTCTCAGGGATTGTGTGGGTTTGATCAAGGGTGTTGTTTTCTATCTGTGTGAGCTCAACACAACACGAGCTGTAACAGAACAGGTACTGATGCTGACTTGTGAATTAAACATGTTTATAACATCGGAAAATTAGCTGTTTTGGGGATTAATTCGTAAAGGGAACAAATCCACAATACAAACCACAAGGAGACGCGTGATTAATTGGCCGTTTCATAATGTGTCTTGGCTGAACTGCGAGCACTTAATCACTCAATGGGTAAGAATATATTTATTACACTTGTAATAAACTGGCAACCTGTCTGCAGCTTTTTGGCTTGGCTTCTTCCCAAAACATGCTGGGACAAGCTCCAGAACCCCCATGAGTCTCAGTTAGAATATGCAACTAGACTGGATGAATGTTATTGCCCGAAATTATTGGAAGGCTTTGAACCGTGAAGTTTAATTACCTCTCCTGGTCGGCACTTCGAAACCGGGGCAAGATCATCTGTCGGAAGCTGCTGGTCCGGTCCAGTTTGGGCTGGCTTTTGGCCCTTTTGATGGAACCCTTCAACCTTCGATTGAGAAAACTCTGAAAATTCAAAAACAAACCAAACTACAGATAAGATATATAAGAGCAGAGTAAATACACAATTTTATTCAGAACAACTTGTATTGAACAAATGTTTTTATCCTAGCTCTGCTCTAACTGACAATTTTAATCATTTTAGAATGTTTTTATTGTATTGTACTATATTCCTCTTTTGTAGCATTTTTACTTTTACAGTTCTGCCCTATTGCTTTTTCAACTTTTCAACTGTTTTCAAATGTTTTCTATTGCTTGCCTTGATGTCCAACTATTATAAAATCCTGCTTAATTCAATGAAAATGCTAAAATACAAAGCAATGTACATGAAAATGTTCTTCTTATCAATGAGTGAGTAAACTCTAACTTAAGCACAACAAATATTGGCTTTGCTTCCCAAGTAAGAATTGGTATTTTACAATATCAGACTAAATAAAATCCAATCTATACATTCTTCTCTGTGAAATGGCAAAATAAGACTAAACACTCACCGGCTGTCTGAAGGGCTGTGGGGTGGCATTTGGAGGAGTTTCCATGCTTGACTGTCTTACAGAGGCAAAACTTGCCCTGCGAGATTGGTCTATGAGAAAAGAGTGCCAAGAAAGAATGGTATTAATAAATATGAAAGCCATAGAAAATAGTTTCTAATCTAGATAATTAGAATTTGTACGTGGTTCCAGATTCTCCTTAAACTGCAAAGAGTACAAATCAATATAGTGCAACTGTACACTATGAACTGTGCAAAGTTAGCACATTATTATTTCAAGCAATGGTATCAAGTCTCTTATCTTTAGCTTATTGAGCTTTAGGCACAAGATGGAAGATACTGATGAAAAGAAAATGCTAACATGCACCAATCCATATGTCAGAGTTTGGTTTGACACTTTCGGAGCAAACTGGACTACGCTTATGAAAGAAAAGGTCAACAATTAGTTTTTCCAAAAAAATTCCAAACTGCTAAAATCATTACCTTGCAGCCGCTCCGGACACAAACAAAGGGAAACAGCATCAGAAATCATGACAGAACACACACTGACCACAAGCAAGCTACCGACACACCAACAATGCAGAAGAGAAGAAGAGTCGTCAACAAGGACAAACAGCCACAGCTCAAAACAACAAGAAGAAACAACGCTGTGTCTGGAAGAGACGTGTGTATTGTCTGAGAGAGAAGCTATTTATGACGATTCTATTGGAGAAACTTCTTCTGTGAAGGTCGTGGAAAAATGACGCAGAGCTGAAGTGAGAACTCTTCCTATATAATCTGAAGAGGAAACACTCCTATGACTCATCTTCAACTTTACAGCCACAGTCTGACTTGAGGGCTGTGCAAATTCTGGAACATGGTGATGGATCTATAAAAGTATGAGCAGTAGTCTTAAGGGAATCCGACCTGATGCTGCCTCCATATGACTGTTTGCTGACTAAGAATAAGGAGCAAGGAGCATAAAGATAGTGAATACTCCATACATGACTCAAAAATATTTATCTTGCCATACAAGGATCAATAGAATCCAAGAGGGGCTTTACCAACAGTAGAAGGAAGGCAAATGTGATCAGGTCCTTCCAATCACAGAATCTAGGAGCAGTTTATTTTGGAGTACAGTACGAAATTCCTCCCTATTCCCCTACGTAATTGTCCTATTTCCTCGGCTGGTTGACTTGTGAATTACTGCCACATTCACACGAGTAATATGTTTGATTCAAAGCGGTTGTTTCCCCCTGATAGAGAAACCAATCAGATTTTACAACGGTAGAACGAGGACCATCCTTTAACCTACCAAGTAACATCTGATTGTTTCTCTATCAGGGGAAAACGACCGTCCATGAACCATCTTTCTAAAGAGCGACCTAGCTAAATGGTAAATGGTTTATTTATAGTGCTTCTTCAGTCTTATAAACCACTTGAAGCCCCGTTAATTTACAATTCAATTTCACCCACATACTTTCATTGAACAGCATTCATTCACTGTCAGCTCAGCCGTCAGGGTCACTTTGGGGTATAGCATCTTGCACAAGGACACGTCGGAATGCAGACTAGATGAGTCAGGGATCAAACCACATACTCTCTGGATAGTGGATTCCCTCGTGGACTTCAGCCGCCCCTAAGCCAGCCATGTTCAAAGATATATCTTGATGTGAAAGATATGTAGGAAGATATAGCAGTGTATGAGTGTAGGTGGCTAGCTGGCTAAGTAGCTACGTTCATGAAAAATGATGAAAATGGTGGCAAGCCCAATATAAGCGGTTCTGAGCAGATTTCTAAAAATAACAACGTGTGAATCGTTATGTTTGATCAATGTGAAAAACATTCAGTAACTTCCGGCAACGCAACATTTTTATCAGTGAGACGGATAGATCACTCGCTACAAATTTAAGACTTGGGCAAAACATAACAAATTATCCTCTATCTTAATGAAATCAGTTGATATGAACATGATGTCAGGCTGAATCGAAAAACTGAATTTTACTCAGCTCCGGGTTTGTGATGACAGCAGCACAAGAAGCAGTAAAGCATGTCTTAGGTACTTAAGGCCAGAAAGGATATTCCAGCCATGCTTATACAAAGGAGATGCATTGTATTTGAAATATATTGTCAGGATTTCATTCCTTTTCCTAAAAAAAGCTGGTTGTGTAATTCAAACCACGCGTCATACATTTAATCCTTTGAAACGTAGCATAGACATTAACTCCATAGGTTCATCTCTGAAAGCTGCATGTGATCAGGTTTCATGTTGATATTCACTCGGCGCTGCTATTTCGGTCTGTGATTCATCTGAGGGGGTCATTTTTTTTTTTTTTAAATCGCCCATTACCCAAAGGAGCTCTTTTCCCCCCCTCCATTGCTACAGAGAATCAAGACACTCTGTCATCCTCTGATTTCCCTGCTCCCAAAGCCTGTAAATAGGCGACTCTCCAGGTTCTATTCTGAATCCCAGCTAATTGTTTGGTATCCATGGAAACAACTCTGAGGGCTTCTACTCTGTAGAACTGTAGAAGATATTGGCACACAGCCGCACAGTAAAAGATGATGAAAAAAGTGAAACGCTGCACCAGCCTGCGTTTCTGCGAACACGCGAAACCGATCGGACCTGTCGGTGCCCACAAGAGGGAATCTTCCTCAGCTGGTGGAAGATTTTCAGCCTCTTTTGTGCCTCATGTGGGTCTGAAATCTGACACTTCACCGAGGGAAGACCTACATCCAATTGATTGAAGGCTCCTGGCAAGGGATGATTTAGCATATTTCCAATTTTAACATAGCTGCCACTAAATACCTGTGACACGAAGGGCCGTAAGTAAGCGTATATATATTTTAACACAAAGATGAATTCACATGGGCAATTCTGAATTTAAATTGCTGTCAGGACGGAGTATGTGGGTGGCAACAGCCTCGAGCTAACTGAGATACAGAGGGAGAGAAAGACAGAAAGAGGAAGACTGAGTGGGTGTAAGAGAAACATACTCAACCTTTACAGTATCACTCTCTATTAATACATGTTTGGGAACTTTGTTTTTAAATAAAGTGAATAAAATGACCTTTTTCACAGGATCGGACACAAATTTGATGCAGTATAATCAAGAGATCAATGTGCCATCGATACCCATGACATCTCACAGCAGCTATTCATTCAGCATAAAAGGTGCTCAGTGAAAACTGATACCAACTTATCATTCAACCCATTGGTACAGTCATCAAAACATCATTACTGAAACTGCAATTGCACTGATCTGATATAATAGATTGGTTACAGCTCCAACACTGGGAATCACCTATGACGAGGCTAATCCCCAAATACATATAGAATAGAATAGAAGGATTTATTGTCACTGCACAGATGAATTTTGTTGTGCAGCACCTAAAAAAAGATATACGTACATACATGCATTTCTGCACACACATCTGTTTTAGGAGACCCTGAGCTGCTGCATCTCTCCTCCTATAGTCAATTTAGACATCTAAAATGTTTAATGAAATAGAATCCAATATCAAAAAAGGTGTTCGTTGAGAGAGTTGCCACAGTCATCCGACAATCCAACGATGTCGAAAAAACTTAAAAACACTGGACAGAAGTCACAGGAATGTTAAGAACCAGTAGGATTCATCCTCTGGTCACAGTGGAACCAAATTGAAATCCATTCAATAGCTGTTCAGATATTTAAATGTTGAGGACTGGTCAATCTATAATGGTCATAATCTAAAGACTGCACCTGGTTTTAGCTGAGGTATCGGGATCAATATCAGAGGATGAAACTTGAATTGGTGTTTTTTCCTTTAAAAAAAGAAAGAGTGAAGTTTGCTAGTGAACAATTGTTCACACATATTACAAAACAGTTCTCAGCCCCACTCAGTGTCAGTGGTCTGGAAGTAATTAGAGAGTTTCACTGTGTCCTCTCAAGTGTCATGTGGGGGACACAGCTAGGACAAAGGAAATACAGTAGCATGGCCAAATTCTTATAATTCTCTGTGGGTGTTATAAGATGGAGGATTCAGGGTAGTAAGTTAGTCCAGTAGGTTTTCTTTTTAAAAAAAAGAGTCAATAAACACGATATTGGAGAAGAGTGACATTATTTTTCAGCCCTTTATATTCAATATGAAGAAATATATGAATTTTCACCAGATAACATCAATGACATGTTTGAGTTAATTTGCCTCACAACCTACTTGACATTATACACCTCTCCGTCTCTATTGTTCATGCTCACATCACGATAGCGATGCTGAATTGATAAACTGTGCAGCCGAGGACATATTTCAGAAAATCCATTATACGGATGTCACTCTGCATCTCTAAGAAAATGGAGAAATTGAAGAATTGTCAGTCGACCTCTTTACTCATGATGAGAAACGTCACTTTTTATGCTACTAAACGAGGCTCTTTGATATCTGTCATATTAATTCAGTTTTATGTCCCATGTATTATATATATATATATGAGTTTTATCGCTTGTCGAGCTTTAATGCTCAAAATGCTCATCTCACTTCATTGGAGGTGGGAGCCGACACTTCTGACTTGAGTGAGCGAGTCTGATTTTATTGTGACGGTCCGGCCGGGGTGGCTTCCAGTCCCAGACCACGCACACAGGATCTTGTTCTGTCTGACTCTGGACCATCTGACGACGAGGACTCTCTGCTGACTCACAGACAGGCCGGCTGGGGCAGACGTCGCACTCATGTCATATGGAAGTCTCTCTAATTGCCATATTCCGACTAGTAAATACTGCTCATGTCAACAACCACCTGGTAATTAAAGCCGGGAAATTGCTATTTTTTTCCAACATGTCCGTGATAAAGTCAATATGTCACGGTGGCCAAACTAAATCCTAATTTAACTACTGCAAAATCTTCCTGTCATAGAATTGTGGTTGAACATGTTGACAAATTAATGCAAGTTCATAACCTTTGGAAAATATAATGACATCTATAAATCACAGCACAAACTCTGCAGCTAGTAACCTGATGCTGAAGCAAAGGCTCATCCTTCATTTACTTCAGAAGGTTCATGGTCTGTGACATTTTAATCTCTTGCCATAATGTTTATATTTATCTATTCAAAACGTTATACTGTTTCTATCAATCTGTTCATTTTCAAATATCTATACAAATCAAGAGGACTGAAGGCATTTGATGGTGCAGTTAAAAACTGATCTTAAGCAAGCTATATACTGCAAGTACGTGCATTTCATTCCATCATTTTTGTAGCACAACAAATTAATTGGCCGGCCGATATAATATCTACAAACAGTCAACAGTATAAACGTTTACGATGTTCCATAAGTAGCAAATTGCACCAAGTCTGGGTTAATTATAATCAATAAATTACCTGAATGAAGCCCAAACATCCAGCTCAGTCACAGTTCAAATTTTAGGGATCCTTATATAACATTTAATGTATAACAAACATTAATATTGGCCATTAGATCATTCTCATTTTGTTTATCCTGAAAAAATGCTGGTATCTGTCTCAAAAACAAAAGTACTATGAGTGTGACAATATTTGCTTCTTTATGCACCATTTTTATTCTTTCACGATTCAACAGTTTGTGACCTCATCTAAATTATATATTGAGAACAGTTTAAGTTCACTCTGATCTCTGTGTGCGGGATGAATAACTGTTTTTGAGTATGATAAAGGAGGAGTATTCAAACTCAAACAGGGTGTTAAGTTGCTATTTAAATGATTAGAAAAAGAGAGCTCATTTTCACAGGGACATTAACTGAAGTAGGAAGGTGTTTTGGAGAAAGATGCAAAAGACGTTTCAGAGGAGCTCGTCCCAACTACGCAGCACTAAAAGCACAAATCTACTTGCACAAGGGGCAAGTGAGAAAATATGTTTTCTTGTATTTCAGGTTGAGTGGACTCTCTGAACCTAAGAATTTCTTATTCTTTAACAAAATAAGCACAGATTGCTGGAGCACACTGGGTCAACAGTGTTTTATCTGCAACCACAAATTCAGTGCAGCCCGCAGACAAGTGCAGAATGTTCATTAACAGTGAGCCGTCCAAACAATCAGCCTGCGTGACTGACAGGAGCAAAACCTCGCTCCATCAACCTCGTGGCTCTCTGACAAGCTGCCGGCGTCGCCCGGGAGGTTTGACACGGTTTGAGCTGGAGCAGCGGTTTACAAAACATGGGATTACACCGGAGACGCCGGCACACAGAGAGTCAGCTGCTAAATGGAATCAACTCCTCTCTCCTGCCTTGTGATTTCAACGCAAGATGAATAAACATCAGGGCAATTGTTTGTTAAAGTGAAACTGCTTCTTGACTGCAAACATCGAGGAGTTAATCTATTCAGACTTACTCAATTATGCATCCTACATAATGCATACACTAGAAATTAAAATAGCCCTGAAAACTTACCAGTGATTTAATTACAAGATGTTTAAATGCAGCAAATAGGCTGTTGGCTTTGCGCTGGGAAAAGTTAAGCAAAAATAAGTACATGTGAGGCTTCCGACTGTTTTCAGACCCACTCTGCTGCTATGTTTAGAAACAGCCCTGTAATCAAGTAAATGTAAGATGCACAGAAGCGGTAGAGCTGCAGGATTTGAAAGCAGAGGTGGGTGGAGGGGTTGAGGAATCAGGGGCAGTGTGGGCGCCAGGGAGCCACGGGAAATAACCTGTGATCGGCTCGGAGAGGCTGACAGATATTTTGGGAGGAAAAGAAACGGAAGGGACTCTGAACATTTTCTCAGGTTCAAGATTATTGAGCAAATGCAAACACTCCATAAGATGCGAACAAGACCAGAAACCTGAAAAAACAATCTGAAGTTGCTCTCTGTCACGTTTTTTTTTTTCCAGCATCCCTGTCTTCATCTCTCCTGCTTCTCGCTCTGCCTGTGTGTGAGCCAGCCAACGGGAGTGTGGCCTAGTTACCATAGGAACCTGTTTGTAGTTTGTGCACTGCTCTCCATCCAACTACCTTCACTTTTACCAATGTATTTGTAAGCATTATTGCTGAGGCTGTAAATGAGCAAAACCCACATTAAAGGGATGGAAATCTGGCAAAATCTGGGGATCAATCACAAGTTTGAGGCTCTCATCAATGACTGAGGCGCTCCTGGATTATATCATCACATCACAGTTCACACCGAGGTTATTTTCAACCGAGACTTCCCCAAAAGAATAAAAACCACCTTGTTTGTTTCAGCTCAACACAAAAAAGACTAAATGCTCGAAATCAAAAGACAGCTTTACACGCTGCGCAAACCAACAGAAAAAATGATTCCTCCTGCCGCCCCTGGAGGGAGCAGAAATGGCTGCTTTCATCTGGGGAAGTGAAAGGCACAGAGAGGAGGACGACTGGGAGAGTATCAAAGCTGAAGTGAAAGGCAAATGGTGCTATCAAACCTAGGGGATGTCAAAATAAAACTCTGGGAGTGTGACAAAGCAGGGCTCAGAGGGCGAGTGTTGCTCCGCTGGAGGATTGAGAGTAAAAAAAAAAAAAAAAAATGATATTGACGGTACTTGTAAAGCTGTAGAGGAGTGAATAAGACTGGAAAGCCCCAGCAGAGGAAAGGGAGCAGAGTGGCACAGGCTGAAGTACGTGTCAAACATTTTCATTAACCATTGGCAAAGGTGGTGTCAGTGGATTTTCGAGAGAAAACAGCGTGTTAAAGGGGAAACACATAAAAACATATACAACAGAAAAAGAAATCTCCTCGGACCACGACAGACTGGAGGAACTGGGACGGTACAGAGAGCAAAACGGACGGCGGAGAGACGTTGACAGATCCGGGGCTGAACCGACTCACTTGGGGTTAAAACTCCAGGTCCACAGCAGACCTCCGCTTGACCAACCAACCCAAACTGACTCTGATGCGGCAGCCACGTCTTTGATGTGTCCATGCAGCTATGTGGCAAAGACAGGTTGTTGTTTTTAGATATTCACGACACGACAATGAACATGATTAAAAAAAACAACACAAGAAAGATATTAAAAGTGTTTGAGGATAAGAATTAAACGCTGAAATGTAAAACATTTGGTTTGGCTCATTTTTTACGAAGGAAACAAGGTGAAATGTTACTTGTAGCTTACATTTTTTAAAATATAAAGTCACATCTTAAATTCATTCAGCATGGATAAGACATTTGGAAACATGCAGGTCTGAGTAAATGATCAAATTGTATTGCAACCACAATGAACTGGCCTTTATAGACTGAGACTAAATGTCATGCTGCTGCCTAACCACAAGCTGTTACTATGATTAATTGATAAGCTTTCCAACAGGCACATCAGTGTGTAACTCTCAAGTCTTCTATTTCTTATTCTCTGAATGGGCACTAATAGGTCATTAAACAGCCATTACATTAATCAATCCAAACAGGGTTGTTGGCAAAACATTGAAGATATTTATTGTCTCATAACAAGAAGCAGCCGCGTCCATTTACGACTAAGGCCCCATATTGTATGAAGTGAGATGTCCATGTCTTAATTGATTATAGAGTAGGTAGGTGATATATACATACTGGGGAGGTATCACAACACACAATCCGTGGAGAAATGCACAAAGACCAAATTCAGACACTATGTCCTTAACTTTGAGATGTCATTAAACAGTCACCATCCTCTGCCCTCAGGTACAGAGCTCTGAGGTTCTTCTGATTGGCTGACCGACTTTTTGTGGAGCTCCAGAGAGAAGTTGTTCAACTCCACATTGTGAGGTAAAACGTTAAAAGATTATGTTAATTGGAAAACAGAGGCTCGGGAAGGACAATAACCAGAATGATAATAATACCTGATGTTTTCTCTGTTGGGTTACTCCAAAAAAATAAGGGTTGGGTAAGCACTTCATGGCCTGAGGCAAAAGAAAGCAATACGAGAAGATTTTGGGCCAGAAGCTCACTGACAGGCGTCCCCTTCGTTTTCTCTTTTTTGTAAGGGAACATTCAAACAGACTGACAAAGGCTTTCTGTCCCTGGCAGCAACAGAAAGCCCCTCTGTGCATTTCATTGAAGATGGCTGAGCAGAATTATGAGGGAAAACTTGGTGTTGGAGGAGAATCAGCTCCTTGCCAGCTGACAACTGTGGCAGAGCGGCAAAGACGCCAGATTCTCACCAGTTCAGAAAATGAATAAATGTCCACGACTAAAATAGCTAAATCATTCCATGAGGAGATGTATGAGATAGTCGTTCTCCCACATAGATGGATATTTCATATGGAGGAGGAAGAGGAAATCCTGCGAGGGGCAATGAGTCAGAGTGAGCCGGACTTATCTTGTTCCATCAGAGGTGCAGCCTCAGACATTTCATTAAGTGTCGCTCCTCTCTTTGCAATGCATTATAGTTTTTATTCCTCAAGGTGGAGAACTGTACAAAAGACATCACAGTATCTTAACTGTACAATCAAATAGGCGATGAAGATGGTGGACACCTTTCGTCATTGCTATGTTATCAAGTGTCTAAACTAGAGCTTGACCGATATGGATATTTTGGGCCGATGTCGATTTTGATATTAGAAAGTAAAGAAATTCCAATACCGATTCCGCCATAGTATTTTAATCTGCCCATGAATTGTCCATAGATATTTGCTATTATGTAAGTGAGGTCATTATATTTGATTTCAGGTTGCTATAGGCACAATAGAGCAAAATTAGCTTATAATGCTAATTGGCTAATTTTGTCTGTTGATTAAAGATCAGTGTCTCTATCAGATAAACAGATACATCACCCGATATGTTAAGAGTTAAAGTGCAATAATGGTGACTAAAGCACAAGCGATTTGAAGATTACGGGTTGAAGCTACTACTATATTGTAATTTGGCAATGATTCCTAAGATGTCCATTTTAAACCCTCATGATAAAGAAATGTTTTACGATATCATTAAATACAAATAACTATAAATGAAAAGAAAACACAAATACTACCAAATGTATTGAACCTGAAAGAAAATAAATATTTTACTGTCAAATGTAAAGATAAATGTTATGTATATTCTTATTCGCACATATCGGAAAACACCGACACTCATATGTACGTGAAAGGCTCATGTAGGTGAATATTATCGGCCAAACAATACATCGGTCGGGCTCTAGTCTAAACATCATCAGATCTTGCCTGTTGAGATGGAGGAAGCTGGGAAAGGAAAACGGTCACACACAAAAGAAAACACGCCACCCGCTGATGTCCTTTTATCTGTTGCTCCAAGTCAAATGAAACACTAATCTTTATCGTAATCTTATTTGAGAGGCTAAATAAACCCTGAAAGTGCTGTTTGGTCTGTTTTACTTTTTTTCAAACCTAAAATAATATGAAAGAAGCACCTTGTCAATATCTCATTATTCATATCCGAGCTCCAAGAAACTCCCCTGTAGTCTGTGCAGGTGTTCAATGCACTACACCGAGGGGGAGCTCATTAGCAAACTGCAGGTAGCGGAGAAATCAGTGCTGATTGGAGAGTAGTCGACCACGAACCTGCCACTTTCCTTAGACTTCACTCAGTGGGACATCATAGGCTTGAAATTTTCTTATCCACTAACGTACGTACAAGATTCAACTTGGCATAACTTACAAAATCAACTATGACACTCGGCTAGCTTTAATTTTTTGGCAACTCAATGGCACTACCTGGATTTGCAGGTATTTTGGATGCCACAAAATTGCATTCATAAAAAAAAGAATTTACAAATGCGGACAAATGCATTTTATGTACTGGGCAAATTCAGCAAGTGATGCTGACGGTCTCGTATCCTGCAAAGAAACGTGGTGCGTAATCAGAGCTTCATGAGCCCGAACACTCCATATATGGTCAAACCGCCCATGGCTACATTTCAGCTTTATAATGCACACGTTTTAGACGTCTCCAAAAAACACCTGGTGTGATCACCTGTCCTCTGTGTGCAGCTGTATTGGACAAAAGCTGTTATACATCATCCTGTAGACTCTAAGATTGACAACTATCTTAAACGTCTCATGAACATCTCCAGGCTAGCTGACTCTAACGCTTCACTCCGACATGGGGTATCTATCTCGTCTATCTATCTCTAGAAAAATCTTTACATTTTGGTGCATGAAACTCAGATTCCCACACTTACCCAAAATCTCAGGACTCCCTGGTGACGCAAACTTGACAACTTGTTACATCTGAGGTTGCAGACTGAATCCTGTGGGGGGTTTCCCGGGCACTTGGGGAAAGGGGGCTGAGGTTCCCAGGTTTTACTTGTAGAATCAGTTTGTGCAGACCTGAGAGACGCTTTCCAGATCAAGGCCGGCGTCGTCCACCTGGAGCTGTACTTCAACCATTGGGCCAGTTTGTTGGGTTCAAAGTGGGCGGCTCCTCTCACCTATAAGCTGCTGTGTGTCCATGCAGGTCAGGTGTGAATGAAAGTGTCAAAAAGATCCCTTCTTCGATTTTAGCTTTTGTGTGATCTACCTTCAGCTCAGTCCATCACTGGAGCCACAGCTTGTCCATCATCTCCGTGGTGCAGCTCAGCAGCTCTCCTCTGCTTCTCCTCCCTCTCCTCTCCCTCCGCTCCCTGTCCCTCCAACTCGGTTGCAATCCAGGAACTCGGATGTGATCCCAACGCAGCTTCCTCGGCAATAAAGACACTCTCCCAAGGGGACGGCTCTTGTCATCTTACTTGTCTGTCCCGGGCACATGTGACTTCAAACGGCCCCTTGCCTTCAGCTTCAGTCTCTGGCCATGATGGGAGCTCCTGTCAGGCGCTGGAGCTCTAACGATCCACGGAGCCAATTAGTTCATCCCCTGTCACTTATATCTTACATTTAAAAACAAAGCACACGCATTGTGAGTGGCTGCACCCACGGCTCCCCCCCCACCTCTCTGCACGTTAGCGATGATGGGTGATGTTGAAACGAGGATGAAGGAAACTCTGCGCAAGGCTGCTGCAAGACGCGCGTACTAAAACCAAAAACGCATCCACAATAAACATCCCAGAGGTTCTTTCACAGGCGCAATGACGAGGATGTGCAGCAGCAGCAGCATCTCCACAATACCTGCCACATTTTTGGGGGGGGAGTGGGGGTGCCCCTGGTGTCTATCTCGGCTGATTTAATCTTGGAAAGCGTCGGAGCTTCACCACGTCCCCAGAATAATCCACAAATTCATCCCCGGGGCAGGTGGATGCGGAGCCGGGTGCGTCCTTCAGTGGTCGCTCCGTCAGTCACACCTCATCTTCGTTTAACAGCAGTGCGTGAAGCAGGAGGAGGAGGAGGTGGTGGAGGAGGTGGTGGAGGAGGAGGAGAATAGAAGGCGCTGGGTGAATGTAGTAGTCTCTCCCTGGAGGGCGGAGATAGCGCGCAAGATAGACAAGAGAGAGAGAGAGAGAAACCTCCTCCTCCTCCGAAGGCAGCTCAGAGTCCGCCCTGCTGGAGCCAGCCGGGCCCGGACCCGCCGCCCACTGCACCGAGCCAGCACCCGGACAAAGTTCACCCAAGTTACTCCTGGACCGGGGAGAGAGAGTAGAACGCATCCCGAGGAGGAGGAGGCACTTTTAATCGATACTGATGCCGAGTTTGCAGAGTGAACTTATTTTGAAGAGGTGGGGAATGGAGTCAATATTCCTGGGATTCCATCAGGACAAATATTTTTGATATGTTTTAAGCAGCTGCAAGGTGCATTAGTGACAAGTGATTAGACAGCTCGTTCTATAGCTGGGCGTAAACATTTCAGATAACAACATCCCCAAAAGACCCTGGTTCACTATGTCTGAATGGGTTTGTGTAGGGCTGGGACATAAGACAATATCAAGTATATCAAGATAATATATAATCAATAATATTATAACAACATTTCTAAATCTTGATATAATGCTTATGCATTGGGCATATGAGTGTATGTAACACATTAAAGAGTTTAGAACTATAACCTTCCCTCTGGAGCAAAAATCACAGTTTGAACTTAAAGCTTCCGTGTATAGAATTTAGTGACATCTAGAGGTGGAGTAGCATGTTGCAGCTGAACACCCCTCACCTCAAATGCCCCTTCCAAACATGACGAGAACCTGTAGTAGACTTCAGTTATCATAAAAACTCAAAAGGTGTTTAGTTTGTCCTCTTTGGGCTACTGTAAAAAACATGGTGGCCTCCATAGAGAGGACCCGCTCCTGATATAAAGGACCCACTCAAGGGTAAAGACAACAAAAAATCTTACAATTCAGATGAATCACACTAGTGAAAACATCCCTAGATTCAATTTTATTTATTTTTTTGCTTGAGGAGACGTCAAAAAGTTGTATCATTCGATACTGATGCCGAGTTGGCAGAGTGAACTTATTTTGAAGAGGTGGGGAATGGATTCAATATTCCTGGGATTCCATCAGGACAAATATTTTTGATATGTTTTAAGCAGCTGCAAGGTGCATTAGTGACAAGTCATTAGACAGCTCGTTCTATAGGACTAAACATTTCAGATAACAATATCCCCAAAAAAAACCTGGTTCACTATAGGAATGGGTTTGTGCAGGGCTTGGACATAAGACAATATATCGATAAGTATCGCGATATAATTTCCATCAATAACAATATCACAAAATGTCTTAATCTTGATGTAATGCTTATGTATTGTCCACAGAGGGAAGGTAACACATAATCAGAAGTGTTTGTCATTTAATTTTCTGTCCATAAAGAAGAGTTTAGAACTATAACCTTCCTTATGGAGCAAAAATCCCTCTTTAAACTTAAAGCTTCTGTGTGTAGAATTTAGTGACCTCTAGAGGTGGAGTAGCATGTTGCAGCTGAATACCCCTCACCTCACACGACCCTTCCAAACATGAAGGAGCACCTGAGAAAAGGTGTTTGTCCTGTTTGGGCTACCGTGAAAAGCATGGCAGCCTCCATAGAGAGGACCCGCTCCCGATGACAATATAAAGTATTTAACTATAAAGGACCCATTCAAGGGTAAAGAAAACAACAAATCGTACAATTAAGATGAAACACACTAGTGAAAACATCACTAGGATGATTTTATATTCAATTTTATTTTTTTTTGCTTGAGGAGACGTCAAAAAGTTGTATCAATAAAAGTTTAAATGCTCATAAAGAAGCTATATAAACATCAGTGGAGAATGTCAGTGTGTGCTGAGGTGCTGCAGAGGTACAGTAACACAAAAAGAGTTAGAAGTTAGAATGTACACACTTGATTTGACTAACCCAGATTGCTGAACGTCTTTTGAGCTCCTGCCTTTTAATGCACAGAGGTAGATGTTACATTTTTGATTTCTTACACTGGGGTCCTGCGAGAAGGCATCGCTTAATGGGGAAAGAGTAAAACTCTCTCAGGGCACATGGTCCTTAATGGCGCTCAGTGACATTTTCTCTGTTGAAAATAAACCTCATCGCCCAAATGCAGGAGAGATCTGTGTGTCTGAGTGACTCATTTGGATTTTATTAGTCTGCACCTAGCTTTATTCTGGTCACTGCGAAAATGCCAGTCCGACAAAACTCTGGAGAAGTGTAGGGGCAACAGCAACGTCTCTGGTCGAGAGGATTTTTATTTTCGTATCTGCTATTTGTGAACATGCTGCATAAATGTGTATCGCTAATTGCTAAATCCCGAATGTGTCATAGATCATTCCGTGGGCTTGTATATATACATATATAAAAGCAGAATTACATAAATCCCAGATAATGGAGGTGCAACCCAGTTTTGTTTTTTTGTCATAAGATCACTAACACGATGATAAACTGTGGGTATGAAACGGCAGAAGAGATGAGTAATAATGACATTTTTTATTTGAATAAACATTATAGGCTCAATCTAAGATTTAAATATAAAATCTTTGTGCTCTTTGTTGTGTTTACAGACTGTGATGCGGCTGTAATTTACGTGGTTAAAATAGAATTACTGAAGGGATTTTTTTTCAAACATTTTCATTTCTCTTGCTGGTATAAAATGAGCAGGTTTCACAAATCGCACGGGAAAAGGCTAAAATCATGTTTTATTACAGTTTGTCAAAATCCTAACTGGGAACACTGGGTGACACATGCAGTCCTCATAGATGCACCAAAAATATAAACTGGAAATGACACAGCTCCACTCTTTCACTCTGAAACCTCACTCATTCAGTCTCACACACACATAGTCAGAAACCGACTCACACATCGCCATGGAAACTGATAAAAAGAAATAGCTGGTCTGCAAAAAGAAGAGACTGATGATGAAGATACAGTATCAGAGTTTGGAGGCTCAGCAAGAAACAAATTCACGGAATAAGGAAAATATTTAACATTTAAGGCCATCTGTCATAGAATATTCAACTACATCTTACATTCTTTTTAAATGAGTAAATAATTATGCTCATTTAAATATTCCAAATCTAAAATCAACAGCTTCTAAAGTGTTTGCAATGAATCTCAATTTTTTTTTACCAGTTTATTGCTTTCATTTCAATTAAATTACAACCAATTATATATTCAATATGAGTAAGAGCTGGAGTAAAAACATCCCGATGCAAACAATGCAAATGTGGCAGGAAGGACTTGAGCAAATATGAAGGAATGAAAGTTGCGCTGGATGTTGCAGATAGCAGAGCAGAGAGGGTGGGCAACAGAAGAGGGGAGAGGACAAGGGAAGGAGTACAGCACAGTACACCACCTACACTCGTCTCCATGGCAACTACCACACGAGAACGAGTGATAATGCAGTTCCCTCTCTTCCTATTCTGAAAACTGTTCACTTGGTACCATATGCACTGTGCACTATGTGGGAGACAAGGAGCTCAGTGTTCTGTCGGCAAAGATGATGTGAGGAGTGTTTCAGAAACGTCAAATTAAAACACGATACCAGCCTAATGATATAACTTCACTCATTTCATTCGTGTATCCACCAGAGACGTTTGGCCGACATTGAATTCATCATCATCGCTTTAGGGGGTAACTTGTTTTTTGTTTTTTTTAATTAATGTGTTTTTTTTGTCTCCTTCTTCACCAAAGCCAACGGCTCAGTGTGTGGGCAGCGAGCGCCTTCAAAGATGCATCGTGGTTGATCGGAATTGAAAAGGCTCGATAAAAATAAATACATTTCTCCCAACGTGGTGCCTGCTGCTGCTGCTGGTGTGAATGTAAAGCGACACCACAACAACTCCGCAAACCCCCTTTTTTCACGTGGTCTTTTTTTTGCGCAGCGTCGCTCTTTGAAAATCTGTGTTCTCAGACTGCGAGGACCTCAGTGTGCTGAACACAGGGGCTGTTACTGTGAAATTATGTGACAACAATCGTGCAGAGGACATGGCACGAACTGTGGCGTGCAGCCTGTGCTAAATTACAATTTGTACCATTAATAATCAAAGTCTGGTGAAACTACGTGAGACATTGACTCTTTGCGTCACCCACACGCCCCTCGCCATCTTTGCAGGGGGCCGATCCCTCCACTCTGGAGTTTTGTGATTTCCAAACTGTGTGTGTAGCTGTCGGCAGAACTCATCCTCCATCGGTTTGTGGTGTTAGGTGGCGTCAGAGGGGATTTTATTCTGTCGCTCTGTGTTAAACTGTCAGGCAGATTCTCATGATTAATACAAGAGTACAGCCAGTCTGGTCTGTCATGCACAGAGACTGTACGGAAAGCTGTCAACTCAGCATACAGTGCAAGCGAGGTCGGGAGTCGGACTGCCCACCAGGACGGCTTCCAGATGGCCGGTCCGCCTCTGCTCTTCACATCACCAGCACAGTTTGCATCATGACGGAGACCGTGTGACTGAGCGGTGACAGAGATTTTATCTGTCATCTTCAGCCCTGCCCTTGTTTGATCTGCCACCCCCCCCCCCCCTCTCCCTCCTCAATTTTGGTAAAAAATGATAGAATATTCATGTTTATGCAAATTCAGTTGAAGTAATGTATTATTCACTTCTTCCTTTCAGTGGATCGGCGTCTTAATGAATGCACTGTCTACCTACAGCTGAGCTAAGTGACAGATGTCCATTAACACATCCAACAACAGCCTGAGCTCTTTGAAACATGAGAGAAGTCCTGCTGTGTTCCCACAAACTAAGTGTATATATTGTTTACTATATGCTGGTTTTGCTGTTTGTATAGTAGCAACAGACTTAACAACATACGTTATCTTTGTATACTAAGAGGAACTAATGCAGTATTTTTTGACTAGAGCACAACCCATATGGCTTTTTGGGAACGATGACAACATTTGAGGAGTAAAAAATTTCTTACGCTGATATATCGGCCAACATATAAATATACATTTGGCAATGATCCCAAAGACGTCGTAATCAAATAAATATATTCAAGGTTCAATGTTTAATGTATAAACTTTAAATAAAAAACTAAACACAAATACACCTAAATATATATAACTTAAATTCAAAAAATACACATCTTTTAATGTGAAATTCAAATGCATTTTTTTTTTTTTGCATTATTCTGTAAAATATAAGATTTCATATTGGCACATATCAGGAAATATATAGGTGCTTGACACCAATATGAAAATAAAACGTATGTGACAGTCAGGCTCTATTTTTTGACATTGAGTGTCAATCTAACTGCGACGTTAGAATGTTGTGTAAATAATGTCAAACTTCGAAGGGTTTTATTTTTTTCTTTGAAGTATTCGTAAAGCTTGAGCGATTAACTGTTAAAAGCATATATATTGATTACAAAATAAAAGTATTTCTAGCTTTTCAGTTTTGAGGCTTTGATGCTTTTCTTGGACACTTTTCACAATTTGATCGACAAAACTATTATTCACTAACTCAAAAATGAATACCTAGCAGATTAATAGAATATAAATATAGTTGTTAGATGAACCTGGAGCCATTTTAATACCATCTTATTGGTTGATAAAGTGTCAGCAGCTTCTCCTTCTTCTTGCAATTGACACTTCTCCATTGTGAACTCGTCATACTCATACGTCATACTGTGTAGATTATTATGGAGGATGGACATATAGTGTCAAAGACTTTCATCTCACCACTGATTTATACTTTTAATTATAAAAAGACAAAATTTCCATTTTGTAAATCCACAGGAAGGCTAAGTTTAAAGAAATATGAAGCATCCCCACTAGTTGGTCTTAGATCAGGGATGTGGATTCTAAATAAGGTCTTGTAAAATGCATTTTCTCCTGAGCAGCAGACATAAAAGCAGCAGACATAAAAGAGCTAAAGAACATCAGGCATGAAAAGGCCTTGTTACTTAAAGCCGAGCGAAGACGTGGCCGACTGTTTAGTGAGATGCTCTGTTGAACATCATCAGGACATTACAGGCTCAGCAGGAGAAAATATGCTCGAGTGCAGCTCAGTCCCTTTGGCAGAAATGTCAAATCAGAAATTTGGGAGCCTTCCTGCAAAAGGTAGAAAATGTCTGCCTGAACCATCTGCTGGAGGCTTCAGTGACATGAAGGCAGACACAGCAGGACTGTTACCTGAAAAGAATTCAAGGTCATCCTCGTCCATCACGTGAGCGGCTGAAGCACGAGCATCTGCTCAACCTTCATGGTTTTATCCTGATAAACACACTGTAGGTATTTCTATTGTAATTTTGAAGGGTGGATTTTACCCTCACACCCTGAAAAGCTTCTGGACAAAACCTTTACATTATGTTTTGTTTCTCAGTGGGGTTTTATATAAAAATGAGAACGGCCAAAAGCTGCACGACGCTGTGAAGGGGAGTGCTCCCGTTCCGAGGAGGTCGAAAGGTCCAACGCTAGTCGAGCACTAAGTGGAGTTCAGGGTGACTCTGTTCCTCAGTGAGGACTCCGAGAGAATAAATTTAAACTAATAAAGGTCCTGGAAGTCCAACAGTGTTCCTTGCTGTAACACTCAAGACTGTAACTCAGACAATTTTGACATTGAACAGAAAACAACACATTTTACCTTAACACATGTATAACCTGAACAAATGTGGGCAAATACTTGTAAATCTGTCTGGCTTATTTAGATGATATTCAATGTTATATTTCACAGGAAGTTACCAATAGATGAAATCTAAATCTAATAAAACGTTAAGAAACATTAAACAAATACATGGTCATTATTTGTCATTAACAAACCATACAAGGTTTTTCTGTATTTCAAAGCCTCTTTTAAATTTGAGCTATGAGAAATGGATGTGAGTATTTATAGCTTTAAAAAGCCTCGAGTCTCCTGTGAGGGTTTGGAATGAAGGAAGAAAATAAGGTTTTTGGGAATATTAAGCTCTGTAGTATTTTGATTGCATTGCAGGTTTTTTACAGTTCATTGTTGTCTGAGTCATTTCAGTCCTGATGCTTCAGTGTTTGATGTTCATGAAATGTTATAAACCAGAGTTCATAGAGTAAATATAAATTATTCAAAGTTTCAAATATTTATTGTTTTAGTTGAGATGTATGTACATTTGTAGAAACAAAATATCTTCTGAACAGTAAAAAAAAAAGATGAAAGGGCAAATCATTATTTTAAAAGAATCAAAGCGGCCACAGTGCAGATGTAAATGATGTTTGAATTACAAAGACAAGTTGAAAGTTTGCAAGTCTGTGTTGATTTTACAAAACAAACTCTTACTCACAGAGAATCACAAGTAAGACTGTTTCTGCAGTTCGAAGGGAATAGACCAACTGGTTGTTTTTTTCATGAGTTGCTGTACTGCAAGGAAAACATTTCCAAAATATCACCATTTATTATTCCAGCAACTGTAACATAACAGTGACTCCTTGGTCCTCAAATGTCAAATGCTAAAGATTTTTCCCTCATGTCACACAATCCAGTGACTGTACCTGAAACCTTAATTCCTCACAAGTCCAACCTATGTTCCAACCCCAGTCTGCTTGACGACCACTTTCTGACGAGCGCCCTTCGACGCGGAGGAGTCAAGTCCCGTCATCCCTCCCGAAGTGTTTGGAAATCCATGAGCAGCCACGTATTTGCGGTACGCTTCCCGGATGATGCGGAAAGCCCGTGTGTTAGCGTAGGGTATATCGGTGACCGGGTCTCGGTACAGCGCAGCCTTGTGGGTGACAGGACAAACCTCCTGGACTGGGAGCGGACGACTGGCCCGAGCGCTGCGAAGGAAGGCCGCCTCGAAGGCCTCGTCGTCACTGAAGGTGATGTAGGTACGGGAGCACAGGCCTCCGGCAGCCTGCTGGCCCGCTGTGCTGGGGTTTTGTGCTGCAGTCTGAGGAACATCTTGATCCAACCTTTGAAAAATGACAAAATGACAAATTACATTGCGGCCGAAACATACCACGCGGCTACAGATATATATATATATATATATATATATATATATATATATATATATATATATATATATATAATGAGTCCACTTTCTTCCAGTTCTTTTTTTCCGTTCAAGTTATCCGAGTCTACGTACCCTTCAACATCCACATTCTCCTCCTTCAGGACTGAGTGAGAGACGAGGGGCATCAGGACGGAGTGGTAGCGGATGGTCGGTCCCTCGAAACGCCGCTTCTTGTGGACTTGTTTCTTCTTATCGGCCTCCAGACGCTCATAATTCTCTACATACAGAAAATAAAATAAATATTTTAGACTTAGTGCAATTAAGTGAAAGAAATAGAGACAACTTGAGAAAAAAAAAGTCATATTATTACTAATTTAGTAAGAGTAATGACTATTGAATTAATCTTTATACAACATTTACTGTACTCTGTGTTATGTACTTGCCAAGCAGATGGGCTAAATGGATTCCTAACTATTCTGAATAACGTTGGTGACATCTGTTTCCACACACACTCGCATACAAATTCCTCTTTACATTCATATGGACAGAATATGTAATAAACACGTCACTAACCATATCAGGTGTAATGTCTGTTTATAAGGACATATTACTCGACAAACTGTTATTTAAGGTTAGTTAGACTTTTGATTTGGTAAGCTAACTTTTTCTATTGTGATTTAAGCACAGTCATTTTTATATGACTTTAGCTGTATTTGTAATAAAAACCCAATTAAATGGATGTAAAGGTAAAAAATTACCCTGATGAAGTCAGACAGTTTTATTGAAAATCATTTATGGTATTTTTTTTTTAATGATGTCAGCAACCCAGGTAATTACTGCTTAAAAAAGGAGGAATTTATAAAAATGTAATGTAAATACTTAAGCTTAAGCATTAAAACTTTACAAATATTTGTGACCAACACTCTCTTATCTTACCTAGAGATCGAATGTTGAGCTCAGCTGTGATCTTGGCCCCAGCCAGCAGCTCCTCCTGGGTGAGGGGCCGGTCCCGATGAGCCCCTCTCCTCCTCCGGGGGGCGTCCTGACGCTCTTGCAAGCGCAGGTTGGTCTTTCTGGTGTGTTCACTGGTGGACTGTCGCACAGACTTCCGAGCTATGAAATGAATAAGGCATACAGCTCAAACAGAACCAGAGACGAATTTTGTTTATGGGGACGCATCTGAAATTGTGTGGTTTTTGTGGGAAGTGTGTAGCCAGCTTACGTTCACTAAAATCTTGGAATTCTGGGGGAATCCTCCTTTTTAGCTCCACTTTTGTTTTCTCAGTCTTCTTCAGTTCCTCTGACGGTCTCTTGGGTTTGGGTTTTGCAACCTTTATAGGTTCCTTGAATTAAACACATATAAAAGCCATAGTTTTTGTACATGTATGACAAATCAGCAAAGTCCCAACTCTCCCAACAGCAAGATAGAAATTATGTGTGGTGGCAAAGCTAAATCAATTATCCTTCTGCTCCCATGGCTTCATTTGAAAGAAAAGCATTTGGCAGCTAGTTGCTCCAGTGGAGCTGCACGTGCTATTGGTTGCAGAGCAGCCACAGTAGAAAGCAGCTATAAGTGGTTCATATGTGAAATAGTGTGACAATATACAAAAGAACACATAGGCTAAGAAAAATACTCAAAAGATAAAGCACAGAAAAAAATAGCTGCCGACTAACTGCTTGAAAATTTGGTTTTAGAGTTTCCATGTCTATGTTCGGAACAAAAGACAGTCATTAATAACGCTTAGTCATTCAAAAGGTCTCGTCTAAATGCATGTCCTAGTGAGGGACTTGATTCAGAGTTTGACAGCTGCTGAAGTGACTTTACCTTATAAGCTTTAGTGACAACTCGGCTTTTCCGCTTAGGCGCGTCGTCCTCCTGGTCGCTGTCTGGCTCGTCTCCTTCATCAATGTCAAAGTCACTGTCCACCTCGTCCTCCGTGTCTGAATGTTCTCCGTGGTACTCATCATCCCCTGATTCCTAAAAGGACACAAAAAATGGAAAACAATTTAGTGTTAAAGTGATAAAATAGGATTAATAGAGACTACCTAACCCCCTGTAGGTTCAGTTGGGTCAAACTAAATCCCTAGAATGTCCGTTTGTAAAAGATTTGAAAGATTGAAGTCATGACAACATGTGCAAACAAAACAAGCTACAGTGACTAAAAAGCTGGTCACACGTTAAAAACTGATATTATCAGTCAGACTAGCCTTTCACACAGTTTTCTAAAAGTGTCAGGAGAAGTGACTGAGGCATCTCAGGATTCGTTTGATCCATCAACCCCTGTCGCCCTCGGCTGAGAAGAACATCAGAGCAACCAGAGCCGTCACTTTCAAATCCCCCTACACAAGGTGACTGCTGATCCAACAGCCGTTGCGAAACGAGGAGGAAACAAATCAGCATCTTAAAATATAAGCTTCTGATCACGTGGCTACAGTAAAGCTTATGATGTTCTGAAACTTAATTTATCTGGAAGCCGTTATACTGTAGCTTCTCTTCTCTTTCTGGGTCTAAAGCGAGAAAGACACTTTCATCCAGTCTTCAAAGATTTTACAGATCTAAAGACGGAGTGCCAAGATATTTTGGAGCAGCGGTCATGTTTTCAAATGAATCATGTTGGCATGGCAGAACTGACGCGTGTCTCACCTAAAGGGACATTTTGTAGACACATCATTTTAGAGTGCTTTCGCTGTTAGAATTGTCTGTTTATGCACATCAGATTTTTGAACGTGTTTGTATTTACTTCTCTTGGTAACACACAAGTAAAGGACACTTGACATTTCTCGAACCCGACAAAGCTAAGATGCATTTGTCTCCCACTCAAAATCCTGCAGACCGAGAAATGTATTTTTAAACACTGAGTTACGTTTTATCTTCTAACAACTAAATGTCAGCTGATGATTAACAGCAGAAATGATTGCATGAACACAGTTGGATTTAATAACTTTTAGCGATACAGAGACAAACAGCAATACATTAACACACACTGAGCATTTTTATGGAGACCAAAATGAGATTGAGATTACTTTTTTAAAAAGTAAATATTAAAAACACCTCATTGGGCCTCTCAAAAACCAAATAATTAATCTTTATCGTATCACAATATTTCTCAAACATTAAATATACCCTATTGATCTGCAAGGCTATGTTAATGTTTCGATTTGTGACTCTTAATAAATAATTACTCTCTGCAGAAAAATAATAATATCTTCTTTCCATAATTAATAACACACTGCTAGTGGTGGTCTTCTCAAATAAAAACAATCTTAGCTAAGGTACATGCACACACCCCTTAACCCTCATCATGTATTTTACATCTGTCAGGTTATTTCTTTAAGGACTACTAAAGTAAATTTGAATTGAAAGTCAACTACAACCTGATAAAGACTCATTTTTAACAGCGTCTCCCTTTATGCTGCAGTGAAACGCCTCCAGCAGGCTGACTGGATGCTAAAGCTAGCACATTAGCTCCCTGTGTGAATTCACTCGGCTCACTCACGTCGTTAAAGCCTCCATACGTGGTCTTGTAGAACTCGTCCTCTTCTTCTGCGTCCAGTAACTTGGACATGCGGTTTCCCGCAGACGTCCTCGGTTCGCGATCGACTACGAGAGTCATGGCTGCAGATGTCTTACCTTCGGGTAGGAATCTGGGAGCTAGCGTCGTGCTAACCTGTGTAAACTACAGGGGATTATATCGCTTCGTCGCTACTATCTGTGGTTACTTGGTTGTATGTTAGCATTGATGTTTTCAATCTGTTTAATCCTCTTTAAAGTCGCGTTAATAAGATAGAAAATGTTGTTGTGGTCTCAACCAAACACAAAGCTGGTGCTAGCTGCGACTAGCCGTTGCCTTCTGAATCACTTCCGGGGCAGGTGATGGACGTCCGGGGTAGGTGACGCACTTCCGGCTGACGATGAAAAAATGTGTTCATAATCAAATTGCCTTTCATTTATTAGGGCTCGAGCACTGACAGGCACTGACAGACGGAGGCCCAACTGAAATTGTAAGGATTCTTTTTTTTTTCAGGCAAATGAATATGCTTTTTGAGGGCTTTAACATGCTCCAATTCTTACAAAAATTTGCAGAAAATTAGAAAGTGGTGAAAATGTACGTATTCTGGAGGAATTTTCAATGGGCATGGCAAAATGGATCAACCGAGCCCCCCAAGACCCCCGGAACGTGTTCATATTGACCAATCTTTACAAAAATCGATACACATGTGTATCATGACCAGGCAAACAAAAAAGTATATATAGGTGCAATTTGAAAAACGCAACAGGAAGCCTGCTATTTTGCATTTAGTTGCCATTTTGGCCATATTCCACATTTTTACTTTGAGGTACTTTTATCAGGGCTTACATCAGATCAATTTCAAATTGAGATGAGTGTCATCACAACAAGACGGAGATACAAACTAACTCAAAGATCGATTTTTCGTCAAACAGTGTGACCGTGGCGTGGCGTCAAAGTTTGATGACACGCCAATAAAACACGATGTTCTGTATCACGGAAATACATGGACCATGAATCCTTTGATGCTTAGCCGTAAACAAACAACTCCACTCCTGCAGTGACAGTGTCAGTGGTCGTAGATCAAAGGAATCTTTATGTCTTGCAAAGGTGACGTCTCTCTCTCTCTCTCTCTCTCTCTCTCTCTCTCTCTCAGAATTGGGACATTTCCTCACGCATTGTAAACATTGAGGAACGGCGAAGGTTCATCATTCACCAAAGGAGACGATGCTGTCATAACTCCATTGTGCATTGTCCTATCACCACCAAACTTCTGTCTGATGATCAGCGTCCAAGCCTTAACAGCTCTATGTGCCAATATTTCCTCAGTCATCATTGATTTTTTTCAGGCAAAACGCTTGCAACGCTTCAAAAATGCATGTGCGACTCTCCCAGTGCCTCTTTGCAGTCCTAGAAATTTTAAAAATTTTATTTTATAGTTGGTGCTTTCCAGGAGATTCTGATTTGAACATGCTATTCCATGATCTGGTTTACGAATCTTGTTTATTTTATAGAGAACGTTATGGTGCTGGGGAGATGCAAGACTGAATTTTTTTTTCGCATAAAGTTATAACTATGTGTTACTGTAATGTGGTATGTTCCATTGAAAAGATCATGGGAATCCTCATAGATCAGCAGGTGTAACAGTTCTTCATCAAGCTGTTCCTGCATTCTAATGTTGTTTTGCCATTACGATTCCAATTATCAATTAATTAAATAAATGATGAATTGGCTAAAATCATACAGTCTATGGCTAAAATTGTACCTTCAACACTGGATATTTTACAATTAAACTTGTGACCCTTTACAAAAGCTTACAACATTTTTAAAAAAAAACTTGTTCGTATGATTTTTTTCTTAAATTTTTTAAATTTTTTAAATTTTTAAATTTAATTGATGTTTTTTTCTTATTTAAACTAATTTTAATATGTTTTTTTTTATTTGAATTTAGTTAAATTTAATTTTGTTTAATTTAACTCAAATATTTCAATTGATTTAACTCGAATATTTGATTTGATTTAACTAATTTTTCTATAGTAATATAACTCAATTTTCTAAGTATATTTAATATTCGAGTTAATTTAACTAAATTCTCTAAATTAATTTACCTCAATTTTTAAATTTAATTTAACCCAATTTTCTGAATTAATTTAACAAAGATATTTCAATAAGTTTAACTACATTTTTAACTTTAAATTTACTTCCATTTTGAATATAATTTAACTAAATTTTAGTTTTATTTAACTCGACTTTTAACTTTAGTTTAACTCAATTTTTGAATATAATTTAACTCAAATATATGATTTAACTCAATTTTTGTTATTTAATAATTTTGACTTGAAAACACAGCTTGTTTAAAACTAACATGATATTTCACCTTGAATATGTGTTTACATACTTTTCATTAAGCTAACAATAACAATGTAGTGCTTCCTTTGATTCTATCGTCATGGAAACTAGTGCTGTAGATGCCTGGAGACTGAGCTGATGTATTACCATGGCAACAACATGACTTGGCTGAACAACTTTGATGATGAACATTATGATTTTTGTTCATCATCTTATCTTAACAAAATCACAGGAATAACGACAACACAATCTACATATTTGAAAGCACAATCATTTTAATGTCTGCTGTTGTTTGTTTTACAGAAGACACATGAAGGGATTTATTGGGGAAATAAAAACATACAAAAAATACAGTGCAAAGATCCAATTAAGAATGAGTACAGTATCAGAATAATAGCAAAAAAAAATTAAAATAGAAAAGACATGCAAGTGTTTTACACATTAACCTTAACATAAGGTTTCTCTGTTATATTCTTGTTATCTACTAAGAACATAAGATAATTGAACCAGACAGGACTATGAACTGTTGTACTCTACTATTTCTCTACTGAGATTTTAAATAGTTTCTATGAATAAACCTTAACAACGGGAAATATTTGCAACAGCAGTCAACAAATACATTTATATATCTACGTGGTGAATTTGTTATTCCACTGACTTTGGTTTTTATTTTTCCTAGAAGAGCAGAAAGCAGAAACAGAAATATAAGCTAATGTTCTCACACATACAAGTATTAATTTACAGCCACTTCACCCAAATTAACATGCCATTAAAAATCAACCTATTTATTGTTATTATTATCAATTTATTAGAATTGCTTAGAATTGACATTTTCTTTATTGACTCATATCAGTTTCATGGTGAACCTGCTTGTCTCCATATAATTCCCTTTGCCTCCGTTACTGCTCGACCCGGCACTGCGTGGCACGTATGCAATGGTGGCCGTGTGCTTTAGTTGGCCTTTGCTCTTACTCCAGAAGAACATGAAAATGAAACATACACTCACAGAACTGAAAAATGAAAGGAGCCCAATGGCTGCTGCTATCAGCAAAGTCTTAACATCAAATGGGTGTTTCTGATTTCCATTCACCCCCGGAGCGGCGGACGGGAGGGAGAACCAACCTTTAAAACGAGATGGCGACGGAAAGGCTCGGACTCGAAGGCTGGCGGCCAGGCTGTCATTTCCTGCTGCATTGGACGCCACGCAGAGATAAGTGCCGCTGTCTTGAGGCTGCACATAGCGAACCTCCAACGAGCCATTAGAGAGAGTCCGTATTCTACCACTAGGCTTTAAAGGTCTTAGCAGTGGGTTTAGCCAGTTTACAGACGGCAGAGGGTCACCTTCCACATCGCAGTAGAACACCACCGTGTGTCCCTGATCTACTTTCACTTCTTGAGGTTGGCGGTTCAGAATCTGCGGCCGGCGACAGGTCAGCAGGCCCGGGAGCTCGGCGTCAGAAAAGTCCAGGAAATTCCAGGCCTCCAGCTGGAGAGAGGTAGTGCAAGTGGGGGATTGTCCGCCAAAGTCCAGGTGCAGGCGTCTTCGCACCACCCACAGCAAACGGCAGTCGCATGCCAGTGGGTTATTATCAAGCCCCAGAGTTGTTAGGGTGTCCACTGATTGAAAAGCACCTGCCTCGAGTGTGGTGAGAAGGTTTCTAGATACATTCAGCAACTTGAAATGTGCTAGCCCCCGGAATGCTCCGATTCCGATGCGTAGCAACGATCCGCCGACCAGATGGAGCTCCTGGAGCCGCAGCAAGTCTCCAAGCAGGTTCCCGTGAATGTGAGTGATCGGATTAAAGGAAAGGTCGAGGTGTACGAGATATACAAGATGATGCAAGGGGACGTAGGGCACAGCACTGAGGTTGCAGTGTGTGATAGTAAGGGATGTGAGGTTTAGGCCGAAGAGGCTGTTTCCTGTCAGCGTCTCCAACCAGGGGCAATGAGAAATGGCCAGCACCTTGAGGCGCACGAGATGATGGAAAGAATAGTTTGGCAGCGTGGTGAGGCCCAGGCGGTGAAAGCGAAGGCTCCTCAGCACGCTGAGCTGTGTGAGCGCCTCCGTCGGCACAGCAGTGAGGTTGCAGCCGTCGATGTGCAGCTCCTGTAAACTGGTTAGTCCAGCGAAAGCTTGATGAGAGACGAAAACAAAGTCGTTATCCGCTGCTATAAGACACTGCAGGGCGGCCAAGTCACGGAAAGTGAAATCGAGGAGAACAAGGATCTCATTGCTGCTGATGTCCAGCAGCTGCAAGTTTGGCAAACCGGCAAGCGCTCCAACGGGAATAATCTTCAGGCGGTTGCGGGCGAGACGCAGCGTCAGTAGGCTTCGCAGGCCGAGAAAGGCCTCAATTTCAACTACAGCCAAAAGATTGTCGCTTAAATCCAAGTCTAACAGTTGTGTCAAGCTCTGGAACTGCTGATGCACCAGAGTCTTGATGTTATTGTGCGTTAAGTTCAGTGTTTTAGCATCTTGATGCAAATCGTCAGGCACCGTGCTGAGTTGACTGCGAGAGCAGTTCACCTCCAGCAGCTCGGCGTCGCAGCTGCAGGACTTAGGACACGGCCGGCGTGTTTCTGTCGTCAGCGCCACTGCGACTGCCAACAAGTAGAGAACTCCCCAGCACAACGCCTCGGACATCTGGTGACGTGCCCGCATGTGAGTGAGAGAGAGAGAGGCAGCTGAGGAAAGAGGGAGAGAGGGATTCATGTCACGTCAGGAAAAGTCGGGGGACTGTAACTTCCTGCAACACAATAATAGAACAAACCTCTAAAGGATGTATTAAAGGATCTTTTCTTACCTCTCAGCGAACAGGAAGTAGCTTTTCATAACCCGGCAGCTGCTGATGTTGGGCCTGTCTTCATAGACTCACAAACACTGGAATAAAAATAAGACAGAAAGGACGTTGTCAAATGATAGAAGATGATGATGATGATGATGGGAGCCACGAAACTTGGTAGAAAGATGTGGTATGAGTCATAATATTGCTGCTGGCACCACAGACGTACACACATCCTCACTATATTTCCAGAAGTTGTAGTTTTGTTTATGAAAAGCACATTCAACATTTTAAGTCGAGATTTTAATTTGTGGCTGTTCCGTGAGACTCAAGTCGTCTGGCTGTGATTTAACCACGATAAACCTCTAAACTTCTAAACCACCATTAATTACATGTCTGACCTCTATAAGAGCAACACCAATCAATCAGCAGAGCTTATCCCCTTATATACAACTTTATGCAACTCTAATGATGCTACATTGACTGACTCATCTAAGAGGCCGCCGTCCTGTGGATGGTTTTTTTTTCAACTTGACAGCTCCGCCGGGAATGATTCACATGAAAAGCAGGAACAGGTTGTCCTCTCTTGTTTGATTTATGCAGTCTGAACGCAAAAAGAGGGCGACGGTGTAACCTTTCAACCAAATGAAGCACCACACAGACTAAAATGCTCAATTATCTGCGGGTCCACAATTACTGCAAACATCCTCCGTCTCCTGGACAAATTACAATATCAAAGTGGTAGCATTTCCCAGGCATTTGTTACATTGAGTTTGTCATGTTTTGTTTGTTAAATGTCGTGATTACAGGAAAGGCTGTTCGCAGGCCGATTTAAAAAAGCCCTTCTGCCATTTTCCATTACGTTCTGCATATTTCAGGGCAAATAGATTTCACTTATATGCATAATAATGTAGCAGCAACATACTGATGAGGACGTGTGGTGGCATTTAAGGTTTAATATCAATCACAGCTTATACATACAAACATCAACTGTGTAGGATTGTGCTTGTATTAGGTGATGGTTTAATAACGGATCAAAATTGCATTTTAGTCTATTTTTTGTTTATTCATAATTGATTATTCCTCTGTGTTTTTTAATTGTTTTATTGTTGTTCTTTGATCTGTTTTTTTACTGCATTGCTGAGTGTGATCTGTTTTTTCTATGATTTATCTTTCCAATTATACACTTTTTTTGTGAAGCACATTTCAACTCATAGAAATAAATGTTTATTATCATCACTATTATGTTTATTGAGCAAAATATATTAAGTTTCCATTTAAGGTGAGGAGGATCAATACAAGACAAACATGACTCATATTTAAATATTTAAATATGGTTAAATATTAGGACTGTTTATGGAACTACTACTCATCCAATCAACTAATTTTATTTAAAAAGTTTCTAAACCCAACACTAGGGGACAGCAGACGCAGAAATACATCAGTGCACTAGTTTGCAGTGATGTTGACCATCTGCAGGATTTTTCTGTCACTGCATCAAACTCGACTGTGACTGTTCAAACGTTACCGTCACATATTTCATGACCATTACAACTAATGAATTCCTGCAATGGTCACGTCATCCGAAATACGTAAACAGTTGATTAATTCTCATCTGGAAACAAGAATCTGAAGGCAGCAGACAAACTGTTAATCTGTAAAAGGAAATTACTAATGCAGCAGCTCCTCGGACAAAATGTGCTGTTCACATATCAGCCAACAAGAGAGCGAGAGAAGAAAGAAAAATAGACATAACACCTTCTAGTGGGAAGCTTCCCTCAGCCTTGGCAGCTCCCCTCACAGGTTGTGCTGGAGGATGTAACACTTATAGAGCGTGTGTGGACAGAGACGATACAAGAAGAGCAACAGGAGGAATGACTGCCGATACATTATCAGTTGAAATATTAAAGAATATTAAATATCAGTCATGTAAAGAGTTAATGTTATTTTTCTTTCTTTTTCTCATCCCTGCAAACCAATTTGTTTTGGTGCCACAATTATTGATTTAATTTACATCTCCCGGTGATTTCCCACCTAAATCAGCTCAATTTGAAACTTGTGGCGGCCGAGGAAACTTGGTCTGACATTCAAGATGTCGTCGGACCAACAGGACAGAGTGAGGAAATTGTTTTCCGGTTTTGAATGGTCCCTTACAGTCTGACTGCTGCTGATGAAAGAAACTGGAGTGATGGAGGCTGACTGCTGCTGAACTCCTCTGGGATCACAATGGTTGAATTGCAGTCACTTGCTGTGGCTTTACAGCTGAAGCGCAATAACTCAAATTATGCCACACAAAAAAAAAAAACACTAAATTGCAGCGATTTGTACGTAAAGAGGGCGGAAAATCAAGTACTGTGACTCACCGTCTCTTCACTGTGGAGGGCTTCTCGTTGCGATGGCTCCAGTTTCACAGTTTTGTAGTTAAAAGAATAACCACCAGCGCCTGTTTGCAGAACGTCACTTTTCCCCGCCTCAGAAAAACATCCAGATGAAACCTGCAACGTGAGAGAAACACACGCACGGTGAGAAAAAAAACGCCTCATCCTCCCATTGTGATATTTTCCAATTGGAAGCGCTGTGATGCTGCAGCTCAGTTCCCCTGTTGCTCTGCTGTCCTCATGGCAACAACAACAATCTGGCTCTGGACGCGCAAATGCATGCTGGGGGATTATATGCACTAGTTGCTGGACAGCATCCAACGCGCTGCGCTGGATGACAGGAGGCAGCCACAGGTCAGCCAAACGCAGAGATTTAGGGGGCAACACCAGATGGGCAGGAATTTAAGAACTGACACTTGAAGAATATCTTTTATCTTTATCTCCTTCGCAGCCGTTTGAAAGTTTGATTGTGATCCATATATTATTGTTTTTTGTAAATTCATGGTTTAGTGCTACAGGTTAACACAGTAATTGAACAATCAATGTTCACTTGGCGGATAATAAGTGAGGTGAAGGTTAAGTATTTAAACAAACCAAATTGTACAGGGTCTGAGGCTGTAGTTATATCATTGATCAGTGATTAGTAAATTAACATTACTTAAGCACTTTTCTATTCAAGCTGAGATGTGTATATTATGTACACATTCTGTATAATTTTATTATATTTTTATTAAATTGCCTTTTTTACTTGTATTCTCTTGTCTGTCTCATACTGTGCTGCTGTAACAAGTGAATTTCCTCAGTGAGGGATCAATAAAGTTTCATCTTATGTTATCTTTAGTCAATAATTATATTTCTGCAGGTCCAATATGAAAAATGGTTAAATTCAAGTTTGGGGTCACAGACAGACAAAGCACTGAGATCAGGTGGGCTACACAGCACATGATATCTCTATCATTATATTCTTGGCATTACATACTACCTATTGATGAATATACATTATAAAGGAACAGTCCTCTTTCCATGTATGAATCTTTTTCAGTTACCTTATTAACAGCTATTATCAGCTGCTTCTTTTTTTTTGATTTGCCTCGCTGTAAATCTATGTGGAGCTTCAGTGGGAGGATGTGGGTGTTAACATCTCTTATGAATTCAACATGTGCAGACATTTCAGGGAAAAAAATGCAGTTGAATCCTCCCACGTCTGTAAAAGAATAATTTGCCTCATGAACAGAACAGGTGTAAATTAAACTGTGAATCTTGATGTTTTGTCTGCTCACAACACAGACGCTGGCTGCAGATTCTATAAAAGCGTTTAAAGCAATAGAAGAATGGAAACAATCAGGTGAGTGATTGGGACGTCCCGTCTCAGTGCTGCAGGATTATATGAGGAGTGTGTGTGTGTGTGTATCGAGAGGAAAGATGCATGATCACCACAGAAGAAAAGGCCACTGCTGAGTCAGGAACTCACCATCTGGTACCTCGGGGACGCTGTGCTCGTCAGCGAATCTCCGTCCAACGCCGGATTCAGGAAGAGGAGAGATCAGAGATCAACGCCAATTATATACGGCCTCCACCAAATCAAAGTTGCATAATATCCTCCTGACGTACTATCATCCCCGCAGCGATGCCGGCTGTGGTTTCCGGGAATTTCCCTCCTGTAGATGGTGTTTTTTGAGTTTTCCCGATTTTTTCAACAGTAAATCCGAGAAACTAATAGAAATGAATGAACATTTACTCATATTTTTATCTCATTATTAGTTATTTACATTATTTATTTTCTTTCTGGCTGAGAGTTGGATGATTCGATTGCTCTCTCATGATATGTATTCATCGTACCTTGGCTTAAAGACTGGAAACAGAGGGAAACAGGGAGCATGGTTTCAAATAAGATATTCACAATCAAGTATATTTAGATATTTTCACATCTTATTTCTTAGATCTGCACAAGAAAAAATGTGCAAAAATGATATGTTGTGGTTTTATGGTGGTTTACGTTGCCTGACAACTTGGCAGTGACAGAAAAACAATGATCCAGGCAAGGAAATCAATTCATGCAGTGGATTAAAACAAATAAAGTAAATAAAATGCTTCAAAACTGACTGAACTCACATCACAACCTCTGCCTGACAATGATATTATCAGCATCATCAGCACTAAATGTGTCTTGTGGTTTTCTCATTTCTCACTTTGACGAAGTGAAATGTCAAATTGCTTGACTATGTGTTACAAAACAAGAGATAGATTATCTTAACTATTTATCATTAGATTCACTTTCACTGTATCATTTGCACAAATCCTCCTCACATTTGCTAAACGATTCCTCTTCACATTCACTTGCATGTCTTCCACCATGTCTTCATTTATCTACTGGCCTTTTCCTATCAATCAGCCTCTGTCGCTTGCACGTCTCGGACTGGAGAGATATTTCGGGCCACTGCAGCAGCTGGTTGAGAATTAGATTCACATGACGAGCCAGTGAGAAAAAAACAAACAAGAAAAACACTGTGTAAGAAAAATTGAACTTCCTCTTCAAAGTGTGAAGGTGCTCTTGTCCGTTTGGACACGACTGCACTTTCTTCTTGGGGCTAAATATCCTGCTGATTATTCTGCAACAAGGTAAACGGTTTATTTGATGTAATGACACATCGTTGTTTGGCTCGTTTGTGTCGCAGAGAAAGACGATGAGAGATCACAGGTTTGAATTCCTCCTGTTGGAGGAGAAGAATATTTGTGTGTCGTCTATTGTGCAGAATTTATGTGTTTCTGCTTCTTATTTAACTGTACAACTGCATCTTACAGCAGCTTTGACTTTATTAGATTGTTGTGCACGATGTTGAGGTTTCAGACTCAGTTAGTTGAGCCGTGCATGTACATAGTGCAGTTTTTCATGACTTTTGATATGTACTTGTGTATGTTTCTACTCTACAGAATGGGGGAGTTTCGGTTTTACTGTCTAAATGGGAAATAAAAGTCACTGTTCAGTGTTTTTTTGGAGCTTAGTCCAAATCATGACATTTTTGTCTCGAATCCTGTTTATCTGCTCATCTGTCAATGGTCCTTCACAAATTCCCAGTAAAGTGACATTTGAAGTGATGTTTTAGTAATTTTACTGGGAATATTTTTTATTTAATCAATTATTGAAAAGTATATTGACGAGTAGAGTAATCACATCCCATATAAGACTCACATAGGGTGCATGATTGTGATCACTCACATTAAGTGATCAGTTTTACTTTCTTCCTTCACAGGATGCACATTTCGCATGTGGTGTTGCTCTTGGCCCTTCTGGTCCTCGGCCACTCTTCACCTGCTGTAGATAAGACGTGGGAGGAGTGGAGAGTCAATAATCGCAGGGTTTATGACAACGAGGTGGGACTTTTCTTTATCGATATACACACATAACAGCTCCCACTGGTAGACTAGTAGTTCACACAGTCAGTTCTGATGTTTCAGATGGAGAGCAGCTTCAGGAGAACGGTGTGGCAGAAGAACGTGAACTTGGTGCTGAGACACAACCAGGAGGCGTCAGCAGGAAAACACACCTTCACTTTGGGACTGAACCACCTGGCGGACATGGTATGTTTTAATCCAACATAAACACCGATGTTCTGACAATAGGAACTTTCGACCTCTCGGTTTTGGATCATGACAGAAAAACGTGTATTAATGTGGATAATTCATAGACTTACAGATATAACCTTATTATTGTCTGGATTCAAATAGATACAGTTCTAATTATCAGCAGAATGATAAAAGGAGGTGTGGGTGTTGTATTACAGATGATTTATGATAATCATTTAGTGTTAAATGACAAGTGCAGCACATTTCTTGTGTTCTGTATTAAAGTGGGTGTGAGGTGTTGAAATTCAGTGGTGAACTTAGAAAAACTGACCTAAAGACAAAGAGAAGAGGAAATAAAGCAAAAAATTGAATTAACATTTTTTTTTGATCAATACAAATCAAATTGCAAATCAAACATAAAATCTGATCAAAATCTTACACATAAATATTTTTTTGCTTGAGCTACAGATTAAATACCTGCACAGAGTAGTATCTAACACTATCGTACTTAAATTTATCTATTTTTTTCTTGCACAACCTTGTATAGTTAACTGTCTATTTTTGCTCTGTTCATCTACTTACTTAACAACAGAGAACTGAATAACTGCTTCAATGCTAGAAGGGATCTCAGTGGAGTACAAACCTCCACCGACTCCCAACAGTCTGTTTAAATCCTGAATCTGCCCTTTGGTCCGGATCTGTGTCTAAATTGAACGGGGTAGTTTCCTGGCCCACGTCCCAAGCATCCACCAAGTTTCATGGAAATCTGCTCTGCAGTTTTTTGCATAATCCTGTTGAAACAAACAAATCAAACAGCCGGTTGGAAGCATAACTTCCGTGGTGGAGGTAATAATCCGAGTCTACTGGCTGCAACAGTTATATAATTAAGGGAAACTAATAATCCATAACTTCATATATTCAATATTAAGGAATTTGCAGCCAAACAATGGTCGTCCAGAAAATAACAGACACAATTCTCCTCACACTGTGTCACACTGACTCATAAACTAAAGTGAATTCATTGACCTTCACTGGTCCAAGGCAGAGCAACACTGTTAATCTGCAATTTAAAGGCTTGATTTAAAGCTCAACCTATAGAACAGCTCTAATCTGACTTTATACAATCTGATTAAATTAATCCAGAAGAGGCTGCTGGGCCAATCTGGACAATCAGTAGCGTTATATGACCTCTCGGATCATGAGGGGAGGCAACAAAGTTACATAAATTCATCGAAAAAGTCAAACATTTATATATATAACTACTATAGGTCTGCATTTTGTTCAATATTACAATTTCTATAATTAAATTGTTAATAAAGATGCACTAGAAGGTACCGGAAAGAGGTTGTTCTGTATCAGGAGCCTGAAGACAGCAGGAAGCCTGAGGAGAGGAGAGTGGAGGTGTGTAGGTGTGACGTGTTGACGCTGCAGGAAACTGGAAACTATGATTCTGAGACATTCAGGTGTTTGGCCTCCAGTCAAAGATCCCGAAGGACCAGGTGACACGGTTTCCTTGGAGACAAATAAAGGTGTTGGGATCAATTAAAGTAGGATTATTGTATTATTATAGGAGGATTGTGCAGCAAAACGTAAGTGAAGTGCTGGACATAATCATAATAATAACAATAATAATAATAATAATAATAATAATAATAATAATAATGCTGGACACAAATTAAAAAAACATGTATACAACAATATATATACACACATTCATACTAGCACTTATGTGCAGCACTTTATCTGTCATGGTTACGTCAGGGGATAACGAGGGAAACTGGGATTTAAACTTCCACCTTATGGTTAAAGGACAACCCGCTGTACCTATGCCACAGATGGTGGTCGGTGGTTCGATCCCCGGTTTCCCCAGTCTGCATTCCGAAGTGCATAGAAACGGCAGATTGCAACTTACAGTGTGTGAACAACAATGTGTGAACAACAATGTGTGAACAACGTGTTATAGAAAAAGCGCTGTGTATAGTAACGCTGACTGAATTTGTGTTTGAATGGGTGGATGTGACTTGTACTGTGAAGCCCTTAGAGACGTCCATGAGATGAGAAGTGCTGTAAAAATAAAGTAAATACATTTAACCTGCTAATACACAATATTCCAAAGAAAAAAGTCCAGACTTAATCAGAGATGTGTGTTACATTTCTGTATTATTTCCTTTCTAGTGTTTTACAGTCCTCTTTCTGTTAAGACAGCCGAGGAGATCAACGAGAGGCTGAACGGTCTGAGGCCGGAGGAGCTGCTTCTTCTCAGGAACGACACGTTCAAGAGAGCGAGCGGCTCAGCGACGCCTCCGAGTGTTGACTGGAGGAAGGAGGGCCTGGTCAGTGCTGTGCAGAACCAAGTAAGAAATCAGATGAGCACAATCTGATGAAGAACCTATGATGAGAAACATGGTCATTAGGTTTTCCTCTCTTCAAAAGGGCTTATGTGGGTCGTGCTGGGCCTTCAGCTCTCTGGGGGCTCTCGAGGGACAGATAGCGAAGCGAACCGGCGTCCTCGTCCCCCTGAGTCCACAGAACCTGCTGGACTGCAGCACCACCGACGGTAACCATGGCTGCAGAGGAGGATACATCTCGAAAGCCTTCACATACGTCATCCGCAATGGAGGCGTCGACTCCGAGAGATATTACCCCTACGAACACCAGGTTGTCCTCAGAAAACACCAGGGTCCCATTTGATTGTTTTTGTTAGTTTCACTTGTTTGTTTGTGGATTCTTTTGTTTTTTTATGCTGTAATTTTCAAAAAATATTTTATCATTTTTTACACACAATGGGAATAACATTTATCACCAGTTGTCATTTTTTTAGAGCTGTAAACCTTTTTTTTAATGTGTAAAGTGAATAATAATCCACTGTACATAATGTAGTTGTACATTGTGTATAATCAACTGTGTAATATTGTGACGTTGTATATGTTTTAACTATATATTCATCACATTTCTGATTTCATTCGTCTCATTTCTCTTTGTAGAACGGGAAATGTCGTTACTCTGAGAAAGGAAAAGCTGGATTCTGCTCTAATTTTCACGTCCTGCCACAAGGAGACGAGCGCGCTCTGCAGGAAGTGACGGCCTCAGTGGGACCTGTCGCTGTGGCTGTGAACGCCGTGCTGCCGTCGTTCCACCTGTACAGAGGAGGTGAGGCGGGCTCTCATCTAAGAAAACTAAAAACCTTTATTTGTAGCGAAGTAAATCGGTCACTGTACATGAGGTTTCCGTGTAAATATAACGATTATACATTATAATTTATGTACAATTATTTACTATTGACATTAAGCTTTTCTTTTTACATTTTATGTCTCATTTATCCTTTGTTGATTTCAGATTTGTAGAAGTCAAATCTGTCAAACAAGGATTAAGTATGATTTTAAAGTACAAGTAAGACTGTACTTGTAAAAATACAAATACTGTCAATATATCAGTTTTACGAATGGAATATTATGTGATATTTTCCTCTGATTTAACATTTGAAGCTCACACTGTCATTATAAAGTGGATAAAAACTGTTATCTCAGCATTTATACTGTTCCCAAGAACACGGCCTGTGGCTCTCTGTTCTTTTCTAAAATGTTTCCTAAATCAATGATTGATTATTCTTTGGGTCAAATCAGATCAGATGTTAAAAGGGTTACTTTAGTTTGACAAATCAAATATAATGTCTTTGCACTGGCAGTTATCAGAACAACAGTAAGTTGAACTCATCTCTTACATTGAGGCTTCACTCAATCTTCAAACATCAAGAGGGTTTGTGAAACTTGATAATTTTCTCATCAACTGCATAATTTTACTGAACTTATGAATCTTTCAGGTTTATACAACGTCCCGAACTGCAACCCGAGGTTTATAAATCACGCCGTCCTGGTTGTGGGATACGGCACCGACAATGGACAAGACTACTGGCTGGTGAAAAACAGGTGACTACTACCTCTGCTGACTGGATAGCTGAAATATGTGACTCCACGTGTATAATTAATATTAAATCTGACTCTGTTCTTGTGGTTTCAGTTGGGGAGCTGGGTGGGGAGAGGAAGGCTTCATCCGAATAGCGAGGAACAAGAAGAACCTCTGCGGCATTGCCAGCTTTGCAGTTTATCCAACTCTGTGAAAACGTCACCGGAATCATCTCATCATCATTATTTTTTTTTTAATATAATGGCAAAGATGAGATGGGTGTTTCTTTTCTTTAAATTGTAGATGCTGTCCTGAATGTTAAAAATACATCACAAAAAAGTATATTTCACAAAAATGATGGTTTCTGCCATGGTGGCCTTTCGTACAGTTGAATTAATTCTTGAATGATAATCAAGGAAAAACTTGCTTTGTACTCTTTTGCATATCTTATAATTTGTATGTGTATTTTTGATTTTATGTGTTTTTTTGATTGGCAATGTACATGATGTCAAATGTAGGAAATTGATTAAATAACCCTCTTGACAATGAAGAAGACGTTAAAATATAGAAATTGTTTTTGTATTTGCTGCATTTAATTTAAGTTTCATCTGATTAGTTCATAAAATGCTTGTCACCAGCTTTCTACGTTTCATTTATCAGATTATTCTTCCTCAGATCCACAGAAGAGCAGTTTGACTCTTTCATGTTTGATTGTTGTAAAACTTCAGACTCATATTGAATCAATTGAGAACAGAAAATCCCACAGGGTGTAATTCCTTTACTGAAGCAAATAGAGGAGGAGGAGGAGGAGGAGGAACTGTGTTGTACTATTAATAGAAGTGTCACCAGCAGATACGGCACTGGCACTAGTATTATTATTAGAGGTAGCAGTTAAATGTAACAGTAGTATTTCTGTAAAGCTGTAGAAGCCTCCAGGAAGAGCTAGAGAAGGAAACCTCTACACAATTACAGATATCAGTCCTCTAAAGATTCCAGATCTCTGCATTGTCCCTTGAGAAATTACAATTATCAAAATAACGCCCTATCTCCTAATGTGAATAAAAGTAAAAAACTAAATCCTGAATCCAACACTTTTAATTAAATCAATTCAGTAGTTTTTGCATAATGTTCTGCTGACAAACATAACAGCCTTGGTTGAGGTGATAATAATAATTATAACGGGATTGATAAATGTAAAGACACAACTTTCTCCACATGAACACTTGAACACATGAACTGATGAACACAGACAAACACACACTGACACACACGGACACACAAGCCCCTCAGTGATTTCCAGGTTAATGACTTGCAGGTGCAGTGAGTGGGAGGAGGATAAATAGAGACTCTGGTGGAGGCAGTTCAGTCTGCAGTTCAGTTCAGTTTTTCCAAGCTCACCTGCTCAGGTAAGTTTTATTGTCTCTGTCATTCAAATGAGAAAATGCTGCTATTAGTTTTAAAACCACTTTAATTGAATGATGGCCTAGTGTCAGATTTATGGAGCCAAACATTGACCGTAAAGAAACCCGAGAGAATTGGCATCAACCAGTCAGACTGTCGCGTTGTATAAGCAAACTGAAAATCATTAGGAATATTTTGTAGTTTACAACTTTTACATGCATTTCTTTAATTAGACTTTTGACACGACCTCTCTGACTGCCATGCATGGATCAATATCTTTAGCACTAACCAAACTAATGCATTGATTTTTTTTTTTGTTCTAAATGCTGGTTGTCATCACCTGGAGGCGTTGGAGCCTTGCTGCAGATGTCCAATCAAACAGGCCTTCAGTATGTTACAAACATTTGACAAATTCTTCCTTTCCCAGATCAGAAATGTATCGGAGCCTGCTCCTCACCGTCCTGTGTGGATTTGCAGTGGCCAACATTACTTCACAACTCGATGGACACTGGGAGCTATGGAAGCAGATCCATAAAAAAGTGTATTCCCATGAGGTGACTGTCACCTGTGTGTATATATATATATTATTTTGTTGGGTCAGTGACTTTTTTTGTGAAGGTCTTGATTAGCCAACAAATCCAGATTTGGTTCAGATTCAAAGCTGTGACACTTTTTTTTTTTTTTATAATTTCTAATTCCAAGGCTTGTCTCTGTCATGTGGAGAACTATTCATTTCACCAGAAGAGATTTATTCATTGAAGTCTTTCCATTTTCTGTAGAACACATTTTTTTATGCTTTGGGTTCCAGATTGAAGAGTTGGGTCGCAGGCAGGTTTGGGAACAGAACCTGGAAATGATTAACATCCATAACCTGGAGGCTTCTCTGGGTTTGCACACCTACGAACTGGCGATGAATCACATGGGAGACCTGGTAACTAGACCACAGTTGTGTTTTTACGAAACGCAGATTGATTTTATTTTTTTTAATGGTTGCCTGGAAAAATCACATCTTTGTCTGAACGCTGACAAAGATGCAGAAATAACTTACTGGTATTATTTTGTAGACCAGTAAGGAGATCACAGATACACTAACTGGCACCATAGTGCCCTCTGACCTGAAGAGGGACTCCTCTGACTTCATCGAGTTAAGTGCTTCTATACCGAAATCACTGGACTGGAGGGAAAAAGGCCTTGTGACGGAGGTGAAAATGCAGGTAAGATCCTAGTACGTTCTAACATTTAAAAAGAATCTTGCGTCAACATTTCATTCATTGACAACTTAACCCATTCCCAGGGTTCCTGTGGTTCTTGCTGGGCCTTCAGTGCAGTCGGAGCTCTGGAAGGGCAACTCAAGAAGTCCACAGGTGTCCTGATGTCCCTCAGTCCTCAGAATCTGGTCGACTGCTCTGTGAAATATGGCAACCAAGGGTGCAACGGTGGCTTTATGACTAATGCCTTCCAGTACGTCATCAAAAACCAGGGCATTGATTCTGAAGCCGCCTACCCCTATGTCGGCCGAGTGAGTCCAATGGTTAGCCAATGTCAGATTTTGCCAGAACTCCTGTACTGTGGTTAAACTTTGAGTAATTTGTCTTTCCTTTCAGCAAGGCCGGTGCATGTATGACCTAAATGGTCGCGCTGCTAACTGCTCCAGCTTTGTGTTGCTACCAGAGGGGAATGAGCTTCAGCTACAAGCAGCTATGGCTGAAATCGGCCCCATCTCTGTTGCCATCGATGCTTCCAGGTCGAAATTTGTCTTCTACCGTCACGGTGAGGTTATGATGCCGGTTTGTTTAATCTTAGTTGGATTTGAAGAAGCGAGTCATTGCCCTTGTTTCAAACTGAGCTGCTTCCTGTGCTTGTTTTGTGTGAACTACCAGGTGTGTACATTGACCACAGATGCTCTCGCAATGTGAACCATGGAGTGCTGGCTGTGGGCTACGGCACAGAGGGAGGACATGACTACTGGCTGGTTAAAAACAGGTCTCAAGGGTTTCTCATGTAATTTTAGGACATTTGTAAGTTTCTATGTTCTTGACTTTGGTTTTGAAATGTTTCAGTTGGGGCGTGAACTACGGAGAGGAAGGCTACATCAAGATGGCTCGGAACAGACACAACCAGTGTGGCATCGCTCGCTACGCTTGTTACCCCGTCATGTGACCAGCAGAGGGCCAAACTGTTCCTTTTTATGTAGCTGAAAATAAAATGTCATTCTGTCAATATCTGCATTGACTCCTTGTCAAAGAAGACTTTTGAGAGGAAACTACTGGCTACCGCTTTGTCACAAATACATATTCAAAGTTACTGTTTAGGAGCAAAGCACATTATTTAGAATTGGTTTGACGCATTATGTATATGTTGGCAGATGTGATTTTCAAAAAGGACAAACTGAGAACCAGCTACTGCAAATAAAGAGCTCATGGATACAAGTTAACAAGTCAGCAGAGCAAATTAAATGGATGAATAGAGCTCGTGGAATTTGAGCTCATTTGAAGAGGGGGTTGGGAACCTCTGCAGTAGTAAACGCCTCCTGCACTGGAATGGCTTTCATAGCTTCAAGATGCAAAAAATGCTAACATTTATTAGACCTTTTACCTAAGAAATAAATGCTCTCACAATGTAAAACATCTAAAAATGTGGTGATCCATTGCTTTACTTTTTGCCCAATTGGAAATAAACAAATGGACTGGGATGAAAACATAACACGCCTCGGTGCAGTTAGTAAAATAAGGGCACAGATTGCAGGACAAGAAAACTAGAGAGAGAATAGTCTCTTAGTTTTACTAATTACACTAACAGGACATTTCCGCTGACACAGGGCAAACGTCTGAGACTATTATTCTAAAAAGTGAGAGAATCTGAACTCATCATTGGACTGATTTCATGCCGTGTAATGCAAACAATGACGTTTTTTTATTCAAGTTTTATTTCCATTATGATTTTATCATTTTCTTAGATCCGGGCAAATGGCACAAAAGTGCAAATCCCAGCCATATTAACATCTCTCACATAAAATAAATACGGCACCTTTTAGCATCACTAAAATATTCTCAATATCCATAAGAAATAAATACTGAATTTACCAAGACGTTCAGTCTTCATTTTACAAAACACAAAGACAACACACGATAGATTTTTCTCCTTTTTTTTTCTTTGAATTGAATCTTTTGTTCCACAAATTCCATACTTGCACGTACAAACATCTACAGTTTCTACACACAGTACATTGATTTCTGAATTGAACTCACATTTAGAGTAGAACTTCTATCATTGAATAAACAGATCCGAGTCAACTAAAGAAAAGAAAAAAACAGACACTCCTTCAGTCCAAGCGACGGTGAAGAAGTCTTTGCAGAGGAAGGAGTTGTTTTGTGGCATCGGGCCGGTCCTGTTGTTTTTTTCTTTTGTCGGGATTCGTTCAGGACTGATCCGTGTGCTCTTGAGAGGAGACCAGAGGCCGTGCCATGAAGAGTCCCCTGTCCGTTTATCAGACCGCCCTTTGCAGAGTTTATATATATTTGTGTGTGTGTTAATGTATGTATATATATATTATATATTATATTATATATATATACATAATGTAAATTTTACACATAGTCAACATTAAATAGTAAACTTTAACATTTTGGACAGGAGCTCTTGACAGAGGATGCTCTTTTGATGAGTTTTGTGTTTAACGCTCACTTCCTGTTTCCACTTCACTTCCTCCTCTTAAATAAGACTCGTGCGGACAATTGAGCTTGTGTCCAATTGTACTTTTTGCTCTTAATTTGTGCACATTTTTCAGCTCCCTTCACTTCAGCAGCAGCAAAGCCATTTCTCCAGCTCTGCAACAAGATGAATTGCACGAGTAAAAGCATCCTCCTCCACATAATTCAGGCATAAACAGTTTATATATATATATATATTTATATTAAAGAGTTACCTGGGTCCAAGGTAAACAAGGAGCACAGTCACCACTAACTGACTTTCAGAAACACATACTCAAGTTTTACCAATTTTTAACCCCACTTTGATTAAGAACAATCACTGCAAGCAACAAATCTATGTCATCATACAACAATGAAAACACAAGTTCTTGCTTTTAGACAAAATACCGGCTGGCATACAGGACGTCCAAGAAGTCAGACAATACGATACAAACATGCGTCACAATCGGTTGAATACAGAAGGAGCGGAGGGTGAAGTTGTCTTGATTTAAGATGTGATCCTTCCACCGTGTTTCCCAACAGAGGAACAGGTCACGCGCGTTTTCTCCGAGACTGGTTTCCTTTGACAGGGTTCGTTTTAAAGACTGAACTGTTTCAGCAAAAGAGCACCAGAGTCTATTATGAAGAACAACACAAATAAATTCGACACTGCATATATTGCATTAAGTTTTTTCTTTATCTTCTCTTAGTGTAAATATATTTCTGTGGTCCCCAGCTGAGCTGTATTCATCCCAGGGATGAAAATACCGCAACAGAAAAAGTAGAAAAATACGTGACAGACGATTTAAGAGTCTCATGCACACACACATTAACAACAACAACAACAACATCCAAACTGCCTCTCAGACGACACACAACATGGAACGACGTTGTTCACTGAAGACTCACAAACAGCAAAGAAGAGATGTGATCCTCAGAATGTGATCCACATTTGCAAATATTAAAGGAAGAGTTCAACATTTTGGGAAATACTCTCGCTACCACTCGGTTAATATGAAGCTACAGCCAGCAGTCAGCTAGCATAGCTTAGCATAATGACTGGAATCAGGGGGAAACTGTTAGCCCGGCTCTCTCAGAAGTTAACATCATAAAAGATACATAACAGATGTTATATCACGTCTCTTTATTCTGTACAAAGAATATAAAAGAGTAAAAATAACAAGTTGTGGTTTTATGGCAGATTATGTGTTCCAGGCTATCTGTTTCCCCCCGCTTCCAGTCTTTGTGCTAAGCTACGCTAACCAAAGTGAATAAGTGTACTCCCAAAAAGTCCAACTCATCCTTCAAAGGCTCCCTCAAACACACACACACACACACACACACACACACACACACACACACACACACACACACACACACACACACACACACACACACACAATCCAGGGGATGTATTTAGGGCAGAACATTTCTCTCCACAAGGTGGCCGCACCACCACCACTCATGTACTCAATCACTGATTGTCTGCACACATATTGATGTACACCTTTGGAGAAATAATACCGAAGTAGTGATATGTATAAACAACTCAATCATCTTCCCTTCTGGAGTAATCGTGTCCAATAGAGATCAAATTTCCAACAGACTATCTGTAAAGTAGCTGTGATACTATCAAAGACGGTTGATCAGTATCATGCAGGAGCACGTTTGATAACTTGAGTGGAGAAACTCCTTCAATTAAGCCCTTAAAATAAATTGGATGAGTGACTTTGTAATCTCTGTTTCTCTGCCTGATCAAGACGACTCTTTTGAACAACTTATTCTTCTTTTGGTCCCGTTTGATATGTGCTTATGAGGCCAATGACCGCATGTCATGATGTCTGGGGAGCATTCAAAAAAAAAATTTTGTTGTTTTGAGGCCAAACAGAAAAAGACGAAATAATGAAATGACTAACGATGAAAAAAAAAACCTTGTATCAAATTCCACTTACTAACTTTTCTCAGAGCTTTCTTTTCTCGTAACAACTATGCAAGGTAAAGTTGAAAAGCTTTGGGAAAAGGTCTTGTGATAGGACTTTGATTAAAATTTTAGTTTTTGCATAACTACTATTTCCAAGGTCAAAATGAACTAAATACTTGTTTAGTTTCATTTTAAGGCTGATTAATGCTGCAATGCATGAGGGATGGAAAAATGATCCTGCATGTACAGTTATTCAGTGCAGTGATGCTAAAATATACTTCTAGCTGTAAACATAATCAAGCGTTTCATCATACCTCAGCTACTGCATGAGAAATATTAAATATATAATCTTTTGAAATTAGCCTAAAATTATGAAACTGCTGTTCCGTAAATTCTGCTGTTGGATCAAATGACTGAAGAGTGTGGCTGCACTGAATTGCAGGAAATGTTGGTGCTTAAAGGAATAAATCACACGTGTACATAAGCAATCGCAGACACTCATATACAACCCACACACACACACGCAAATAATTCATCAATTATTCTGCTTTTGCATCTGCTCTCACATTTAGCACTTGACCAAAATTGACAAAAAAAAACAGACGTTTAACACTGAACACTCAGGAACTGGATCAAACTTTTCCCATTTGCAACTGAGAATCCTGTGAAATGTATTTCACCAGTGTTGGGAGGCTACACAAAGAGAAACAGACTGGATTTATACAGGAAGAGTTCAACTCTTTGTTTATGAGTGAATCTTCTGTTTGTGCTCAGCAGTTGGAGAAGGGGGGGGGGGGTCGTGGTGCTTTTAGAGGGATTTAAAACAACCTGAAATTAATTCTGAGGGCTTTCCAAATAAAAATAGGAAATTCAACTTAACAAGCAGCACTGAAAACTAGTCACTGAGACTGTGGACGGATGAGAAATAAAAACACAATCACATACATCTGGAAATCTTTGCACACGTTGCCCCAAATCTGCCTTTTTTCTGTTTCATTTGACCACTCTGTGTTTTCACGGGAGATCTATGCCCATTTTATCATAACAGCACGTTTCCACTTCTACCACATTAGCCTGTGAGTATTACACGTCCGTAAAGGATCGGATTTCTTTTTACCTGGTGGCTGAAATAAAGGGATGTAGTCGTGTTACCATGACACCAGCATTTATCTCTATGTCTGTTAATCTCTGTGGGTCTGTTGGGACTTTGAAAGACGCGATCCATATTTCAGAGGATTCTGGGCTTACAATGGGGGGTGGGGTGGGGTGGGGGGGCAGTCTGTTGGTGTGTGATGGGCAGCAGCTGAAGCTCTCCGGAATGTTTGGGCTCTAATGGTCAAACGCACTCCAGCTGTACTCTCCTGCCCACTGCTGGTCACCTGCTTTACTGCAACACTTGGCCTCGCGTTTCAGGCAACTTGGTTGCAAGGAAACTACCTGCAGCGAGCGCGCCGGCAGCGAAGATGATGGGCACGGCCTTGGTGATGCCGACGAATGACTGGAAAATGCTGATTCCCAGGACGGCCGCCAGCTTGCAGAGAGCATTCAGGAAGCCAAACGCTGTGCACCTGCAGACAAGAAGAGAGGGAGACAGGGAAAAACACAGTTTAAAGATGTTAGCTATACTGATTAATTACTTTAATCTGATCCGTCCTCAGTGTGTGTTTGAGGAGGATTTTACCACATTTCGGCTGCTACAACCTCTTTGTTGTAAAAATGAATAAACAGACGGAAAGAAATTAAATCACATAAACTTATATCCAGAGCAATAATATAAGAAGTGTGTAGCCAAGTAGTGAAATAAAACGATGTGTTAAAAGTAATATGTTAGTTGGTGTTGTTGTAGTGGTAGAAATGCTTCCAGGAGTCACCAAGGGATATTTTACTCAAAAGCAGAACCTATAAATAAATTATCAATAAAACATGGAATGGACTCTGGCTTCAATCTGAAGCAAATCTAATTAAAAGCAAAGCCTCAGTCATCTTCAGGCTGACATTTAAATCAGCCAGTTGCCATGTTGTTATCCGTATTAAAGATATGCATAGTTACATAACATGTGAGTTATTAGTCCAAAAGTAGGTTTACAAACCGGACTTGAAAAGACTTAAATGCTTCTCAGGTGACAAATCATTAAATAACTCTATAATATATATTCAATATAATAGAAATAGAAATACAATACAAAGAAATGTATATATTGGAAGAACATCAGCATGGCTAATAAAAACCTAGGTTAAATTTTTCTAATCCAAAATGAAAACATACTTAAACAAATAACTGCTATATCTATTGTTTAAATGTGAATTACAGACAGGTAGCTGCTGTGCAACAGTCGGCTTTGAAGTCAGAGAATAAGATTTTCTCTGTGGGAAAAGCTGCTGTCACGTCACCTTTTATCCGAGGGGTAGAGCTCCACTGTGATCACATCCAGGGCGTTCCACGAGGCGATGCTGATGCCCCCGAACAGACACAGGAGAGCGATCATCCCCGACTCACTGTTGCCGAACATCAGGAAGAAACAGCTGATACAAGAAATGACGCTGGATCCCGCTGTTCGGAGAGGAAGCACAGTGACATTAAGTTGAATGGCTTCTATGGGCCCAGAGTGATGATGCTGCAGGGATTAGATTTACTCACCCAACATCCGTAAACGACCAATTTTGTCCATTAATAAAGCCGACACAATGTTGCCAGGCAACACTGCCAGTGTGCCGAGGAAGTTGACGAAGTATATCATGTAGGCATTGTTGAAGTCGTCGCTGAAGTCGAGCATGCAGCCCTCCTTGTTGTGGAGGAACGTGCTGTTGAGCAATTTGCAGTTTTCCATCCTGTACTTGAACAAATCTGATGAAAGACAGGGATAAAAAACATGTGTTAATACTTTGTAATATTAAATCTAAGGCTCAGAAATATGTATAAGTCTTTGAGGACGCTGATAAATAAACATGAAAAGAGGAGATACAGTAAGTGACATTATGAGGGAAGTGATGTGTTTCCTGAACATTAGAGCATGTAAACCTATGCAAGTAACAACATGTTAATTTATGAAACTGAATTTGAGCATGATAAGTCTCCGTTTAAAGATTCACTTGGAATCTGCTGGTTTCGTGGTTTATTTTGTGACTTTACTGCTTTTCCCCCCAACTTCTGAAACCGAACTTAACACTTGCATCAATGACCACTTTTCCTAAAGGGCGAAAAGAAGGCATACAAATCATCTCCCTGCGAAAGCAGCCAGGACATATACAGCCACTACACGACCGATCTTCTGTCAGCATCTGTTTTTCATCAAAGTTCTAAACATAAAAACAGTTTAAACTACTTCATCATTCTAGTTCCTCCAGACTTCTTTAAATATACAGTGAATCAGGGAAACAACAGAGAATGTCAGGAGAGGTCAAACAACTTCTCCTCAATCTCATTCTGTTTATACTTCACTCAGCTGCCGCTGAAAACAGCCTGATTACATATTCTGCTGAAACTGCTTCCAATAACCAAAACTGGTTTTATTAAAGAGAGTCTGGCATAAAAAAAGTGCTGAATGATCATAAAAGTTTTGATGCAGAATAATGTATCTGTGGTTTCAGGGATGAGAAGTTAGTGCTGCTGTGATTGTTGGACCGGAGATGTTCAGATTCAATACTAAATCTGTGAAAGCTTAACTGGAGGGAGAGCTACGTGGAAGAGTTTTCCAGTTTCTCAGATGTCTTTCCCAGATTGGACTCTGACATGTTGATTTAAAGGTTCCTAAGCAGAAATCAAGACCACACACCAGCGACCACGGCTGTGGATCAGGAGGTAGAGTTTTGATCTCCAGCTCCTCCAGTCTGTATGCCAGTGTCCTTGGGCAAGACATTAAACCCTAAATTGCAACTGTTCCGTCGGAGAATGAATAATGTGCGGTAGAAAAGTGCTGCGTAGAGAAGCTGTTTGTGTGTGAGTGGGTGAATGTGACTTCAAGTGCTTTGAGTGGTTGTTAAGACTAGAAGCACTTAATAAAAGCAGTCCATTTACCCCTCTAAATACAGCTTGGGCATAACAAAATTAGGTTCAGGTCTTCTGTCAATACATCCATCCTTTTAGTGCATGTTTGTGTACAGGGACAGATCACGTGTAAATGAACTATAGATACTAAAAAAGATCTAACATAGCATATAACGCAGGTAGACAAAACAACACTGTAAGATAAAGCTCTTACTTATTGCTATTTTTGATATATTAGAATAAAATTACTTTTTACATCAACAGGTACCGTGTAGAGGACACTGATGCTGAGACATAAAAGACATAATATAAGAAAACAAATCTATATGTGGACATTTGTCTGTTTAGTATCATAAAGAGCTTTGGATCTGAGCATCCAGTTGATGTATTCTTCACATCTGTTTTTCAAAGCACTGTTTCATATCCAATCCAATCACTCTGCCGTCCAAAAATCTGGCCTAAATTTGTTTACGTTGCTAAGGTAACAGCTCTGCAGCGCGGTAACCAGGGGATACTAGCATCAGAGTGTTTCTATGGGGACAGTCCTGCTGAGCTGATGTGAGTTGTTTTTTGTTTTTACTTTAAGCTAAAATGAAATGGTTTGGAATTCATATTCAAGCTGAAATAAATTTAAGTTGTGAGAATTAGAATCTGTATTTAAAACTTGAGCTCAAATTAAATAAAAATCCTAAATTAAAAATCAATCGAAAACGTAACCATTAATTGAATAAAGTTCTAATTAATGATGTATTTCCATTGATATTTACCTGTGTTGTAGAACAAACTTGCAATGAAGGTGCAGTTTTTGAATAAGGTGTGTGTGGAGGTGATGTCCTCGAAGTAGCACTCCTCAAACACAGAGTCTTCAAACACCATGGATTTCATTTTCAGGTTGAGGAACCTGGAGAACAGGAAAAAAAATTCAGCTTTAGTGTCATGTCAAGACATTTTTATGTGTAGTGGTATTAAATACCGCACTCACTTGTCATTGAAGTAGTGTCCCTGGCTATGCACTTGGTTTTCCAGTGTGAAATTAAAGGTGACATGCTCCACTCGTTCCTTGGTGAAGGTCTTTGTCTTTAAATCATACTCCTGCTTCTGGATGTACTTGATCATGTCTGGGAACCACACCGTCAGGCCGTAGTAGCTGCGGAGTTGTGGGTCGAGAACGGAATCAAGTGAGAATCAATAGTGACCATGATGCAGCAAAGATTCTATGAGTCTTAAGTTTACCTGAAAGACATGGTGAACCAAACAGCCATGAGCATGAAGGTAGTCCGTTTGTATTCAGGGCTGAAGCAGGCGAGGATGTTTTGCCGGATCTGAAACAGGAACAGGAAGGTGAGGAAGACCTGGTTCAAACTATAAATAAATATATGGTTCATCGAATGACAATGAAGCTCTTACTTTAATTATACGATATGATATTTCTTTGTTAATCCTGGGCAGAAATATGCAACTTGCAAAGCTAGAATTATCTTTATGAATATACATATACATTTGCAACATAATAGCCATGCAGGGTTTTTTTTTATAACTTCCTACTAACAAATGTCTCTGTCTTAGATAAACTAAGTAATTATTGTCAAGGCTTTTCTCAGTAGGCGTTAGGTAGGCGGTGCAGTGGCAGATTCAGAAGAAGATGGAGGATGTAGATGTGTGTGTAGCACAATGTAGGCTGGATGCAAATTAAAAAATAGGCCCTAAGGTGCTGCAGAAATTAACAATACAATAACAAGTTTAAACGCATGAAAACCAAATGCAAAGATAAAATCAACGCCATTGATTTAGTCACACATACACATATTCGTTAGTTTTACCTAATTCTGTTTTAAAGGACCATGTGTGTTGGATTTAGAAGCAACTAGTGGTGATTCTGCACATTGCATCTAAATAAATACCCCTTCCTTTCCAACAGCATCGTATTTGTTTTCCTCCCTCAGCGTCACTCACCTGTTGGGAGAGGCTGATAATCTTCAGTTTGTAGCGTTTCCAAACCGGAGTGTCGGTGCCAGTGTCCGTCACCTCGTCAATCTGTTTCACCGTCTTAATGGTGGTGACCTGGGATGAAGGAGAAAAACTCTATCAACCAGATGTCATGGTTTTGCAGCCACTGGGCTTTCCGGAGGTTTGCTCCCCTGCTGCTTTATTTGTTTGGGCATCAAAGTAAAAGAGACATTTTCTCCATGTACCTTATAATAAGGTTACACATGAGCCATTTCATCACAAACTCTGTTTAGCTATTCTGTTTTATTCCCCCATAAATGTACAGTCCTGAAAACTATGTTTGGATATCCTGCTGTGAGGCTCCATTATTGTTCGATGATTTTAAGGAAAGTACATCAGGTAGGTCCCAGGAGAGTAGTTTCATGCCTGCCGTGGTATACTTACAGAGAACACCTTCTCTGGGTGTCCCTTTGCTCTCATGTTTGTGTCGTGAACTTGCTTCAGAATCATCCAGCCCTCGTCGTGTTTGCCGTTCTGTGTGAGGAAAAGGTCACACAGCACATTTAATTGATTTGTTTTTAGGAGCCATGTTATATGAGCACAGGCGGCGACAACTGCCAGCAAGGGGCTAACTCTGAGAGAACACATTCACTGACCTCCAAGTAGAAGCGTGGGCTCTCTGGCACCACGCTGAGGGTGGCGATGGCGGCAACAGACGGAAATGCGCACACTAACACAAACACACGCCAGCTATGGAACTGGTACGCCGAGCCCATCTGGAAACTCCATCCTGAGGAGACAAAAACAAAGCAACTCTCAGAACTTATTACACCTCAGTCAATAACGGAGAAGGTCAGACTGTCGATCTTCATGTAACAACAGGTCTGTGGACAGACGTTCGCCCAGAAATGAACTCGAACCTGCAATTTACAACCATCTGCTGCCAAAACCAGAGATAATAAAGATACATTTCAAAGAATATACTCTGACATTCTGGGAAATATTCCTATTAGTCCTTTTCTTTAAGATTGACACCACTTCCATTTCTGTGATTTAAGTGTTAGAAACGATGAGGATCAGCTAGTTTGGATCAGTGCAGAAGTAGTCATCCATAAACCTTATCATTTCAGGGACTCACCGTAATGTGGGATAATAGCCCAGGCCATAGCCGATGCGTATATTCCCCCGATCATCCAGAACATGCAGAGCCAACTCAGGTGCTCGCCGCGCTTTTCTTGGGACAGGAATTCGGAATAGTAGGAAAACACGATGGGAATCGATCCACCAATCCTGCAAAGATAAGACACAGACTGAGCCAGAAGCAGAAAAATCCAGACAAGCATACCGAGTTCAGGTTGTCACATTGACCTGCTTTCAGACATGCACTGAATCCCATACATTTCCCTGAAGTTTTCCAGAGAGGCCGAGAACATCAGGTACTGGTTCACTTTAAATAACTGTATGATGGACGTGACGGACACATACCACAGGTGGGAGCCTCTTACTTCTTCTGAGTCAGAGCAAATCAAGGGTTTAGTGGAGGCACCATCGCTTGAGTCACCAACCTCCAAACTTTAATCTACTCCGCTGGTTTGGTTTGTTTGGTCAGCAAAGCTTTAAAGTTACTTTCGATTTCTCCTCACTTGTGAGTTTCCATCACCGTCGGTGGAAAGACTAACTCACAGAGGCTCGGTGAGAAGGGGATTGATTTAAGAGCGGAGGGGAACGACTTCAGAATCTCAATTTGCCACTTCGCTCCACCAGAGAAGCTGCTGTTTTTACTAATGTAAAGACTGAAGAGAGTGAAGATTGAAAACTAAGAATACATTTAAAAGTAACATACTTCCTCTCTAACCCTTAAATGATTTAATTTGATGCATCAGATCAATCCCAAAAAATATTATATAAGATTAGTATATGGATTTTGTGATCTATATTCTTGAAACCGATATTTTGCTGATACATTTTTTATACCATAGTCTTACACTACCTACTTGTGTTTACTTTAGTAATCTGGTAATCTATATAAATTTCCATAATTTAATATATATTTTACATTTACATAGTTAAGTAATCATGTCAATCAAGTTTCCTACTAGATTGTATAGTATACTATACAATACAGAACACTCTAAATAAAGAGTGAAGAGTGACGCAGCTGACAGGTCAGACGACAGTAAACCGGCCCAGATGGAAGAAGAATAAATGTTTTCAATTACCCGACACCTGAGAGGAGACGGCAAAACAGAAAGGTGCTGTAGCCCTGGACGAAGGAGGAGAAGAAGGAGAAGATGCTGTTGATGGAGAGCGAGATGAGGAGAGACTGCCGACGGCCTATCCGGTCAGCCAGAGCCCCCCAGAGGAAAGCCCCCACCATCATCCCGAAATATACGATCAGACCTGAGGAGAAAGTGCAAAGAAAATATGAGTGTTACTCATCTTTTTTGGTGAAAATAAGACAATGTATTACATTCGAAGCTGTATCTTTCATATAAAACCCAATGATCACACAGTAACCTGAAAGTGTCTTACCCAGCATGCTCTTGTTAGGTTCAGACAGGCACATATCCTTCTCAGCGCTGGGGAGGACAAAGCCGACCACGAAGATCTCAACGCCATCGGCCATGAGAGCGAGCCCCAGCACAAAGTACAGGGTCCACTGGAACTTCCCGTGACCGCATTCTTGTAAAATGGTCTCGTACTGTTGAGCCAGCACCTCCTGGTCCTTCCTCCTCTCGGCCTCGGCCGCCGCGAGATCTTTGAACTCCGGAGCGCCGGCATCCACGGAGCCCGGCCCACCAGCCAGGCTGCCTTTGCCCGACTCAGCCCTGGGGATTCCTTGGTACTCGCCCTCGTAGATCTCATCATCCTCATCGTGACCCTCTGTGGAGTCACTGTGGCCGCCCTCGTCCTCATTGGCCGCCTGGCTGTCTCCGCGGTAGTAACCTCCATCCTGGCTGCCCTCCCTTGGGTAGTCGTCGTCATCGTCCTCTTCAAAGCGACTGTAGGAGCGCTTGCTGTATTCATCGGTCACCCGATCCACTGAGCGCCCAACCTTCTTAGAGGCTTGCCGCTTGACCTCTTTGGCAATGTCTTTGGCACCTTTAATGAAGGCAGTCCGGTTTTGGTAGCCTTCCTCCATTTCAAAAAGGTTCACTTGACGCAAAGGTGGTCAAATGTGTTGTGAAGAGGCCCCCTGAACGTTCAGGACACACCTCAGAGATGTGAAGGGCTCGGCTGACAACTGGCTTTTCTTTTCTAGAGAGAAAGTGGAAATAGAAAGTAGTCAATTCTTTTTTTTCTGAAATCATCCAGGCATGTGGAGGAAAAGCAACACTACCCATTTCTGGTGAACCGTGAACACTTCTTGTCGGACAGTTGATCAAACATCCAAAAGAAACGCAAAACAATCACAAAGAAATTGATTTGAAATTACTGCAAAACACAGAAAGAAAGACATAAAGAGATGGTACAATCACAACAAAGAAACACAAAGCGACTGGAGAGGTACAAAATGACTAAGAAGGGATGCAAAACGTCAATGGAAACACACAAAACTGAAAAAACGACAGCACAGAGAAACAACTTCCCCGAAGAAACATCCAGGTTTCTTGTACATATCGATGAGAAAGGGTTTGAGTTAACATGTCTTTATCCAGGAGCCTGACGTCCATCCCTTTTATCTTGTTTGAACCGATCATTCTTGTTTTTCCACTCGTTAAATGCAATTATTTAAAAAACTTAATTCCACTTAAGCCCATTAACATGCCAGTTTGAATAAATAGTACCACATTTAAATGGTTATACACTACATGAGAATGGGATTTGCAGGGTCAACACAGTCTGGGATATTTTACTGATTGACTGGTTGATTGTGGGAAAAGAACTTCCCTCCCAGCATCTCCAAGACAAAATGCTCTCCCCCCCCCTAAAACTGCCAAAGCACTATATATGTTAATAGTATTGCGGCCTCATGTCTCATCCAATTGTTCTTTTAACTGATATTTATATTTTCGTCAAGCTAACCAACAAGCCTTTCCGCACTACACCTGTTGCTTTTCCATATCTGCCCGGCATGTGCTCTCTGCTGAGTCACAGAAGGATGGAGCAGTAACTTACAAACAGGAAGGGACATCAAGGATTTCACAGTGAGGCTTTTTTTTAATTCTCTTGTTGCATAGGTGCCCCTAATGCCTTGTTTTACGGTAAAGAGCTACAGCACATCGCCATGACTCGGATCTAATGCTACTGAGATATGGACACAGAGGATGAGACACTAGCTTGTGATTAAAGAGCGTTGCTGTAAGGTCTTTGCTGTTTATGTTTTTATCCGATAAAGCACGTTGACGTCTCTTCATTAAGTCGTTTAAAGGCTGCTCACAGGATCCTGCACCACACTGTAAATCTGTGACTGTTCCTAGGCGTTAAACGTCAGGTTTGAAAAGTATTGCACTAACATTATCGAATAAAGTTCAAGTCGTGGATTAATCAAATAAAGCCTTCCTTAATTGAAAGAGTGAACAAATGCGGGTGTAGAGGCGATGTGCACTAAAACGACTGAAGCTTGAAATTGAGAAGACGCTACAAATTGATGTCCATTTTACGAGTCTGCTGCAGTGTCACGTCTCCCCTTTGGAAGAAAAACACTTATTCTGAAGAACACTTGTTAAGATCCCCTGACTGGTGCAGTTCAGTGGTGAGACCCACATCAATATGTTCCTGTATTAAGACTCTGTGAGCCTCGGGTCAGCGTGGAATAAAACAACATGTCACTTTGAATTTGCGGCACAGGGAAACAACAGACAGAGGATTATGAGAAACATCTCCGCAGAGCTCACTGTGGCCAGAACCGGGTCTGACAGGTTCTAACAGAGATGACGGAGCTTTAAATGTTTAAAGGTTGATATGAAGCCTTTAATACAAGTCCACAGACACAGGGTTCACCCAGTTTCTCCCTGCATTCAAATGTCAACCTTTTATTCTCTGTTAAATTCATCTCTAAACTCCCAGCATATAAATCCAATGGGGAATTACTGAACTCCGTCATTATCTTTTTATTTATTTATGAATTTTTGGACTAAGACTAGACTGTAAGTTTGGCTTAACAATATGAGCCTTTAAAAAAACACTATGGGTAATAACAGAACAGGCGACTGAGTGTCCTCCGTGGGAGTTTCAGCATTAAATATTGAGCAGGGAGAGAAAATGTTAATGTTAATCAGCTCCTTAAAGTAAGATTAAAGAAGATATAAAAGAGACTAAACCCTTCTTGTCCTCCACAGTGAATTGGAACATTTGTCTTCAGGGCTTCTGCTCTACTATGAATTAAATCGGTGACAGCATCCTTGTTTGCTTGAAGGTGGAGATAATGCAGAAACAAGTGTCTGTAAATGAGTGAGTCATAAGCATTATTGAACTGACACAGATTTTTTATAAAATAGAGATCTAATTTAAGAAGTGCTAATGTTTAAGGGAGTTAAGATCATTGATTTTTCGGGGTATTTAACCAATTATTCCTCAACAATTAGTCCTTTCATCTTGTGAAATGTGAGGAAATAGTGATGGAGGTCCTCCCACTATTTTAGAGCCTAAAATCACCCATTTTGTCTAAAATCTAAAGATACTCACTTTGTTAAACATTAACAGAAAATATGTGGCGTCTATCCTCAAAAACAGGACGTAAATGTTGGACTGAAATGGTCGTCCATCCTCGCTTCAACTCTAGATCTACTTAGAAGTACGGCACCATCCGTATCCGGCTCAATACAAACACGTGGTTCATTTGTTTGCCTCAAATTTTAAATGGGATATCATGTCCCATCATGAGGCCGCAGATCCTTCAGTGTCAGCAGGACGAGGCAGATTTACTGGCACAGACCGGCGGAGCCCCACCAGGTCTGGTGGTCCGGGCTAAACTGTGGGAGACTAAACTAATGATGTCTCAGATGGAGCCACTTACAGGCCTGTAATCACCATCGCTCCCAAAACACAGGCACACAGGCCTGGGTAAAATAATACCAGCATACGGAGCCGTGAGCGAACAAGAAAACACGTCAGAGCTGTTTGGTTTTAAAGCCATAAAGCACACACTATCACTCACACACACACACACACACACTATCACTCACACACACACACTCACACACATATTCAACCTGTTCTTTCACTTTGCCTGATGGCAAAATGGTGGAGAAAGCACAGGTGTAACTAACATTATTAACCACGGTTCAGTTCTATTTAAATCTCTCAGTATAAGAATGCAGGGCCCTTAAAACCGCAGCAGCTAAATGGAAGTCAGACAATCTTTAATTTTATTATTTGTCACTTGCTGTTCATACCATTGCACCTACAATTGCTTTAAATTGTACTAATGCCTCATGTGTCATTACCTCCACCAAGGTGTCCACTACTGTCCATTTGTTTGTTGGTTGATGTGTTTGTTAATCAGCATAATTACAGAAAGACAACTAGACAGACGTAGTGAAAGGATGCGGATCACTTTGTTTAACACTGTGAGAAGCACAACATAGAAACCAAAGCTCTTAGTCCATATTCATTATTAAGTGAAAAATAATGAGTCTCTGTAGGAACAATCTTAAATACCAACCACAGTAAATCAATAGACGTGTAAGGCTGTTTAATTCATATTACAGACACACTACACATCCCTTCAGATGGAGAGATTTAGAAATAATATAATCAAAAAAAGACAACAAAAGAAAAGGATAAGACAGGGACTGAAAAGTCAGTCTTTGGCTATCGTCTGACCATGAATTAGCCCCTGAGGGCATGTTTGGTTTTCTTGGTGTAGAGAGCAGATATCTGGACTGAGACTCTTTCACAGCCTGACTAGTTTATTAAATAACACGAGTCCAACACTTCTCAGAAAATAGCAAAAGCAGTGATACTTTTTGAAAATGTTTTTAGGTCCAGATCACATTTGGGCTGTATCTCGTATAATGGCTATTTTAAAAATAAATGCAGATCAATATAAAAGCTCATAGTCGATGCATTTCTGTCAATGTGTTCCACCTCTTTTCCTCTCCACAGGGACTATTTACCTGCAAAGCCTGCTCAAACGTTATTGGTTAACCAGAAAGCTTCCGATTCTCCATGTTCACACGCAGAATCTGTTTATAGAGATTAAAAACATCAATGCTGAAGTAACACCCTATTGTACATTCTAGGTTTTTACATTATACAAATGCCCTTGTGTCATTTTTATGTATCTTATACAACGCTCGTAATGGATCTTTCATTTTAACCCTTAAACAGGAGTGCAAACATTAGTCGTGCATGCAGAGGCTTGGTTTCTTACACCCGTGCATCCCACAGAGATAAAGACTCGTCAGCCTCAAAGAAAAAAGCCTAGAGCCCACTTTCCACACTTTCTCATCCCATCCATTCCCATTGCGCTGTCAAGTTGACAGCATCTCCACGGCCCCACGCCGCCTGCATCACACACACAGCCCTGTCAGTGGAGGAGAGAGAGGAAGGCCTGAGGATGAGGAGGATGGCGGATGGAGAATTATTGCTCCCTGGTCTCTGTTTAAAGAAAAAAACCTTTTCTCTTTTCTCTTCACCCTCGTTCAAAAATCAATCAGGGTCAGTTTACCACTTGCTTCCAAGGCCGAGCGGAGCAGATAGCCATCACATCACATGCACCAGAGCTTATTCAAGCAAGGGGAGGTTTCAGTCAAATGTCGTGCTGAATAACAGGGACACCTGAAGATAGCATCGCATCATGAGAGGCAAACAACCCTCAACCCCCAAAAGAAATACATTAATATGAGCTTTTATTCTGCTTTAACAGGCCTGTGTTAATATCTGAGCTTCTTGTAGGGATTATTTCTCATAAATGGCAATTATGAGGGAATAGAATGAAAACGTGAAAGCAGGAGTCTGATTGAAGGTGTATGAATTGGAGGATCCAGTCGGCTCACAATTTTCTTCATTGATGATCAGAGAAGGGGGGGAGGCCTCGTCGATTACAGAGCCCCACAAATATCCGACAGCATTAAAAATTAGGAACCTGATGATAAATAGCCGGTTTGTGTGCTGGCTCCCTCACATCTGCCCCTCGTTCTTAGAAATCTGAGCCAACATCAGCATCTGGTCACGACTCGGGTTAAATCATACATAGCCTCGATTCACAAAATCGATCCCGATTGCTGTGTGAAGCCAAACGATAGGAGAACACGCCCATCACCTCTTCCTCGTGATGATGTCTTAATACCGGGGAAGGGAATACAAGAGACAAACAGAATCCCAGCCGCCATCGGTCCCCACATTTTAGGGTTTTTGCTCTCACCTTCAGTTCCTGCGACGCTCGGTGCCTCCTGCGCGCCGAGATGGTGGTGATGAAGAATGAGGAGGAGGAGGAGGAGGAGGAGGATGAAGCGGTGAGAGGCTGTTGCTGCGAAGCGGGTGATGATGCTGTGCGGGCTGGAGGAAGAGAGAGAGAGAGGAGAGAGAGAGAGAGAGAGAGAGAGAGAGAGAGAGAGAGAGAGAGAGAGAGAGAGAGAGAGAGAGAGAGAGAGAGAGAGAGAGAGAGAGAGAGGACCACGCCATCCATCCATCCACACACACTCAGTGATGCGCAGGGGTCCCCTCCCCCCATGCAAAAAAAAATCTCAAGAGCACATTAACGGCTTCATATGATTTGAAGGGGGGGGGGGGGCGCAGATTGTGTGCAGATCTGCGCCAAAACCCCATTTGAACTAATTATGCGTTTAATCCGGATCCAACTGAGGTTTGCGCATCAAATGACTGCAAACGCATTTCGCATCAATTACACACATATATATATATATATATATATATATATAAATGTGTGTGCATCCTCTCACGCATGCGCAGCCAAACCCTCAATTTCCCCATCATCTGATTTTTACCAATTCACGATTATAACGCACGTAAGAATTAAAATCGTGCGCAAAGGCAGCCCACACACAAGCAGACCTGACTCCGGTTGCCATGCCAACCACTTGCCATCTTCTTGATCCCTCTCGCCAACAAGCAACGCGAGGATTCCTCCTCGACACAGAGATAAGCACCTCTCACGTACCGTTTATATATAATGTGTAGCAGGATCTCTGTCTTTACGGCCCCAGCTGGGAGGAATATGATGGAAACTGTAAAGATGTATTTGAAAAATTCACCAATGCATAAGGCAAGAAAAACCTGTTCCTGTGATTGTTAATAATCTGCAGGTTTCATTGGATGGTGTGAGATGAGGAAACTCTTGTACCGTCTGTTCATGTTGTCTTGGCGGAGCAATGTCATAAATAATGGAGCACGACAAACTGATCAGGATTCTGCTCCTTGTGCCGGTGGTGAACGTAAGAGTAGGAGTTGATATTGTTGCTGAAGGAAGTAAGTTATGAACTTAACATATTGAGATCACCTTATATAGGTCATTTTAGCTAAGTGTTACAAACATGATCACGTTTCCTTCTTAACGCGTACAAAACACTGTATCTGATCTGTGTGTTGTGATTTGTTGTGTTCTGACAGCAAAACCTAAGGCTACACATTTTTTTACTGAACATTGCTGACCGACCAAGAAATTAATTTATTAGTAGTACATCCAGGTGAGTACTTTTTAAGAACACTATGCAGTATATTAAAATTACTATAACAAGGACTCAAGAGAGCTCATACCTCCACCAAGGTCAAACAGTCCCCTTAATAAACCACATTTAAATTCACTAGATCCAGAGAATCTCCACCAAATATTATAATATTAGTCCTCTACACATGCCAGATTGTTTCATAACGATCCATGAATTATTCTCTGAGAAATCAACAAAATGTTGGAGAAAATACCCCATCTTGCCATGTTTAAGAAAAATGTATCTTGGTTCATCCCCATCCCTACATGATATCATGGTATTTGGTTGAGTACTTTTTGTGTACAAAATAACAAACGCAGATGAAAATGACCACAAATGACTGCTGGTTAGGATGGACCCACACAAAGCAGCCCACCTGCACACTCTGCTAAATTTCTGCAGCATCATCCTTGTATAGTGCATAAAGATGACTTTATTTTTTACATTTATTGAAGAGGGAAAATTGGCAGAAATAAAACCAAAAGTCCAATGATCCAAAACTTGTACTAAAAACTTTATTCACCAAAAGGTCTTTCATCTGTACAACGACCAAAGAAATACAAACAGGTGGTTAAATTATTCTGGCGATAACAAATTTGAGTAGATCTGAAGATGTTAAAAATAAAAAAGCAAAAAGAGACTCCTTTTCCTGCCGTCGGCGGAGGACTAGGGTGGCATGGGAGCTCTCATTGGAATGCGTGGTGGGACACCAGGGGGTCTTGGTGGCATCGGAGGTCCTCTCTGGAAGCCAAACGGAGGAGGACGTGGAGGACCGGCTCCGTAGCCGGGGGGAGGCATGGGAGGAGGACCTCTCATACCTGGAGGCACAGGAGGACCTGGGAGAGACAAAGAGGAGTCAAAACTAGAGAAAACCTGCCTATGGTGAATAATGGCCGGTTTAGGGACCCAGGGAACAATTCATTATGATATCGAAAAACCATCAGAAAACCTCCAGTTATTAATTATAATAAATTCCCATCCAATTCAGGTAAACTAAGGCTTTAAATAAATAGTTTCTCCTTGCTTAAACAGGATTTTGTGTGCCGGCACATTCTCAAAATCCTATTCTGAACCAGGATCAAATATTGACTCAGCTCTGACAATATAATATATTAAACATCTTATTTACAATAGTGTTACAGGATCTCTCAACGGAGATTGCAGATCAAATATGTCTCCATTTCACACTGTGTGAGAATCTGTGTCGGGCGGATATCAACTGTGAGATGTGTCAGATGATGCAATGAACACCTGCTGAATCTTAAGATTACAATGTAAGACCAAAGATGAGACGAAAGCATGGAGATGATATCAAGTAGCAGCTTTGCTCTTTGCTACTTAAACGTTTTAAAGATTATTATATATTCCAAACAAGCTTTTTCAATACTCTCAACATTTAAATGTGATGGAAAAACTTACGAGGAAATGGTGAGACCAGGAGGAGCCGCCAGGGAAGAAAGAAAGTGCAATTAGGATTTTACAAAGCGAGTTGTGGCAAAAGAAAATGTGACAACATTGAATTTGGATCATTTTGTACCAGACTGTTTATATTTTACAGAAATTCAGGACATTTAAAAGCTCCACATCAGCTATAGATAACTCATCTGTGTCTCATCTTATCTGGATACCTATTCAAATCAAGGACACAAGGCTATCCCTCACTTTTGTCATCTGTCTTTTCAGCTGTTCAACGGCTGAGCCACACAATTTGGTTCATCAATAGAAGGCTTATCCACAGTAGCCAATTTGTCATGGTAGTCATGGTAACATGGGTATGCATCAATACTGCAAATCCTTAATGCTATTTGGCTGCATAATACAGATACAAGGCATTAAGGTTATCGACCCTCAGTTCTTTTACAGAAACTGAACTGAGTCGTTTTTTTAATCAAATCTATCTTTCCTTAAAATTTCCATTCTCTGCTATTGAGGTTTAAGACACTTTTGTTTAAAAACAAAGAAACGCAGCTCTCACCCATGGGAGGTCCATATGGAGCTCTTGGTGGCATGCCCATAGGCGGGGGAGGCATGCCAGGGGGGAGCGGTGCCCGTTGGTTTGATCCTGGAGGAGCAGGTACCATGCCAGGAGGAGCGGGAGGAGGCATGGGCATCTGAGGCATACCTGTGAGACAGAAACAATGAAGTGGGTGGTGTTACCATCATTTGATGGAATATCTACCTTTGAATTCAGTATTACCCAGTAGTGGCCTTTAGATGGCATCTAACTCCTCTAAACCACAAGTTCATACCCTCCTTCCCTATTTCCAGACTTGTGTACATTCATTAAGTCAAATTTTAAGACTTTGGCTCCACTGTAAACGTTTTCAAAATGCAGTTTGTTAACTTTCTATTGGCAGCCACAATGGAAACACAAATCTTGTAAGTTAACAAGCCCTTACCTGGATGCATGCTGCCTGGAGGGAAGGGTGGTGGTCCGGGTGGAGGTCCACCGCCACCACCCTGTTGGCCTGGTCCCCCTGCGTTTAGATTCATAGACATCGACGGGGGCATTGATGGAGGCATCGATCCCGGAGGTGGAACAGGAGGGAAAGACCCAGGGGGGGGCATGCCTGCACAGACACAAGTTGTATGTACAATACAAGTTAGAATTTCATATTACAACAAGCTGTTTGACTCATTAACATATAAAAATACAAATATTGCTGGTTACAGCCTGAAGAAACGTAACCAAAGAAAATAAACACACGCTCAACATCGAGGTGTAAGACCTTGACACCACATTGTGTCTTTGTACCAAGGTGCGAATAGTTTTGCATCCGAAATGGTATCCTTTGTTATACATAAAATATGTATGGATCTGACTGCATGAGAGTCCAGCAACAACTTTTGTATCCAAGAGGAAATTACGACTGTACAACAGGAGGAAATGTGATTTGACACAAAGCTAACAAAGCTGTTAGGACACCTTACATTTGACATATATACATTATAGTATACAGATACTACTACTACACATCTGACCATATAATATATTCTAAAGGCTGTGCCCTGATATTGTCAAGTAGTGGCGTTCTCATTCTTAGATGATAACTGGATCTTGATGATAATGTTTTACCTGACATGAACAGTGCAGGTAAATTAACTGTTATACAGGGTAGATGTTAACGAGTGGAAGATGTCCCTTGTTTCCAAAAGGATGGAAACATCTTCCACTTTAAAATCTACTGTGTATAACAATTCCCGTTCAGTCATACCTTGCATGGACATCCCGCCTCCCATGGAGGTCAGGACCGGTGTCGGGGCGGTCAGTGGCGGGGGAGCGTCTGCAAACAGCTGGTGAGGCCTGTCTGCCTGGGAGAGAGGGTTCTGTGCAGCCAGGAGTCGCTCTGCGGCCGAGCCGTGTCGCTCTCCTTTGGAATCCTTCTTGAAGGCGTAGGACACAGTGATGGGCCTGTTGCAGAGGTACTGGCCGTTCATTGCCTCAATGGCGGCATCTGACGCGTCGAAGCTGGCGAAATTGATGAAAGCATAACCCTTGGAGTTGCCAGTGTCTGGGTCTCGCATGATCTTTGGCGTCTGGAGGATCACGCCGAAGGCACTGAATGTGTCGTAGAGCAGTTTCTCGTCAATCTCTGGATCCAGGTTACCAATGAAGATGTTTGCTCCCACATCCAAGTTTTTGTTGTGCGCCGAAGCCTTATTAACTCGAATTGGTTTGCCATAGAGCTTTATCATATTCATAATTTTGATGGCATAGTCAGCATCCTCTTCGCTGAGGAACTCCACAAAGCCATAGCCTGAGGAGAGAGAAAAACATTAAGCACCATATTTGTTATATATTTGGCTAAATGAGTATTTTTTCTTCCCCGTCAGACATGTTGCCATCACCACAACAACAAGGTTTAGTTGTTAACGGCTGATACTCACCCTGATGTTGGCCTGTGACTCTGTCTTTGGGCATGTGTGTGTTGACCACAGGACCAGCCTGCAGGAAAAGCTCCCATAGTAACGGCTCAGATACTTTCTCGTCCAAGCCGCCGACATAAACAGTGGCGTCTGAAAAAATTTACAATTTGAAATTAGACTTCGTATAAGTATTTCTGAGAAAATGAAAATGAATTGAGATGCATATGAGATGATAGTTATTCTTCTTTCTCTCTCTTTTCTAATACAGTGCAAGGAATGACTTTGAACTCAGTTAAACCGTGTACTTTGTACTTTCTTACAGAATAAACAACTACATTAGTTAGTATAGTATAAGTTATTAACTACTAATTAGAATTTTGCAGTCTCATAGAACTTAAACATATTGTGACGTTGTGATTTTAAAATAAGATGACTGTTTATTTAATTTATAAAGGATGAAATAGATAATAGCATTTTTTCTGACACTAGCTAATGAAAATGACAATGGAGAGTCTGGCCTATCACCCATAATAATAACACTGATGACTGCCTAGGTCCAGCTGAAGCTTCAACACATGCTATGTAGAAGCACACAAGACAAAACAATGTCTGATTACAATGATAATCAAGGTTTGATCATTTGTTAAACAGAGGGAGGCGTTAGCTCCAACTATGTGGAGTTAGCTTGGTAGGCTAACTGCTAGCCACCACAGCGTAGCACTGCTTCTGATTTGCCAACAACAAGAACCGCCACAGTTAACAAATCAATTAGAAAGAGCATCGCCACATCGGACGTCATCACCAGCAAGTATGTGAGATGAATTTAATTAAAGTTATTCGACTCAAATGGATAAATTAGCGGCAAACCAAGCTAGCGACGACTGAACACTTCCATGTGATCGAGCCGCCGGTAAATGTTCGCTAACCCGGCGGATGACGACACTAAACTCGCCGGGGCGGAAGTATTAAAGTGTGGCACTCGACCAGGTTCATACACTAGCTCCTCCACGGAATGAAACGTGGATTTAAACGGAGAAGTTACCTTGGTTTCTTTCTGAGATTGGTCCCGCTGCCATGTTGAATGAACAACGGAGGACGAGCGTGTTAAACTGAGGTCCCGCCTCTTCCTGCGCTGCCTACAGGAAACGGAACTAAACAGAATATAAAATAAAAGGTTTTTTTATTTTGGTGCCGGAAACACATTTTACCTTATACAGGAAGATACCACAAGTAATAATACTATTAATAATAGAAATATTACTACTAGTCATAAAACAAGTTCTACTACTACTACCACTACTACCACTAATAATAATAATAATAATAATAATAATAATAATAATAATAATAATAATAATAATAATAATAATAATAATAATAATAATAATAATAATAATCAAATAGAACAGTTCCAAGGTGTTTTACAACTAAAAATTAATAATAGAAGGCAAACAATATTAAAATAAATAAAGGCAATTTTAAGATAACACAGTAGTAGACAACATTGTGGTCTAAATACAAGTTTTTTTGGTGCCGGAAACACATTTTACCTTATACAGGAAGATACCACAAGTAATAATACTATTAATGATAGAAATACTACTACTAGTCATAAAACAAGTTCTACTACTACTACTACTACTAATAATAATAATAATAATAATAATAATAATAATAATAATAATAATAATAATATTATTATTAATCAAATAGTACAGTTCCAAGGTGTTTTACAACTTAAAAATGAATAATAGAAGGCAAACAATATTAAAATAAATAAAGGCAATTTAAAGATAACACAGTAGTAGACAACATTGGGGTCCAAATACAAGTTTCAAAATGTTACAGATGAGTTAAAAAGGAATAATAATAAAACATAAGGAAATCATTGAAAAGAGTTGGTAAAATTAGATTAAAATTAAGGTTGAATTCCTCAAGCGCACTTATAAAAAATGGGCCTTTAAGTGAAATATAAGAGAATAAGGAGTTTGCCTGTTAAAGTAAAGTGAGGATGGATTAGAAAACAAATGAACGGTTCATCACATCATTCATGGTGAAGCAAGCACTGCACACATTGTTTCTATGGGTACACGTTAGGTACAGTACGTGGTCTCAAGCCAAAGTTCTGGTGTGATGTAGGAAGTCTCATGTAATCCCACACTGATTCAATGAAGTTGAGATCAGACTGTGGGGGCTCCACCATCTGCTGCAGGACTTTTTGTTCTCTGTGTGGCTGATGATCGTTCTCTTATGTGACTCAGGCTGCTTGTGGTTGTTGTCATGGATAAGAAGTTTAATCTAGAGTGCTTAGAATGTTTGTACAGTGGTGTGGAGTGGGTAGATTAACAATACACTGTACAACAAGAGATTGATTGTGATATAATTATTAGGCTAGGGTCCATTTAGCTTGCTGTGAGTAACTTTTGGTAACATTGAAGAAGAGAGATTAAATACGGATTAAAACAAGACATAATCTTTTTGTAATTTGGAGTCTGCCTTATCTACCTATCAAGACTAATGTGGAAAAGGCACATTATTGTATTGCAGTCTTGAGCCAATGATATTCTTTAAAATAGATTTGGAACTATTGTGTGGTCATAACAATAATATGTAATTCCCAGAACTTTTTCTCAAATGTCTGGAAAAGCTATTTATCACCAGTACGAAATACACGTTATCCCATTAAACCCTTTGCAAGCTCATTACTTAATCCTGGTTATAAATGATTCTAATCTTTGTACAAAGCAGCATAACAAGTCACATGACAAAACATTAAAGATTTGTATCAGCCAATTTATTACATCATATAAATCTACTAAAATTATAAACATGAAATACAAAATGTTCATACAAAATACATACAATAAGGGTCTTCAGGAACACTTCAAAAACAATACTGTATCGAAAATGAAACATAGAAAAACAGAAATTAATCAACAACATCATGCATTAAAGCCAAAAGATGATAAAACCAAGTTTGTTTGTTTTTTATAAAGTGGATAGCAAACAATATACTGTTTTTGAAAAGTCTTCATTGATAATGATCACAAAGAAAGGTCAAAGGCATTTGTAAGAAGAATGGAGCTCTGAGATTAATGGCTTGTTGTCAGAAATCAAAACACACAATAATAATAAGCATCTTAATTAGAGGAAAAATGCAAAAACAAAAAATTCAAGATCTCCAGCCTCATTCCTGTAACCAGCTCATTTGGAAACGTTCGATACGAGTGCACCAGCACTAAAGCATGAAGTCTGACTTGAAATCGCTTCACGGGACGATACAATCACTGAAAAGAAATCTTTTGCTGGGAGTCTTTGAGCGAATGAGAGATGAACGAGGCTGAATTCAAGCTGCTGAATAGAGTTCAACTGTCTCTTTAAACATTTCAGTATTGAGAGGACGAAACTTTTTTCTCTTGGTGGAGCTGACTCCATATTTTGCGAGCCCAGTACCAAACCAACAATATATAATGGTTATAAATGTATAAAAAACGTAGTGAGATTTAAAAAAAAATCCTTCATAAGAACATATTAAGGAATTGTAACAGTAATATAGTGTGTAATCTGCACACTACAACATGTAATGTAACATCACCTTTACATCTAAGACAAAAGACGTAAAGTAGAGTAGCTTTAACTTTTAAAGACCCATTTAAATGGAGTTTAAGGAGTTTAACCACAACAGGCTACCAATTTTATTAAAGGCACAATGGTCCCAGAGAGAAATACGTCAATAGAATATTAAAACGGATCTGGCTTTAATCGTAGAAACATTCCTGCCCCCTTTGTTTTTAATTTGCAGGCTGCCTGAATTTCATGAAATCAGTTTCTGCTGTTGACAATCCAACATAGAGCAGAAGCATGAGCCCTCCCGCTGTTTAACTCGCATAACTCACTGCCCACATTTTTCTTTCAAACCAGAGCCGCACATTATCCATTAAACTCTCACTCCCCTTTCACGGGGTATTTAAAAAGGGACTCTTTGAAATGCCTTCATTCTTATAATGTAATAAAAAATACATTTTTAGATATGTCATACAGGGAAATAAAAGGATATCACATTTACAGTATAAAAGAGATCAGGTCCTTCTGTGTAAAAAGGTGATTAAGTGCGAGTTACATTTTAGCTCGAGGACGTTCACCAGCACAATTAAGAACCGAACTCTGCTTCCAATATCCTGAAAACCATAAACCACAAGCACTGGTGCTGTTTAGTATTGAGGACAATGACTCACACTTGACTCACACATTGTAAATCGTCTTGTTAAAAAGGATCCTTTGACTCGTTTTTTGTGTGTGGCTGTTTGTTGACTTCGATGAGACTCTCACCAGCTATTCTGATGACAAACACAAATTCTATCCTGGAGCAATTCTATCACCTGGATAGCTGCAGTAGTTGAGAGCGCACTGAGAATAAACATTCAGCTTGGGTCAATGAATGCTGGAATAGTTCAAACAGAGCGATGGTTCGCCATTGGATGTTTTAAAAACCTGAGCTGCTGAAGTATTTTCTCAATAATGTAACTGTTGCGATCTTAAACTCAAAGAAAATCTCATAGCGATGTGCTTACATTACATTGCTGTTTCAGAATGATCTTTTTCTTAGTGGTCACAAGGTTTTAAGATTCTGGTTTGTATTCTCTTTTGCTGCTTTTTACCACTGTGACTCCGAGAAGTGTAAGTGAACGCACCAATAACATTAAAGAAACTCTTTGATCTGATTTACAAATGATCTTCACCTCATACATGTTTGGTTTGTTGGTCATTTTACCTCATGACCTGTACATTCGCAGATGAAAGGCAGGTTTTGTTTGTTACAGTCTGGAATAAAGAATAAAAACATGTATTACCCCGTAAGCTGGTTCGCCAAGTATACAGGTAGATTATAGAAAAGTCGTTTTCCTGTAATCACTAGGCACAAAGAGGTAACAGCTATAGTGGCAGGTGTTTGTTTTGTGGTGGGATGTGCATACTGTAAAATCAAGTGCTGATTACCTGGTCCTCGTGAAGAAACATGTGATACAAAGGGTTTTAAGATATCAGACGACTCATCGTTATCTCTATGAAATGTTCAATACTGTTACCAGGAGTGTGAAAGCAAGATTCCACGAGCCGGGTTTAGCGTGACGGCAGGGTGGCGGTGTTGGCCGCATTGAGCTGACCCACGGCTGACATCAGGATGTCTTTCTTCTCTTTGTAAAAACGCAGTTCTCTGCCCGCCAGTCTGGCGTCCTCCAGTTCCCGATCTGTGGAGGCCAGCTCCTGCCCGATGGTGCTCGCCACGCTCTGCTCTCGGTTCACCCAGTCGGCCGCCATCTGGGTGCGCATGTCGTCGTCCAGAGCCCGGTGGGAATAGTGGGCCAGCACCTCCTGCAAAGTTGGTAAAATGGTAAATGGTTTTGTATTCATATAGCGCTTTTCTAGTCTGATGATGACCACTCAAAGCTCTTTACAGTCCAGTTTTACATTCACCCATTCACACACACATTCATACAGTGCATCTATTAGCAGCACTTTGTTGTTCTACGAGGGGCAATTCGATTTTCAGCATCTTGCCCAAGGACACTTCGGCATGCAGATGGGGAAGACTGGGGATCGAACCGCCGACCTTCAGGTTGGAGGACGACCTCTCTACCCCTCAGCCACAGCCGACCAAGTTCAGTCATATAAAAGAGTCAAAGTTTGAGGGAGTGAAGCCTTTTTCCTTAACCAACCTAAAAGATAAACTCAATTTTTAAGTTTGAGGTTTTCTGATACTTTGAAGGTTACAGCTGAAATGAACTTTTTCGGTCAACTATCCTTTTAATTAACAATAATCCATTTTAAGGTCTGCCAATGAGTTTATGTGTTCATGTACAGTAATGAAACAATAAGGCATATTAAGAGGACTGATATGAATGAGTGTGTGTAATTTGGTGCAGCCTGATAGATTTTAAGGGGAGGTTGGGCCTTGGCAGCGTTATGGCCTCTGGTGAGTTTAATTCTACTTCAGGAACGTTAGAATTAACAAAGAACTTCCTCTCTGGTTTACTTATTATTTCCAGCCTTCCACTGCTCATGCTGAGAGGGAGAAATGGTTGATCTATGTGGAACAGTGCAGACCTGTCGTGTAATTACTTCACTGAAAACAGCCACTGTTCTTGGATAATTGAACCCATCTGGGAAGTGGGCAGTTTCACATTCATTACCTGTCGGGAACATTGTCGCTCTCTCATGGCTTTGAGGCTTCCGTTCCAGTGCAGTAGCTGAAACACAGTCATCAGCTCCTGGAGACACAAACACAGCAGAGCCAGCGTGAGACCGAACTCTCTTCACAGCACACAACATGTAGTAATTCAGTTATTCAAACCACGACTTCAGACGTCTCCTTTCCAGTTCGAAACGAGGTCAACGTGTTCTAACTAAGGTCACGTGTGGGCTACCACTACGTGTATGTGCAGACCAGACGCCCACGAGCTGCGTAGCTGTGTCTGAGGAGCATAAAATGTGACCTAACACGACTCAGACATTCCTGATTTATATGCACCTGAAACTCCAGCATGGATTTTCCTTTGTTGGACTCGAGCATGAAGCGAAACGCTCCAATCCCTGTGTTGGGATTGTCGGCCTCCTCTCTGTTTCCCTGTGAAGCACAGCAAGCAGTTAATGAGCATATGGTGTGATGCTTGACTCATATAGGGTTTCATGGCTCACATATATACTTGGACTTTGACGTCAGCGACACACAATGAGGAGGATAACCACAAGTTCAGATGCACATTGATATTGATAATTTACCCTGTAGTCCTCCCAGTCGTTTCTTCTTCGGATCTACGGATGTTGGTGAGAAATGCAGATTCAAATTTTAAAAGTTTGGCAAATGTTTTATGAGCAAGAAAATGAGATCCACACGTTGTCTGAGACTAAAGGATCAACTCCATGTTTGCAGTGAGCAACTTTGTTTACACCTCAGGGTATCTTGGTAATGTCTCTGTGACATCCTCAATATTTTGCTTTCAAAAAATTTAATTTCCGTAAATCCGTTTTCTTCCTCCAGAGATTTGTTGCATCTGTTTTTCATACGACTTAATCAGAGCCATCTTGACACAAGCAAAGTCTTACTGGGAGCTCGTCCAAGTCACGTAAGACTTTTTCAGACATGAACTAAACATGAAGAAGGCAGAAGGAGATCGTCGTGGTCAGACACTCAAAGCAACTGGCTCAGACATTTGCCTTCTCACATGGAGGCCCTCCATGGTACCAGTAGGGAAGTCCAGGAAACTGTATGTGACTTTGCTTTGCTTCCCACTGACCCACAGCTTGATACCTAAACATCAACTTTCAGCTTGTTACCGTAACTTACATTGAAGGAGGCCAGAGCCTCGCTCACGCTCTTCTCGATGAAGTCGTCTGTGATGCGACGGGACGGATGTTCATTGAAGACAGAGTTCATGAGGGCGATCTTGGCAGCGCTGCGTCTGGCCTCGGCCTTGGTTGGACAGAACTGTCAAACAGAGGAGAAAACATGCACCAGCGGTCAGATACAAGCCGAAATACAGATGTTCTGCACAGAAGGCTGAAGGCTGGAGAACAACGGTGTTTATATCGTGGATTGATTGTTTATAAAGATGGATGACATGTCGGTTCCCCAAGAGCGAAGCTAAAGTGTCTTGATTGGCCCCTGTTGGCTGGCATGAAACCAAACTCCTCCATGTTGGTGGATGGGGTATGGATCAAACAAAAAATCCAAGACACACATTTCTTCACAAAGTTGGTTTCTGTCTTTTTATGTAGTTCTTATCCGGCATTTATATCTGGGAGGTTTTGGCTTCATTTCTTTGTGGGAGGAAGTGGAGACACGTCTTCCATCTACATACAGTCTATGTTAAGTTAGCTAAAATGTGGATGTAGCTTAATGTTTCCTCGTCACGTGTTTGGATCCATGTTTAGGATGTTGTGTTTGCGGGCATGTTTGGATTCTGTAACCATGTGACGTGAACCTGGAATGACCATTTTTCTCCATTACACAGTAAAGAAACAGGGCAGTTACTGTACCTGGAAACTTCCGAAGCAGCTGCCTCCTGGAAGGCTAACATAGCAGACATATGGCGGGTTGTTGGACGGGACCATTTCATAAACAACTAAAGCTCCGTTGCGCAGGTCGGCCCCTCTGGTCAGCTTCATCTGCCAGAACTCCTGTAAAGCCTCCACCACGTTTACTGCAGGGAACAGATATAAATAAACCGTCACACTGAGATATATCAAATCAGACTTTTATTATTGGCCCTATTTAGAGGTAACATGTTGTAGTGGGGGGAAATCTAAATGCTTTTTGTGCTGAGCTTAAGTGCCGTCGGTCTCTGGCCCCGTGCTCTGTAACATCCTCTCTAAGATGGATGGGCTTGGGGGGGGGGGGGGGGGGGTCATTTCAAGGATGCCAGGGGATTTTCCTGAAAATATTTATGTGGCTGCCTAAAGGAAACTCTGCATCAGCTCAGAAGAGCTGCTCGCTTAAAGAAACAACCCCCTCATCCCCGAAACTTTCATAAAAAAAATGTTGCATTCATGTGTTCGTCCAAGAGATACGGCAACAAAGAAACTGAGCCGTAAATAAGGATTTAGGTTGGCGTCTGCTGGGAGATGTGAGCGCAGCCAACATTATCCAGGTCTCTATCACTTCTGTCACCTCACGGCTCTTTCCTGCTGAGATCTCGCTGTTTGATATGGACACAGACAAACTGAGGCTCCCTTACACACACACACACACACACACACAAAGAGAGAGTCTGGAACCTGATCAGTATCAGTTGTTTTCAAAGCTGCAGCCTTGACGAACATAGAAATAGAAAACATATCCCGACTTCGCACGGTAAATCACTAATGTGCGATCCAAAGCGGTTGTTGCTTTTACTGTGTTAATATAAAATGCTCACTATAAACTGATTCTCTTGTATTCAGCCAAATGTAAAGTAAGTTACCTTCACAACAGATGACAGGAATCTATAATGTGCTCTGCTGAAAATAACAAAATGCAATGTTTAACTCAAGTTGGCCCTAGATGTGTGGTGAGCTATTGCATATGTTTTACATGCACATTAGTTTCCTCAATACAGAGGATAAATCCAACAAGCAAACAAGCAAACATGTTTTTCAGCATCTAAATGGTTCACGGCTGTAATGAGACAGTGTCAGGTTTGGAGCATTTCCTTAAATCTACAGGACAAAGCGCCAGGAAGCTCCGGGAGATAAGGGAGGATGATCTATTACAAAGTGACAATGGTTCTGCTGCAGGCTCACACCCACAGAACAGCAGTTACCATTCACACTTTCACAGCTAGGGGCAAAAATCTTAAATGGGCTTTTTGAGTTTACACCGTAAAGAATTATTTATCCATCTTAATTGTGTTTTGACTGAAAATGAATGCATAGAAAATCCATGGTCCCGGCACACTGATGACTGTATGTAATAAAAAGTGTAGATAACCCCCATGTGGCTGCACTTTTTGTTACCGAAATCCCCAAATATGACCGATGTGTTTGTTTATTTTAGAATGTTTGCAACAATTTACCTAACATCAACATTTTCCTTCCAAGAGTAACAAGAGAAATTCGAGCATTAAGACACAAATAAAGCCAGTGTGGCGTCTTTAAGGAGCTGCCAATGTTGACGGTGTTAAGTAACCTAAATGGGATCGAGGAGGGAAAGACGGGAGGGACAATCTTTTGGGAATAAATCCTATTAGAGACAGGAACACTTGTATTAGCTGTGACTGCCAACATTATTGCAGCATTTGGTCTAATAGTCAGTGTTAAGCCTCCTGCCAATGTGTTACAGTGAAAAACAACATGTTAATTACAGATAAGTAAACAAGATCATAAGGTGACATCAGCAGACAAGTTAACACAGATTTCAGCTAAATCTCAATTCTGTTGTAAATTTAATTAAAAATAATGTGAAATTGAATCTAGAATCATTATAATTTTATCTTATTTGTATTTCCCTTTATTATATGGTGGGGCCTTAAACATTTTTCAATATTGATATTTGATTTAATGAAATATATTTGTTGTGAAGTTGTTTGTTAATTCTGCTTTTTCTTTCTTTTGTTTTGTTTGTGCACTGATATTTTTATGGTTTTGTTTCATGATTGTTTTTATGACATGAATGATACACAACTACCCATGATACATAATTATCGATATGCTGACAGCAAATAGCAATAGTTTGAAATATATATAAATATTGTTTGAACTTTTGCAAGTTTAAGGTTATGTTTCATCTCAGTTTGAGGAAAACTCTGTGAAACTGACACCAACCTGTAATGAATAAATACACAAATCCTGCACTTTTTGTATTCTCTTCTTCAGTTCGACAGATATCCTGATGTATCTTGGTATGATTTTCTTGCAATACATCAATTATTGCAGAATCGCTCTATCGTGATAGTATCCTGTATAATGAGTTACCCTGTGATTCCCACGCTTATTCGTTCCTAAAAAAGTTTTTATGTTTTCAGAAGATTCAAAACTCAAGCTGTTCTGAGTAGGAGGCTCTGATCCTTGAAAGAACTTCATCCATCTGGTTTTACTTACACTGTGATGACTGGTTTGGATTTAAATATTCTGGCTACATACTGAAAGATGATTAAACTTAATTTTTCTCAATTAAAAGAGTTCAAAGGCTGATTATACAACTCTCTTTTGTTCTTTAACCTGACTATAATAACACTTATCACATTTAACGGTGCAGGATCAGTACTGTTTGGGGGCTCATGTATATGTATAATAGTTTAATGTTCGCAGATGTAAACCGGAGCCGTGGTTGTTAATCCTGTGATGAAGTGAGGTTGTGTAAATATCAGAAGAAAAACAGTAAGTGATGTTATATTGAGTGGAAATATTTCATCTACAAGGTAAATCTCGACACATGTGATATTTGACTCTGTGGAACTAAACACAGGAATGTAGTGTGTGTCTCTTTTTTTTACGTTGCTGGTCTATTCCCAAACAAATGGCGCAGCTAAAAGTGGTTTTCTGCCCCAGCTCCCCTCCCCAACTCAGCCTGGAACATCCGACCAAAACATGCTTATTTCCCCCGGTTAACGGGACGCTGGCCCCGGGTAGCTTTACCTCTGCCGTAGCCCTGTGTGTGTTTGGCGAAGCTGCGGACCACCGCCTCCACCGCCTCCTTCAGCACCGCCGGGTTCCCGGGGTTGCAGTGGCCGGCAGCCCCCGGCCCCAGCCCGGCCCCGATGCCGCCGTACAGGCTGTGGAACTGCAGCGGGGGAGGAGGAGGAGGAGGCCCGCAGGAAGCCGCCAGCGAGGCCGGGGACGGCAGCAGCGGCGGGATGGGCACCGTGACCCCGGGCCGGAGCGACGAGGAGCGGAGGGTCCCGGTGGGTCCCGAACCGAATCCGATGCCCGGCTGCAGCCGCTGAGGGCGGATACTGTCCGGGTGGAGGAGGTGAGATTCCATTGTCCACAAGTCACGTCTGCGGGCTCCGGGCTGTGCGGGGGATGTGCGGCGGTGTGCGGGACGGGCTCGGGTCCGGACACGGTGTGTGAGAGCCGGGGAGCAGGCTGGGATCCGGCCGGAGACAGTCACCGCCTCATGGAGCAGACACAGCCGAGTCTCAGACACATTTCACCGCAGCTCCTCATCCTCACTGCCAGGCTGCCCCAGACACAAGAGGCGTTCACTGACCCCGGGGATTCCCCACACTCACTGACAACAGCTGCACACCAGACAGAACGTCTCCATGTTCAGACTGGGTTTTTCAAAATGTTTAATCTGAAACTAATGTCTCCTAATGTCATTCATTGTAAACATACTGTTAAATATACCTTTCACAAAGTATCAGGAACAATTCCACGACACTAAAACATTAGCCATCCACTATGAATCTCAATTTTTTATTATTATTGACACACTTCTGATTTTAATCTAAGTGAACCGTATATACTGTACATATATAAATTCACTACTGTTGTGTTATTCACCGACTTCATGTATATGAATAACACAATTGTTTGTGTCCACCCTTGCTCAGCTTGTTGTCGTGTTCACTCTATTTGTTCAATAGTTGTGTTTATTTTGGAGTCTGTTTTCGCTGTATGTCCATTAACTATAAGAACACTGAGAGCAAATAACACTGGAGTCAAAGTCCTAGTATGTGTACACATGCATGGCAAATAAAGCTGATTCTGATTCCTCAATCAGGTTTTCCACTAATTCAATTGTGCCCACACACCCACATGGTATGATGGCCGCATGTCAACCAAAGCTGGCCCAATTTTGTTTGGTGCTATTTAAACCATATTCACTGTTGCCACATGGGCCACTATAGGTTCAAATCCTGATGAAACCTTGTCTATAGCACTGCATGTTTGTCAAAGATGTGCTACTTTACAACTGGGCCACTTCAAGTTCACAAAATTTCTCCAGGCCACAAGAAGGCCAGATGTGCCAAATCACTGCCTGAAGTGGTCAACATCCAAATCTACATTTGCCCTGGATGCTTGTTTGTTTGACTTATTGTTATTGTTGTTTGAGTCTATAATAAACTGCAACAGTATAATAAACAAAAAGGGAAAACATGCTGTAACTATAACATATCAAATAGATACGTAAACACCACATTTCTGCCAATTTGTTATCAAACAGTTGCAATCAAACTCAGATAGGAAGTTATATGAATGTTGTTGTCATATTTCCTGCATTTTCCACAGTGCGTGAAGGCACCAGTGAAAAGTCAGAGAAATATCAAGCCAAGAAATCTGAGCCTGCTCTGTTCTCTCCTGTGGCTCCAACAGAGAACAACTACAGTGTGGGCTCAGGCTCCAGCTCTGCAGCCTGAAGCATGTGATTAAAACCTGCAGCCACAATAACTGCGTTTAGTCGGGAGAGGGTGAGACACTCAGGTCACTTCTTCAACCCACTCAGAAACTGAGTTAGTTACTAGTTAGTCAAAGGGTTTAACTGTGAGTCAGTGGGACCACCAACCCCGCACAAAACAAATAGTTGAAAGAGGAAACGGGACCTCATCTCACGCTTCCTAAGAGCTTTTTACGACTTTCTGGGCCTTGTGTAATATTTCATCCTCGCTGTGGCCTGGGAGGAGTCCCAGAGAAGTTCAGAGCAGGAACTCAGGAGCTCATGATTGAATCTTTATTCTTTTTTTCTTCTTGTTTTTCAAAGCTGAGTCTGCAATATAATAAACATTCAGTCATTGCACATCTGGTTCCACTAAAAAACACATTTTAAACAAATTACAGCAAAGTATGAGACTGAAAACCTCCGAGCAGACAAAGATGAGGCCCGTCTGACGTTGTTTACTACGGAGTGAGCAGACAACAGAAAGAAGAAGGAGAAGAAACAGACATATATCATAACTATGATGAGGCTCCCTGAAGGACGCCCTGTCATTCCATGACATCAGTGATTAACCTCAGCTTCACTGCTTTACGTTCACATGACGTTTGGACCAATCTAATGTAATTTAATCTCCTCCAATCTAATGCTCAGTTTGCATGTGCTGCTGTGTGTTTGTTTCAGAGTTAAAGTTATGTACTCACAATCAAGTTAATCAAGTTAAAGCGATAAACCAGGCTTCATTTAATTTGAATGTGCACAAGGCTTCATACATCATTGCCGCAGAGGATAATCTGACCTAAACATGAATGTACTGCAGGGCTGTGTTCCATTTCTTCTTATTGTTAAAGTATCACTATTGTGAGAGAGAGAGAGATAGAGAGAGAGAGAGAGAGAGAGAGAGAGAGAGAGAGAGAGAGAGAGAGAGAGAGAGAGAGAGAGAGAGATCGCGAAGGCATTCAACTTTAATGTTTCTAAGTCCATTTATATTAAATTGTTGGTTTCGGTTTCTAGTCACTTTTCTATACTATTAGAAAAAGCTAGAAGTGGAACTTTTTTTAATATTTTTAATTAGGAAAATTAAGTCGAAATTGTAAGGTACCACTTATTGTCCTCCCTTCGCTCCTTTCCCATTATAAAAAACACATAACTGGTCAAGAGTTTTCATTCTTTTTGTGTGTTTTCTACTTGTTGGTTTGTTTGTTTGTATGTTTGTTTATTTGGCAAAAAAAAAAAAAAACATGAATCTATTTGTAAAGGTCATGTAACATGATGTGATGTGTTTCAATAAACAGATTTATAAAAAATAAAAAAAAAGAAGAGTTTTCATTCTGCATTCATGCCTGAGCCAACACTAATAAATGTGGATGACCTTTACTCTCTAATATTTAGTGTACATTTAGTGTAAAATCTTGGAATAAGAGTCAGGGCCAAGTTTCACCTCTTCCCAAGTTTTCATTCAGTATTTGTTGCAACGTAAAGTACTCACAGAGTCCAATCTCGTGGTGAACAGGCGCTGGACAGAGAGAATATTCTCTTGTTTTAAAACATCCCAACATCTGGTGTTAATTTACATCTGACCGTTAAACATCCAATTTCCTTCTAGATTAATAAAGAATTATCCACATTCGATCAAACAGCTCGTGTTGTTTATATTATCTCGTCATATGTTTATATAAAAATCTTTTTATTCTTCCTGTGTGAATTTGCTTATCAGAATCAGAATCAGAAAGTATTTATTATAAGTGACTGGGGTGAAGTCAGTTCGTAAATAATTACTTTATGACGACTATAAAGATAAACTGGTCCCAATAACACGCTGCTGCATGTAAAGCAAAGGTAGAAGGTTTACATCCACATGTTGCCTGTAATTCATGACCCCTCCCTCCAAAGTGCAACTTAATGACAATTCACTCGTACTACTTTTAATACATTTACACTGTATTTTATCCGATTTCCATGAAACTTGGTGGAAGGGTGTGATGTGGGTCGGGAAGCACCATTACATTTTGGTGCCGATCCAAATAAAATTGTGGATCTAGTTGATTTAAAGGTGGTTTCCTAAGTCGACTGTTGGGCCTGAAAACAGCTGACATGTTGTAAAGTTTAATCTCTATTCTTTGTACTTATCTGTCAAAGCTGAGACATAGAGACACTTAATGATATAAATGAAATTCTTAGTCATAACGAAAGTAAGTATGTTTTTCCTATGTCCTGCTGTTGATACTTGATGATGGTCGGTGAGGTGCGATCATAGAATCACATGATTTAAAGTGTACATTTTACTTTTTTTTATCTAATAATTAGAATTAGATAGATAGATAGATAGATAGATAGATAGAGTACTTTATTCATCCCCGAAGGGAAATTAAGTTGTCATATAAATTAGTTTATATGATAAAAATACAGGAAAAATTTGAAAGTGGAAAGATCTTGATCATTATTACAAACATGACTTGTCTCTCCTTTAGACTGAAAACAGAACTTCATGATAAAAGTTTCACTTTTCTTCACAACAAGTGACAATATGCGTTCCATTGAAAATAAATGAATGAAGTCAATTTTACAACGTTTTCAAGTACTTTTAATCCAAAAGTACTTGACAATCTAAAGGCCATGTGGACATAATGGAAATCAAACAAACCACGAGAAATTTCCTCAGTTCTCTTATTTGTTGTTGTATTTGTTCACGCAAGCACCAACCTGGCCTCAGTGTCGTAACAGTGACGCTGCTGCTGATGATGATTAAGTGTTTCGTTGAATCAACGTGATAAGATGAGTACTCAGGACTGATGTTAGCAGAGGGAGTGTTGGACTTTGGCTCGGTTTGCCCAGGTGGCATCATGAGCAGCAAGGGTCAGAGCACTGATTCCCTCACTGGCACCAACATCCAATCGTGTCCCAGCTCTTTATCTTGTCTAATCGTAGTCCTATCACAGTAGGATACAGCTGCATCACTGAGCTGGAGTATAAGAGGACTGAGAGTCCCACAGCTCGGCACCATCCGGTCCAACTTCTCCTGCGGTAAAGGTGAGTCTGCTCCTATTTCAAAATCCACACGAGACACTTGGACACAAATCCCACAATTCTTCATAGTCTTTCTCCAGTATTTACAAAAAACTTGGATTTTAATTTGATAGTTTGAAAGTAACATATTCATCTTTGTCATGTAAAATTATGCCAGGGCGGAATTTGAATACATTTTAAAGGAAGAATGTGTTTTTTATGTTGTAATAAAGTAAACATCTTTATTTAACGTTTAGTTTTGCATCACAGAGGTTTGTAGGAGGCAGCACACAGATGTTGAAGATGTGACAGTAAACCCATTCATCATTTAATGTTAAGGATATAAAATCACTATAGACGAATAATTGTGTTAGACTTTTCAAGCTATTTGTTAAAAACAGCTTACTGTAGTTTAGATGAATGATTCTTGTAGAAATGCAGAACTGGCTTTTTTTTTAACAAAAAGCCTTCAATAAATATGGTTTAACACATTACAGAAGTAGATCAATACAACATATAAAAGAAATCATTTATTTTCCACAACAGAAGTTTCTACTCTTTCTTCTTCTTCTACATTAGAATATCTAATAATAAATAAAAGAAAACTCAAGGCTCTCACTGAACTGCAGCATGTCTGTGATAGGCCAGGTAAAGATTACAAGTTAATGTGTTTGATGTGGACAAACACGCAGGATCTATATATTTATCTTATACCCATGTGGCAACAACAACAAAGAACAAATCGACAGGGATTCCTGGAAAACTTTATCAGTGATTCATCAGATTGAGCAACAGGAGGACGACGCCTCCTTAGATCTGAAAAACAAACCGTGTAAATGATCATTGTGACGAGATCCAGGGAAAATAAAGGGGTTAATTAACAACCATACAGAATAATAACTGAGCAGTGTTTGTCTCTGTAGGTCTCCTCCACTCAACAGCCATGAAATTCACCCTCATCGCCGCCGTCGTCCTGCTCGCTCTGGCACAAGGTACGACCATCACACAGCCACTGATTGGAAGTGCAACTCTGCTGTTTATTAGAAAGCTCTCTCATTTACTGACTCCTTCTTCTTCTCTGTCTTCTGAAACCCACAGGAAGCATTGCACAAGATGCAGGCGACCTGGAGCAGGTCAGTCAGTACTTTGAGGAAATGAAGAACAAGATGACTGCTGACGTCACCGCGTTCCTTGGCAGCCAGGACCTCGCCGGCCAGGCTCAGTGAGTACAACCCCCCCCCCCCACCCACCCCACCCCCCATACCAGCGCCCTCACACACCAGGTCAAAGTTCAGTTGTGACTCACGGTCTGGATGATCACATCTTCTTCCTGCTTATCACACTGGACCTTGTCCTTTGTTAAATACCAGTGCAGAGTACACTTACTCAAGTACAAATCCAAGATACTAGTACTATTCCTATCATATTTCTTTAGTATTACATAAGTTATTATTAGTTACATTTAGTAATTATTAATTTACTTATGATTCATCATTGTAGATTAAACAATTAGGAAAATTAGTAGTTACAGTAAATACATGTTAATTAGAAAAGATCAATACGACACTGACAGGGGCCATTCTGAATAAACACCTCTTTTGATACTTATAGTATTTCTCGTTGCTTACATAAAATATATACAATTTCCTGATAATTGAGTTTTTTTCTGTTTTGTATACATGATGGTTCATCTTTTTTTTTCTTTTTTTAACTCCACAGGACCTTCGTGCAGGATAGGAAGACCCAGCTGGAGCCACTGGCCGCCCAGATCCAGGAACAGCTGCAGACCGCTGCCGCCAAGCTGGAGGAGCACATGAAGCCCCTGGCCGAGAACGTACAGCCCATGGTGGAGACCTTCAAGAAGCAGATGGAGGATCTCCTCAAGAGGCTGATGGATCAGACCCAAATGGTCGCCCAGTAAACAAGCCGTCCTTCCAAAGAAACGTGCCACAACAACATCTTCTCCATCACGGACTGAGCTCATGGCCTGACAGCGCCTAAAATGTGTTTCAGTGCTCGTTGACACTGATATTTATTTTCTTTGTCCAGAAGCACAATTAAAAACCTTGAAACACATCATGGTATTGAATTGTATTTGTTTTTTCATCTGCCTGTGTGAATGAAGGGGTGTTTTATCGGTTTAGAAATATTTTTGATTTGACCAAGACAATGAATTTAAAATCACCACTAGTGTTCGATCATCTAAATTGTACAAATTGTTGGTTTCTTTACCGTAGATTTGGTAATTTATATTTATATACTTTATATTTAACTCGGGAGTAGGTCCTCTTTCATTGGAAGCCGCCATGTTTTTTACACTAGTGTGAACTGGACCAACTAAACACCTTTGGAGTTTTTATGACAACTGAAGGATACAACAGCTTCTGTGTCATGTTTGGGGTGAGAGCTATTCAGCTGCAACATGCAACTTCACCACCAGATGTTACTAAATTCTAAACACTGAACCTTTGAGAGATATTCTGCTCGTATTCAGGTTCATGATTTAAATTTGGGATATTAAATGGAAAGGTTTACATGCTCTAATATTAAATGGTTAATGGTTTTGTATTTATATAGCGCTTTTCTAGTCTTGATGACCACTCAAAGCGCTTTACAGTACAGTTTTACATTCACACAGACATTCATACAGTGCATCTATTCTCAGCACTTTGTTATTCTATGGGGGGCCATTCAGGGTTCAGCATCTTGCCCAAGGACACTTCGGCATGCAGATGGGTCAGACTGGGGATTGAACTGCCACCCTTCAGGTTGGAGGACGACCACTCTACCCCTCAGCCACTGCCGCTTATTAAAAACACGTCATCATACTCTCCTTTGCTGTAGCTCCTCTTTTCAGTCTATAGCTACATCCACACCACTACGCAACACCTAAAATATCTTTTTAAACAAATAATTTCTGTCCACACAAGCAATCTGGCACCGCATCAGTATTAAATCCCATCCACACCAACACATCTGAAAATGCACATCAAGTAAACACTCACGAACACTGGGTATCCAGTAGGAACAGGAATCATTTGGTCGTTTGTTGCAGATTGCTGGAATAATGGCTCGTCTGCTACAAGTTTCAACAGTTACATCACATTAAAAAGCAGAATTAACTGCACTGCAGCCTTTTAAGCTTCTAATGGATTATCCATTTTCTACACTTGTCACCAAGGCTAATGCCGGAAAGGGGTCATGTGATAACAGCCCAATGAATCAGCAAAAGCAACGCCATGACCGCAAAGACCCCATCAGCAAGCAATTGTGAGTGTCTGGCTTCATTTACGGAACGAGGCATTAAAGCCACTAGTCAAGCATTATCGTATATCATCATGAATCATGATAGTGCAAGAATCGGCCAGACTAGTCAAGGCGTTTCCAGAGCTTCGGTGTCGTTTGTGCAATCTTAACACAGACTTTTGGCTTTTTAAGTTTGAAGACTTAAATCCTATTTAACACACTTGAGGAAAGAAAGATGTTTTCATTAAAACCTGTTGTCATCACGAGAGGCTCATACTTCAGTATTTAGTCAGTAACTTCTCCCACAGCCAACAACTGACACATTGATAATTTTGTAAAGTTTTATTGAAGCAAGCAACAAACATTCAACAGGGATAAAATGGCAGAAAGGAATGCTTTCAATCAAAACTCTTCTAAAACCCCTCAATCCTCATTTTTAATTTTAACTTTTCCTCTTTTTTTGTGAATTTTGTATTTTTAACACAGCGAAACTCGCCTGGTGTTCATGATGAGCCTGGCTGGAGACTTGTTTCTGTTTTTTTAACATATTTGACTTTTACTTTGTTTTGTGTATTTTTTACTTTTGGATTCTTTTTTTTGAATTTTTGTTTTCCCCCCCATCGGTGAAGTTAGTCTCAAGGGATCCCCATTCCTGTAAAAACACAAAAATATAATGTGAATACACTGTATACGTTTACAGTGGGAACAGTAAATTCACAGTACTCAGTTAAATCCGCTATAAGTTTTGACAGGTATGTGGCAGTGTAATATGAGGAAAGTACCTTGAGTTCAGACACTTGGGACACCAGCTGAATTTGTCGCAGGCTTCTGGGCAGTCTCCTTGGCCTGGTGGGCCTGAAGCACAGCCACTGCCTCATCCACCTACAAACATGAAATGAACTACTGTTAGAAGCATCAAGTCATAGCGGGATCTCTGCTTCCACAGGATCCACTTTTCCTGTGTCTGAACGATACCTTCAATCTGTGCATCAGCCAATATTATTTAAGTCTATAAAACCGTCCAACTGATATCAGCTGAGAAGTAATATCATTGAACTGACCTTCGAGCGGAGAGACTCTGGAGACTCCAGCATATGGAGCAGCTCGGAGTTGTCGATTTCCAGCAGCATGCCAGTGATCTTCCCGGCCAGGCTGGGATGCATGTTCGAGATCATTGGGAAAAGACGCTCACCTAGAGGAGGGACAAACAGTCAGCTCAAGTCAGGATGTAATGAACACATGCCAAGGGCCAAATGCTGAAATGTAGTCTAAAGGCCGGAGCATGCTTCTGCGTTTTCACAGGCCCGGAAGCGCAAGAGCTCTCCCGGGCCCCTTACGTGCTATCGTAGACCTTCTTACGTGCGTCGGCCAATTTTTCTAACTAGACGGCAAACCCCCGCAAGCGTCACCCGCCCGCAAGGGCTGTGATTGGTCTGCTAACTACATCATTTCCGGAGTCGCATTTCCGGTTCATGCCCGGAAACCACGGAGGATTTAGAAGAACGAATATGGACCAAATAGAACAGCACTTGGCAGAAGAGATCGGAAACTATGACCACTAGTATAACCCGTCACTGACCCGCGGATTTTTCCGCCAGAAAAAGGCTCTGAGGAGCCGCCGTGGCGATGTAAATAAATCGCTCTTCTTCGTGCCACACACGAAGAAGTGCAGAATTCGACAAAAAAACATTACTCCGCCTAGTGTTCTGGCGGGGAATTGCATGGCAACACACGCAACGGTTGGAAAACCATGAATGAGAACAAGTCCTGCGTTACAACTGCGTGCTTGCGGGCCCCAGACAACGCAGAAGCATGCTCCGGCCTTTAGATGGATAATCTAGTGCCACCAATCCAAAGTTATAGAAAGAATACCATGTAAATACATGCGTTACATAAAGCACCTGAGGAAAGACATAGCACATACTAAATGCTACGTCATGCTAACACGTTATTCACTCATGAAGAGCTACTGCTGAATCTTACCCAGCATCTGCTTCTGTTCCTGTGGTGGAGCAGCGGCCAGCATGGAGGAAGTCAGAGGCTCCTGTCCCTGAACGTGGACGGCAGGCTGAGGAACACACAGGATTTTAAAGTACCGCCACACATAAAAAAAATGTTTGCAAGTGTGAGTGAGTCTGGCCGGACTATGGAATGTGCATTCCTACCTGCTGCATGGCGACTTGCTGCTGAGCGGTCATGTGCTGCTGGGGATTGCGGACTCCTGGGGCGTACTTGTACTGAGGAACTCCACGCACCGGAGCGGCTGCTGCAGCTGCTGCAGAGACTGGTCTCGGCCCCATAGACTGACCTGATGGGAGAAAAGCCCACAAGGGAACATGCTTACATAAAAGATACAAGAAGCAGCCATACAGTTGAACCATATTTGCTGTGCAGCTTAAAAGCTATTGACTGAGGACAAGGGACTGACCGACACGCTGGGTGGACATCATGCGTGGCACCTGGGAGGTCGGTCGCATGGTACTGAAGGACTGAGGCCGTGGGGCTGAGGGACGCATGGCACCTGGCATGTTCTGGAAATCTATGAACACACAAAAACATAGTGGCATCATGTACACGTTCAAACTGTTTTGTTAAATTACTATAAATATACACATTGTAGAGGGGTCCTTACGCTGTGGCCTGACACCTTGGGTGGTCCAGCGTGGGCCTGGTCGCAGCTGGGCCATCTGACCAGCTGCTGGGTAGTAAGCAGCGCGGTTCTGGGTTTGAGGTATGGCTGCCATGAAGTACCCAGAGGGTGGAGGTTGCTGGTAGGGATTGATGACCGGGTTTGGAACTGCCCGCACGCTGGCCATGCGCTGCATGTACTGGTTGGTGAGGTGGGCTTGACGCTCCTCCTTCCGCTGGGCCAGGGCCACGTACAGAGGCTTGGTGGCTACGATGCGGCCGTTCATTTCAGTCACAGCTTTGGTGGCCTCCTCCGGAGACGAGAAGCAGACAAAGCCGAAGCCTTTGCTGCGCCCACCTTCCATCATCACCTGAGTAGAGAGTCCAATTGAATTGGTTGCATGTGAAATATTAACAATAGAATGTACTAGACATACTAACTCTGTAGCTACAGAGTTTCAGTGGTGATGACAAACTCAGCTACTGATAAAATCATAGACTGTTTATAAGGTCTTGGCCGCCACCGGGTGACTGGCTGCAGTAAGTCATAAACCCCGCCTCCTCTGTCTTGTTAGAAAGGCCAAACCAAAAAGTCAAAGTTATGTTTATGTTTCTGTCATTTGAGGTAGTTGTTATCAAATTGATTTACGTTCCAATGTTCACTTTTCCTGTAGGTTTGGTTATAAAACCGGGTGAAAAGTCATGATTGACAGCTGAGACTAACTCGAAATTGTTAAGCCTGTATCAAGGATATTTGGGATTGATTTCTTGATAGCGGAAATAAATGAAGTCGTCCATCTTTATTTACAGTCTATGGATAAAATAAGAAAAGAGCTGAAATCTTACCTTTGCACTGGTTATGGTTCCAAATGGCGAGAACTCCTTTCGCAGGCGTTCATCATCAAGTCCATCATCTAGGTTCTTCACGTACAAGTTGACACCCTAAAAATAAAGACAGAAAAGAGTTCAAACATGTTGCTTCCTTATGGTAATGGTAGATATTAAGCAGGAAAAATATCCCTTTATAATGTAAGACATTTTCTTGTCTGTAGTACATTTTTATCCCCAGAGTCTATGGTGAAGACATATGGGGCCCATGAACTACAGTCAATGTTGCAGCTATTTTGGCCAGTGCAAACTACTGAAGAGGAAGCACCGAATTTGACACAACTGCAATATTTTTGATATGACAGACGAGAGAGGAAGTACATTTTTTGGTTTCAATTTGGTCAATTTGTGCTAGGAAACGAAACTGTACCTGGTAGCGAGTCATGCGATCTTGTTTCATTTGCTCAAACTTGCGCTTCAGCTCCGTCTGTCGCTCGACCTTCTTCTGGGCGCGGCCGACGTAGATCAGTTTCCCGTTCATCTCCCTGCCGTTCATCTCATCCACCGCCTATAGCAACCAAGAAAACCACATCAACTTTGTGGCCAGAAATGGTGGAACAGTTTCTGGTGGTCAGAAAAAAAAGCTAGGTCATCTTACTTTCTGGGCGTCCTCGTGCCTCTCAAAGCTGACGAACCCGAAGCCTCGAGATTTTCCACTGTCATCAGTCATGACACGGATACTCATGGAATTTCCTAGAAAACGGAGAGATACCACTTCATTATTTATCCCCATAATCTTTAACTTCAGAGGATCTAAAACACTGTATATGCTTGTTCAGGAGCAGACTAATTTCAAGCAATGACTCACCATAATCAACGAAGAGCTCCCTCAGGCTCTCCTCATCCATATCGTCACCAAAGTTTTTAATGTAGACGTTTGTGAACTCCTTGGCTCGGGCACCAAGCTCAGCCTCGCGTTCTTTGCGAGATTTGAAGCGACCGACGAATCTGCATTGAAATGGACATTTAGCCAAATAAAAATGCACTAGAGGAATAAAATGTTTTGTTATCACCACTGAAAATCCAATTGTTGAGAAGACCACGAGTTAGTTTAATGTCATCGAGTCAATTCGACTTATTGTAAATAATGCACACAAGTTTTTACTTGCCACACCTTGTTATTCAGTCACATTATAAAACCAAACAAAAAACCACAGACCCGGTTGAATACTTCACTCTCATTCACATGTTACCCAACTAAACCGCTAAACCAAAACAGTTTTAAAGTGGTTAAGGACATTCACTTACACTTTTCGGTCATTGAGCAGCATGCCATTCATTTTCTCAATGGCTCGTTCGGCGGCCTCCTGAGTCTCAAAATGCACAAAGCCGTAGCCTTTAGAGCCATTCTCATCACAAACCACCTTAGAGGGAGAAGAAACATGCCGTTTTTAAAACTCCACACACATGCAGTAATAGTATGTTAAACTTGAACATTCTGTTGAACCACACCCAAAATATTCCAGACGAATTTATTAAAAATACGACTGATTGCACGGTCATTCTGGGAGACTCAATATAAAGATGCATAAACTATTTATTAGTTAATATACAAAGTCATTAAGGGATTTGTGCCTTTTTTGGAAAGGGCACAAATCCTATGCCTTGTAGAACCCACTCCACATGAGCTTTTATACACTTACCTGGCATGTTTTTGCATTCCCACATCTGCCATGTCTGCATGTACAGAACCACTAAAGCTCTTACCTATTATTGATTTTAACCAGCGTGAAAACTGACTCCTAAGCTGCTTTCAGGCCGGACATTTTCCTCGGAGGGAGGGGGCTATATGTGAGACTGCAAATGTGCAAGTCAGTTGCTCTGGACATTTTCCAGGACTTTTTATTGTGAGCCCTTGTGAGAATACAGTAGACAAATATGTGGACAATTCATGGTACGCGAGTGGCCGTTTTGAGGTTTGCAACAGTTGGAACAAATCAATGGTGAGGTCAGCTAAAATTTTCTGAACATTTTGCAAAGTTAATGTCTGAAAACGGTTTAATGTACCAGTATACCAGACTGGTATCACTGGGTGATGTGTGATTGTAAAACATCTGTTTTTCTTGACTCTACAGTCAATACAAAACAAGGACATTTACATAGTACCCACATGCAAATATGCTACCACCCAATGCAAAACCAGAGCGGGAACAGTTGACCATCCCCCCCGTTTCAGGGTTAGTTAACAAGGGTGAGCTGGCCATGGGATTTATACCTTGCATGACAGGATGTTGCCAAAAGCAGAGAAGGTGTCATATAGAGCCTTGTTGTCGATGGACTTGTCGAGGTTCTTGATGAAGATGTTTCCCACGCCACTCTTTCGCAACGATGGATCACGCTGCGACCACATGATGCGCACAGGCCGCCCCTTGATCACATCGAAGTTCATCGTGTCCAAGGCCCGCTCCGCTGCAGAGAGAAACACAGGGACACGGGTTAGGGTTTTTAGAACAGATATATTTTCAAGTGCTGGATACAGCTGCATATGTTAAAGGTGTGGCTGCTGCTGGGGAAACCAAAAAAGGGCAGAAAACTGGATCTTCGAGTTTCTCCCCGGCCACACTAATAAATGATAAACGGTCGTTGGCCTCACGGCTGTTGCATACATTTACATTTCTCAGTAGTAAAGGTGTCGACTTTCTTTTAATCTCTTGTTCAAGGGAAGCTGAACAGTGGGTGTTAATGAAATCATCCCCTTGTCATGGTGTAGAATTTCAAACTGAAAAGTCCTGGTCACAAATACATTAGCACAACTGTATTAGGTAACTCTGGCTAAGGACTGTAGGATTTCTAAGTTTGCAGTCAGTGTAATAATAAGATAGTATCACACTCAATCTACAGTATATGGCACCAATCTAATACATGGCATAATAAGAGGCTATTATCCCAAAGTCCTCAACAGAATAGGTCTCAGTGAAAACACAAATACGCCCTAGAGAACCAAAGTGCAATGCAGATGCATGCTCTTATCACTGGAAAGCAGACAAAGTCATGTGGATGGTTGATACGTGGTTTCTTGGGGACACGTGGCTGACATCATCTGCTTTCACACATTCACTGAACTCTCATAATTGCTTTTAGACGAGTCGTGTAAAACCCCAAATGTCCAAGTCAGCTGCCCTGGACTTCTTACTTTACCATCCCCCTTATGAGATGTCCAGAAAAGGCGAGATTGCACCTACGTGAGAATACAGGAGGACCATTTCTAGGAAATTCACAAACATGTGGCCATGTTGGTGCTTCTAACAAGCTGTACAACTGTAGAAAAACTAAAAACAATGACAATATCTCAGCATGACAAAGTGGTGGCACACGTAGAAGACACCAACTAATGTCAGCTTGAAAAGACAACGAGATTGGAGAGTTAATGGCGATAAAGTAGTTCCTCAGTGTCGTGGTGCTGTTACCAAATACGTGTGATTTACATAGTGGAACTCACTCTAACCGCCTGACCCTGTGTGAGAGGCAAACTGAGGGAAATGTCCAGACCCCGTTTGTAGCACACTATGTAAGGTAAATGTCTGAAAATGGCTAAAAATGAATGTTTAACGTTAAAGTAACTGATGCATCATATATTTGAATGGATAAGGACATATTAATACAAAGCTGATATTATACTACAAAGCTGATATTAACTCTTAAAATGTCCCAGAGCCTATTTATAGGACATTATCCGGTGTAGAACAGATTCATTATATGTTATGTTAAATATTATATGTTAAATTAGGTAACTGATGAATCATCTATTTGAATGGATAAGGACATATTAATACAAAGCTGATATTAACTCCTAAAATGTCCCAGAGCCTATTTAACGGACATTATCCGGAGTAGAACAGATTCATTATATGTCCAGATGGATGCGGACAAGGTGTCCAGGGTATGATCTGGTGTTCATTTTCTGAAAACCACTCTGATCGGCCATTTTCTAAGTTACTGTCTCTATGCCCCAAATCCTAGCAACGCAACCTGCCCGGCCTTAATTTAACAGTGCCAGCACTTCCGGTTGCAGTGTCTGGGTGTTGTCCCCGATACACCGGGGATTAAAAGACCCCACTGGGAGTGTTGGGAAGTCCGCAGTGCCTTGCTCAATGACCGGGGAGGACGTGGCGCCGGGTATACTACGCCACTGCTGGGAAAGGTTCAGCTGAGGAGACCCCCCCCCCCCCCATCTGACAACATGTCGGCCGCAGTCACGTGTAGCACAAGCATGCTCGATCGCTCCACGCTTGCTGCAGACTTGTCATTTAAAAACCCATTTTACATGTAAAAATCATTTTAAAAAGGTGGTACATACCGTCCGCTGGCTGCTGGAAGTTCACGTACGCGTACCCGAGGGATCGCCGGGTGATCATGTCCCTGCAGACCCGGATCGAGAGGATGGCTCCGGCGGGGCTGAATTTCTCGTACAGCATGGCCTCGGTCACATCTTGGTGCAGATCACCGACGTATAGCGAGGCCATGGGGTAACTGGGAGCGCTGGGATTCATGGCTAGTCGGGCTGGGGACTGGGGGGGAGACTAGCTATAAACACTCGGGACGATGGCTAGTTTAACCGTAGCCGGTACGAATTTAAAAAAGAAGGAAGGTTTCGGCTACGAGCACGAAGCTAACGGTGGCTAGCGTGGCGCAGGTTCGTGGGGGGAGCACGTTAGCAGCCGCTAGCTCGTTGGTCGCGGTGTCTCTGGAGTGGAAAGTAAAAGCGATGCGTTTTAAAATGTCGTCTCAACGTGACACACTGACGATAAAAGCAGGATTATCGCTACTGGTCCTGAACACGTCGACTGAAACACTCGAGTTAAACCGAGGCCGCTTCCTTCTTCTTCTACGTTACCGTGCTGTCCGCGGGTAGAGTCTGCTCCGGCTTCACCGACTTGTTACAAAAAAGGAAGGGGGAAAAAATAAAAGGATTTTTTGGCTTTTTTTAAAGGTTTTGAGTTTTTTTTTGTATTTTTATTTTTTATAGAACGTGTGCCGAGCGGGCTCAGGAGCACACGCGCACTCACACAGCGCTAACAGCCGGGGTAGAGGGGAAGCACGCAAGGAGGAAGTGGTCATATATATACCACGCGTGTCGTCACCACACCCGGCCAATCAGCGGCCCGCCGGGAAACACGACACGCCCAGGGGCGTTACCTCCCAACTGTGCGCATGATGATGAAATCTTGTAGAACGTGTTATCAAAGACATCAGAGGCTCACACAAACACACACATATATATATATATATATATATATATATATATATATATATATATATATATATATATATATATATATACACATCCACACACATATTTATACAAAACCACATGTATACACAATCACACACATACAGATATACACAATCACACACACACAGACACCATATACACACAACCACACAACCACACATACACACATATATATATATACACAACCACACACATATATATACAAAACCACACGTATACACAATCACACACACATACAGATATATAAATATACACAATCACACACGTACAGATATACACAATCACACACACAGAGACACCAAACATACATATACACACAACCACACACACACACATATATATATATATATATACACAACCACACAAATATATATACAAAACCACACGTATACACAATCACACACACATACAGATATATATAAATATACACAATCACACACATACAGATATACACAATCACACACACAGAGACACCATACATACATATACACACAACCACACACACACACACACATATATATATACACAACCACACACATATATATACAAAACCACTCGTATACACAATCACACATACAGATAAACACAATCACACACGTACAGACACACACACACAGACACATGCATATACATATACACACAACCACACACACACAGAGTTGTGTCTCCATGACTTTAATTTGACATATTCATATATATATATATATATATATATATATACAGCCACACACATATATATACAAAACCACACGTATACACAATCACACACACATACAGATATACACAATCACACACGTACAGACACACACACAGACACATGCATACATACATATACACACAACCACACACACACACAGAGTTGTGTCTCCATGACTTTAATTCTACATATTCATGTCCAGGAGACTTGCCCACCCCCAACCTGACCCTTCACCTAAACTTAATCTAAACATAACCCTGACCTAAGGTTAATCTTCACCCTTTTCTCCCTGGATACCAAATGCTAATAGCTCAACTACATCCACAGAATACTGTAGAAGTGGTGGAGCCTCGGCCTCCTGCACAAGCCAGTGCACCCAAGTCTCATCCGGGATATATACATCTGAATCACTCCTTCAATTTACCCTTAACCTAATTGTAATTTATACCTAACCCTAACCAATATAACCTTACCCTAAATTTAACCGGAAACCAACCCCAACCTCACCCCTAACTTAAATTCAACCTAACCCTTAACCTTACCTTAATCTAACCCTATCCAAATTTGAGGGGATTGATTATTTGATATGATTTTGTGGACTTGCTTTGTGTCCCCAATCTGACACAGACACACACAAACACACACCCAAATGGTCTACAGTCCTGGGGATGTCAGGGGCTGGTCATGCCTTAGTTAGGACATTTGACTGCAGCACCACACATGGCATTCCTCATTTGATACGCATGTAAGTTAATTCAGGGAAATCACACACACACACAGTCTCTCTATTCAGGAATGTGGTATCCAGCCTTGAGGAACCTTATCAGTATCAGTCAAAGTGAGACAGAGCCTCGTTAGTTACCAGATTTGTTTTAGCCTTTAAAGGCTGTTGATCAAATCTATATATCTCACAAATGCCACTGTAATGAAACCTGCTGATGGAACACTGGGCCTTGTAAAGTGAAAGACTCACAATTGCTCATGAATACGTGGTTAACAACAGCGCAACGGCTGTGAAAAGAGGAATCTATTTTGGAATTTGACATTAATGCAAAAATTAAATGAGAACTTGCTGCGTAGCCACTTCACCTGTAAATTAAACTTGTTTTTTAGTCATGCAGGGCTCAACAAATCATTTCTCTGTTGCAAATCTAAATAATCGGGCCTGTCCACCTTGAAATGAACATATGTTAAATATTGAGTACGTGCAGCACAATAAAAAGCCATCACCATCTGCAGAGGGTAGTGTTGTCAATGAAAGATGCAGTTCCTTCCTGAAAAGCTCTGCATCCTCTACTAAGATGCTTTCTTTCTGACACGTCACATCATTCAGATTTAATAAGATATTTTTAAAACCCACCAGAACTCATGATAGCAATGATTTTTAGAAGGTAAGCTACAGACTTACAGAAGCATCTCTTCAGCTCATCTGAGTGCAAACTCATATATAGTATATACTCATATATACTATATATACTGTACTATTTGTATATACTGTCTAACAATAACATTACCATCATATCATCAGTACTATTACCATCATCTTGCCAGTGCACCTTATCTACCTATTTATCTTGTGTTTCTGTTTTTATTCTTTCTACCTCAATATTTTTTATTTTATTCTATTGTATTGTATTTTATTGTATTCAAATATACCGGCTGCTATGACGTCTTAATTTTCCTTCGGGGATGAATAAAGTTATCTATCTATCTATCTATCTATCCAGCTATCTAAACCAGTGTGAAGATGAAAAGTGTGTTTACCTCAAAATTTGAAATTTTTAAATGCTCTAGAAAATCTGCTCAGATTGTGTTCCAACGTTAACCTTTTGGTTCAGCACAGGTTCAGGAGTCATTAGTTTTTTTTCTTCTTCCATAATTTAGAGCCTGTGTCCAACATATTAGTACAAATTTGGAAATACAGGCCTTGAGCCTTACAAAGTTGTTCAATCAAGATTACAAAAATCCAGATTATTGCAAGAAAATGTTTTGCACTGAAACAGAAGTCAGATCTCTCAGGGTGGATTTGTCTGTAGATCTCAAGAGTGAACAGCTGTACACATCTGGAAAAGATAACCTACTCATTGGGCATTAAATTAACCTTTCCAATCAAACACGGCAAACTTTCTTGATCAATTTGCATGGCCTCTCTATTCACGCAATATTAGTGTACGTATCTATAACAAAGTTGCGACAGATTCTTCCCTTGACTCAACTTGTCAGAAAAAAAAAACATAAGCAGACCAAAAATGTAGAAACCTCAGTGAGTCAAAAGTGAGACTCCTCTCCCAGAGCATGAAATGAAATAGATGTCGCGTTTCACAGCATGTTAACCAAATAACAATATAAACAAAATTTGTGAGATATGACCAAGTCTAACATGAATGGAGAGGAGTATAGTGTTTAAAGTATTTTTGCAGATGGAGATGTATAAAAGATGAAGGGAGCAGCAAAGACAATTGTGTCGAGAGAAAGTCGAGCGAAATCACGGCCGGCCCTGGCAATGTTGGCCCCCTAGGCGAGATTTCAAATTGGCGCCCCCAAACGTACACATGCAAGCTGTCATGCATCCACAATAACTTTTTGACTGTATACAGATGCACACACAGGCAGACACAATTGTAAGCTATAAAAAACAATAAAAATATATAACAAAAAATATAAAGAGTCTGAAAAAAGCTGTACTGATAGCATATCATGTCATGTCGACAAAAATAAACACGAATGATGTCCACAATTGGGGTGATTCTTACCTCTATATTGTTCTTTTTTCTCCTCCTCTACTTTGCGGTGCTTTCTGAATTGTGCACCTGATAATTTAATCTTTTTTTGATTCATCTTTGACTCTAACCGCAGTCTGTCACCACAGTGTGTCTGTTCACACAGGGAGCCCATCCAGGAGGATGTTTTAGATGCTGGCTTGCCTGTCCACGGAGCCACGGATGGTAACATCAGCAAATGTCCCTATGCTGCCAAAATGAGTAGGTTTTTATACCTTTCTTTGTATGCATCATGCTGCAATGAGGAACTGTTGTGAGGTTGTTGTTGTCAAGGTTTTTTTTCTCTTTTTGTGCATCCAGCGGCGTCAAGTGGAACGGCATATGCCAGTCAACTCGCCATGGCCGTACTCCGACACCCAACGGGTCAGGTTCTGTTTGCGACTTGGATTGCTGCTCTGGCTGGATTCGCTGCATGGTATCTGATGTTATCCCGCCTCCAGCCTGTCATTTTGCTTCTGACCCAAGGCGAAAAAAATAAAATAAAATAAAATAAAATAAAATAAAATAAAATAAAATAAAATAAAATAAAATAAAATAAAATAAAATAAAATAAAATAAAATAAAATAAAATAAAATAAAATAAAATAAAATAAAATAAAATAAAATAAAATAAAATAAAATAAAATAAAATAAAATAAAATAAAATAAAATAAAATAAAATAAAATAAAATAAAATAAAATAAAATAAAATAAAATAAAATAAAATAAAATAAAATAAAATAAAATAAAATAAAATAAAATAAAATAAAATAAAATAAAATAAAATAAAATAAAATAAAATAAAATAAAATAAAATAAAATAAAATAAAATAAAATAAAATAAAATAAAATAAAATAAAATAAAATAAAATAAAATAAAATAAAATAAAATAAAATAAAATAAAATAAAATAAAATAAAATAAAATAAAATAAAATAAATAATTTTTAAAAACCTGCGCGCGCAATTCCTGCGCAGTGGTCTTCTGCGCAGGATGTGCGCAGTGGGTTTCTACGCAGGATGTGGCCGCGCAGTTTTTTAAAAATTTTAAATTTAATTAAATTTTATTTTTTGATTTGATTTGATTTAATTATTTTTTTTATGTTTAATTTGAAATGGTTATGGTTCATTTTTGTTTTTAAATTTACATATTATTAGATATTGTGCAATGAATAGGTGGTTGAAGTCCTGCCAACACGACAGCCTGCCAAACTTACCCATGAGTTCGGACCCAGCTCCTGTGTCCACATGGCAGCGTCGGGGCGTGGGGCTGGCTCATCCCTGCGGCCCAGGGAACGCATTTCTCCGCGCTGGTTCAGGGGTAAATGATGCTGGTCTTCACAGGTGACTGACCTATGCAAGCCTGTACCGGCTGTGTGGAATTTGAGCATGTTAAAGCCCTCAAATTAAATTAAATTAATTTAAATTAAATTTTAAAAAAAAGTATAATAACAAAAAGCCAATTCATTTGACTGAAAAAAATTAATTACAATCCTTACAATGTCAATAGGGCCTCACTCTCTGTCAGTGCCTGTCAGTGATCAGGCCCTAATGATAGCAGGATTGACAAGACTACTGTACATATATATATATATTCACAAGTCCTTTTATTTATTATTAAATTATTTATCTTAAGTAGCTTCACATACATTTTTATTGTCAGGTCTTTATTTTATTGTCTGCAATTTTACTTTGGTGATATGTAAAGTGCTAGGGTTTATGTATTGTCTAGGTGTGACAATGTGGTTTGTACACTACTGGGAAATAATAAAAACATTTTGGGGGTTTCAGATTTGTGTATTTCAAACAGACATTTGTGATTGTATAAATGACGACATAGGCAGCCACTGAGTAAACCTGTGTACATCATGTGGTCACTGAGGATTTCTTCCACTTGCATTATAAATACTCACAAAGGCCTAACTCAGCTTCTCATATGAATTCATATTGTAAAAGCATGATTCCACATGTACAGTAAGAAAAGACAAATAGCACACTTGATTTTAATGTTTTAATTCCACTCACATGAAAGCCAAATAAAGTACTCTTGAGTTTAAGTTGCAAATTCTGAATCTGGCATCCCATCTTTATTTTTAAAACCAAGATCTTTAATTAATAGAAACTGGCACTACTTAGTAACTTATGGTCACATCATAGCTTTCTATAAAGGTTCATTAAATAATCAATTTAGATTTAGAATTGTTTTAGTTGGTCATTTCACAATGTTATTTCAAGGAAGGAAGATGTTACTGTATAACCACCTGGTTTAAGCTAAATTCTAAGCAAAACCTGCCAGTTTCAAAGCACACCAAACCCTCACACCATACTACCGAGAACCACATACATTCCAGGAGTCAAATCAAGGGAATAAAATACACAAAATAAAGGAAAATACAAAAACACCTGAATAGAAAAGAGTAGAAAGCCACATATAAGCACATGGCCAAAGTATCTTATGCACTGCTGAAAAGATAAAATATCAAAAGTTACAGTATTGAGCCATTTTATCAAGCTGTTCACTTTGTCTTAGGCTTTCTATACCTTGTCATGATGTATGAAAAAAAAAAGAAATGCAGGAAAATTATAGTCTGTGCATTTCACTGAGAGTGACATGATGTCCGTAACGTTGGAATGTAAATCCTCTCAATAAATATGCTAACTGCAGTTTTCCAAATGTGGCCATTCATTCATGAAAAAAACGGTCCCAACGCCCAAATGCACATAGAACCCACTGAGCCAGAACATGTACCATCCATAACAATCACTACCTGCTACACTGGACACAGACAGGCCCGGCTGAATACAAGCAATATGGTGGTTGATCTTTACCAAGGTGAATCCCGCCAGAGAATGAGAACTCATTGGTGGTGAATTCAGACTGCTATGAACACTTTTACAGTCGGTACATTTTCTACGCCCAAGTGTCACAAATATTGAAAATGTTCAGTTCAAGTAAAAACACATTATCAAACTTACAGTTAGGTATTTTTTTTTTTGATTGTGTTTTCCTGCAACAGCAGCAGTTTGCTACAGTAAATAAAGGTTAAAGAGAGCGGCGCTGATTTTAAATCTAAAGGGGGGGGGGGGCATTTGGACTGAACCACAGACAAACAAAATAAACATCCACTGACTCACATTGAGTAATGTCCCAAAAGAAACAAAACCAAAAAAAACAAACTACCAGATCTATTCCAATCTTTTCTCTGTGGAGGTGCTCATACAATTAACACACACTTTAATGTATGCACACACATACTGTACTTTACACATCATGAGTGGAGTGTAACCATACATATCTGTGCATGTATGTGCAGACAACCACACACACAACTTAGGCTGGTGAGAGGTAAAAAATGTGTTTTTGTTTGTTTTATTTATTCTCTGCAGTTCAGTTCTCAGTGGACTGCTCCGCCGTCTTCTCCCCCTGTTCTCCCTCAGCCTCGGCTTCGCCCTCGCCTTCGCCCTCGCATTCTCCATGGGCGTCCGACATCCACAGCTGCAATAAAGCGAAGGATATTAGGATTAGCACACACTCCTTTTCCAAATTGGAACGGGAAAAAAAAGTAGGTTCTCAGGTAGAACAAGGGATCAGTAATGTGGTATTCAATCCACATCAGTTTAGAAATGAGGGGATAGTAGAAAGTGAGAGTGTAAGACACAGCTGACGAGTAGGAAAATAAAACAGGCACGTACTGTCAGATTGTCACGGAGCAGCTGCATGATCAAGGTGCTGTCTTTGTAGGTTTCATTTTTGACTGTGTCCAGCTGGTTAACAGCCTCGTCAAAGGCCTAGAGGAAAAAACAAATGAACGTGAAAGATTAGGTCATAAACCAATGAACCAAATATTACAATCCGCTCTAAATCGTAGCTTCAATTGTCAAATGTTACGATTCTTCAGAGGACACAATGTGGAGGTTAAACACCAACAGACGAAAAAAAGACAGTGGGAAATAAAACAAGTACTTACATCCTTGGCCAGCTTGCAGGCTTCTTCTGGACATTTGGCAATCTCGTAGTAGAAGACGGAGAAGTTGAGAGCAAGGCCCAGGCGAATGGGATTTGTTGGTGGCATTTTTTCATAGCTGATTTCCAAGGCCTGATTGTAGGCCTCTTTTGAGCTTTCGATAATGGCTACAAGTAGAAGACATGAAGCAAACATTTGAAATGGAAAACACAAGATATATCAGACAGGCAAATATTTACACATTTTAAGGATCTTGCTGCTTGTTCAACTCCTTAAAATGTGACATTCAAACTGCTCAAAATGTCTAGTGGGGGTAATGAACCAGCTTGTATATCATCAAATAACTAATTAAAATGTATTGCAATTGGACAAATATCAGTGGTTTAGAAAAATATTTGAGGTGTACTATGACTTTTTAGTTTGGTCTATTTCCCATTTTTTAACAGGCAGGGTTTAAAACCTATTCTACAGTCAGCCACCAGGAGTCGATCAAGACAAATGGCTTCACTTTGTGGGGTACCCCCAATCATGTCATCCATTTTCTATATAGTCTGTAGTGCAAACCAGTTGCGGTCCAGGTTTGACTCGGGCCAATATTTTGACTTATATGGATGCAAGACTGAAGAATCAAAAGGTGACAAACAACCCAAAAGGATTATTGTGCATTTCCTATTGAGATAATGCTCTAAATCCTATTTTTAGTGGTGCTGAAAAACATAACTTAAAATTACACGGGGAAAAAGTGTCATCAGCCAGGCAGTTCGGGTTGCCACAGCCGATTGAAAAAGGAAGCTAAACAAAAAAACTAGCAGCCTGCACTATGGTTCCCCTTGTTGCCATGGCAACCCAGCCGCAGCCTCAACTGCATTCTAGCCTGCAGTTTTAGGTCAAGGACGGGGAGGTTGTCAATGCTATGGCCGCAGACAACACCTGAAGCAAGCCTCTCCTCATCTTAAAAAAGAGGCTTTAATCAGCATTCAACAGATGTGTAACAAATCATTACCATAGAAACAAAAGGGCCCAATCACACAGCAGCGCAGGAGATGGCACAGTTTAATTTTTTGTGTGTGAAGTGTCTTGCACACTGCTCAGGACACCAGAGGAAACAATCACATTGGTGCTGCTGTCAGACTTCCTTGAGTGATTGCAACAAAGCCAGGTGGGGAGGCTACTTGCAGTGTGTGGTGACTGCAGCCGGTTCAGGACACAGGCAAAGTCTACTTCACTCACCCGTCTTATCGGATGCCACCTCAGCCAGGTAGCGGTAGTAGTCTCCCTTCATCTTCAGGAAGAAAACTTTGCTGTCAGCCTCCACAGCTTTTGGGATCAGATGATTGTCGAGCAGAGTCTGCAGGTGACAATTGTGCATCATTAGAGTAGAAACTAAACAACAACAGGGGCCTGTACGAAGGAGCAGTTATACTTCGGTTCTTCAGTCCTACGAAGCTAAGATTAAGTTAGGGGTAACAGCTTAAGACCTGTCAATGACCAAACTGCTGATCACTGGAAAACCAGAGTCATCCATTTACAGAAACTTGGCATATACATGTCTTTAAATTGTTGTTCTGTTCAAGACTTTTCATGTTTTCATTTCATGTGTTTATCACAGTAAAAACACCAAATGTTTCCAATAATTTGTTCATCATCATACAATAAACTAAAATACTAATAGTCATAACCGTAAGATTATTCTGCTTAATTACATTGGATGTTTAAAAATTCCAATCTTCTGTTTCATTTCTTGTAGCATGATCATCATTTAAGTGTCACGTTGTTGAACATCACCTTTGTATATCTTACCAGTTTGACCACAGGATCAAAGCTTTTCGACTCAAATGAATAAGTTTGTTCATGGTTCTCACGATGACGCTTATAATCAACGACTCCGCCTCTGTCACAGGAACACGCTTGAAGGTGGAACATGATTCCACACCTAAGCCAAGGCCAAACACCTGCTTCCACTAGAAAGCAGGTGTTGCTGCACTAAATGGTACAAACTCGTAAAGTTCCTCTAAACTCTGAACCATGTTTGGTGAAAATCACTTCAGAGGGTTTTGCATAAACCCGCTGTCAAAGTCATGGGTGAAAACACAACTTCCTTGGTCGAGACAGTAATAGTCACACTGGCTCAAACTGGCAGCCAATCGACTTGTCACAACACGTCCAACCCTCTTTAAATCCAACCGAAATCAACTGTTGCCACCCCCCTTTTTTAGTATTACATCACAGGGAACCAGAGAGAGTAAAGAAACTGAGCAGCTAATGAGCGAACTAGGCTGCTTAGGATTGCTGCTGTTACTCGCTGTATCAAAATAAGACCTCGGTTTTATGTAGACAGATGAATGGAAAACTAGCAGGCAACACGTGATGTAAAAACATTATTGAATTCCTCCTGTTTTTGCTTGTACTCTGTTCTTTTAACTAGAACACATATGTAGAGAGCAGAAGTTTGCTATTACAGACAAAAAATTCCATTTAGTTTAAGGAATATATCCAAGTCTCTGCCAGGGACTGAACCCAGGATGCAGTGATGGTGCATTTGCTTCTGCACAGTCTTTCTGAAATTGGGGTTTAAAGATATTTGGAATTAATTTCAAACTGTCACGCATTATTTCTTTGTTCTATTGTGAAGCTGCTCTATGCAACTGGCCATGGGAATGTAGTTTTCTATGTGGATTTCCTATTTGAAATGTTTGACATTTTAAAATCTAGTTAAGAAAATAATTTCACCATCTGGAACTTTTACCCATTGCCACTCCACCGTCTGTTTCTTACCAGGACTTCCTTGCAGGTAGTATTCAGCTCCTCCTCAATTTCCCCCTTGTACTTTGTGACATCAGGGTTTTTCCCTTCTTCAGTCTTCTGCTCAATGCTGGATATCACCCTCCAGGAGGACCTCTTGGCCCCAACCACGTTCTTGTAGGCAACAGAGAGCAGGTTGCGGTCCTCACTCTCCAGCTCCTCATTCATCTCAGCAACCGCCTTCATGGCTGCTGCCATGTCTTCATATCGCTCAGTCTGCTCAGCCAACCTTGCTTTCCGTACCAGCTGTTCCTTGTCGTCCATGGTTCCTGTCTGGGGGTGAGGAAGGAAGGACAGAGGAGAGGGAGATGGGAAGGACAAAACAAAGGGGACAGGAGGTGGATTAAGAAGAGAGAAGAGAGACAGTGTTGGGGGAGGGCAGGACCAGGGAGAGAATGAAAGGAGCAACATGAAGGGGAAGGGGGAGGGATTTGATAATTTTACTTTAATAAAGAAGGAATACAGACTAGATTTATTTATCTTCAAAATACGACAGGTTTTTGTTTGACCGAATGTCCAATATCCCCAACGTACTCAGATAGCATTTGACACGGAGAAGCAGGAAATCCTCATATTGAACATCTGAATCTCAAAAATAAAGCACTTGCAGATACATTAGATTTAATTAGCACGTGAAAAAGATCGGCAAATTTTCAAAGCTGAAACCGAAGGATGTTTTTTTTGCATGAATGATCAGTCGCTCGTTTGATTACTTTTCTGTCACTGAATGACCTTATTACACCTCATCATAAAAATAAAATGAGTGGACGTGCACCAGTTTAGATGTATTTTAAAAAAGAACCTTAAGAGAAATACAGATGAGGCGAAACTCATCATGTGGTTAACTTGGTCTAGTTATACATTTCTGATGTACTGTTGCATTCTAAACCATTCAGATCCCTCAGGTCGCCTGGGACCAGTTTTTGATTTCTGTCAAAACTAAACACGGCAAAGCAGCGTCCAGTTTTTATGCTTCCCTCGTGGAACAAGTTCCCAGAGACCTTCAGGCCTGCTGCACCTCTTAGTTCTTTTAAATCAATGCTGTAGACTTTCCTGTTTGCCACGACCTTTTATTCAATCAGATAGTTCTTACCGAATTGTTACTTTCCCTCTTATTTGATATGGTTGCATTCTATAAAACGTTAAATGTTTATTTAAATGGTTATTTTTTGTATCGTCTAATGTTGCTGTAACAATTTGTCACTATGCCTTTTATATTTGATGTTTGGCACTTTGAATTGTGCTAAACTAATAAACTTGCCTTTCCGTGTTCCAATCAAACTGCTTTTTACCAGGGATTGCATTTATTTTCTTTAATTTCTCTTTTGTGCTGTATGATGTTGCTTTTGCATTCCATCAAGACGCTTTTTTACATTTTATGTAACGCACGGGGAATTTTTAAAATGTGCTACACAAATTACCCTGCGGACCCCACCTTGGTGTTTTTATCCAGAAATCGTTAAATTTTGTAATTCTCTATGAAATTTTTTTTTACTGTATTGTTTGGTGTTGCTTTAACCAGTCATGATGATGCCTGTTATATAAAACTACAAATATGGCCTTTTTCCTCTCGTTCTGCTTCTGCTTCCCCCCCCCCCCCCCCCCCCCCTCACTGCCTTTCCTCCAGAGGTGGGCTCCGGTCTGTTTTATCATCTCTAGATCTCTAGATCTCCGGATGCCTGCAGGACTGTTGCTGCTGCAGCGATGCAACGACACTTAGCAAACAAAAGAGGAGCAGAACAACCCAGAGAAATCTCACAGTGACTCAGATTCGCCAGCGATGCAGACACCTGCGCCCTTCGGAGGAATGTCGGCCACCCAGTTCTACGCCTCACACACACACACACCTGCACCCCCGCCCGAGCTCCCACGGTACACGGGGAGTCGGCCTGTGGTATTTTAATTTAATTATTCGTTCGGCTCCATGCGGAGAAATGTGTGAGAACGCCGCAGACGGGCCACTACACGACCCGGTACCAGAGTCCCGGGTTCGGTTCCCCACTGGAACCACCGCAGCCTCGCACAGCTCCCTCCACAGTGAACGCCCTTTTTTTTTTTTTTTTTCCTCTTCCCGGAAAACGAGCCGTGGCTCTGCGGTTTACTCGGGTTCGACCCGTTCGGTGGTCGAGAGGCCGCTTCCTCCACCGATTTAACCGACGATGAGTCTCCTAAACACGGCGAACGAATAACAATAGATGGGTTAAAGAGCCGCGGCGCTCCCCATCCTGCCGCCGCCGAACAATGACCGACCAGCGGAGCGGAGCTGGCTCCCACTCGCGGGCATTAACCTCGGGTTTTGAACAAAAGAGGAGACCCCCAGAATCAAAGATGATTTCAGGGGGTCTCCGTCGAGCCTGCAGCCGACCTCGAGCGGTGATATTCCGGGGAACTAACCTGCGTTGGGTCGCTCCTTCACACGGTGACGCTCCTGGTTCCCTGCCGCACAGCTGATGCTCGCTCCCGCTTCATCCACGGGGTTTCCCTCCAATCAAAGACGCAGCAGCACGGTCGCGCCGGGGCCGGTGACGTCAAAGCCTTGTTGCCAGGGCGACCGAGTTTACGGCAAGAACAATGTATAAAGGCCAAGTACAATCGACCCACGTTAAATGAACGTTTTTTTTTTTAAGATTGCCGAAATATATCTAAGGAAATCCTGATTAGGCCCGAGCCCTGACAGACGTGAGGCCCTATTGAAATTGTATGGATTATTATAATTATTCAGGCAAATGAATTGGCTTTTTGAGGGATTTAACATGCTAATATTCTTACCAAATTTTCAGAAAGTTAGAAAGTGGTGAAAATTTACGTATTCTGGGAAATTATCAATGGGCGTCGCAAAATGGCTCAACGGTGCCCCCCCAGACCCCGGGAACAGTTGTATCATGACCAGACAAACAAAAAAGTCTTAGGTCCAATTGGAAAAACGCAACAGAAAGCATGCTAATTTGCATGTAGTGGCCATTTTGGCCATATTCCACAATTTTACTTTGAGTTACTTGTACTTTTTGTTACTATTTTTATTTAGATAAGGTAATTTCTGAATAAAGTTATGTGCACGTCCACCCGCAAATACCCCTGGGAGATGGTGAGAGGAAGTTGAGATCTTACCTTGAATGTTGTTGAAAGATAGGCACTGATGTTGTGTAATAAATGTTAGGTGTACCAGGATCTGAAGTGGGATGGACTCAAAGAGATCTTAGGAAAATAAATGCCTATGGAGTCTATAGGTATCTTAAAGGCCTATTTGCTTTGTTGCTAGTAGAAATGTCACTAGGAGTTAACGCTTTGATGGACCAGGCTTTAATGTGCCACTGCTATAATTTTAGGATCCTTGACATCAATGGATTTATTTGATTTTTTTATATTTCTAGTCTTGTATTTTACGTTTGACAAGTCTTGCAGGCTATGTTAGTCTAATGCAAGACTTTGTCTAGCTTCAGTTATTAGGGCCCGAGCACAGACATCAAAGGTGTCTGGTGAGACCCTATTGAAATTGTAGGGATTATTATTATTATTATTCAGGCAAATGAATTGGCTTTTTGAGGGCTTTAACATGCTCAACTTCTTACCAAAATTTGCAGAAAGTTAGAAAGTGGTGAAAATTTACGTATTCTGAAGGAATTTTCAATGGGCGTCGCAAAATGGCTCAACGGTGCCCCCGAGACCCCTGGAACGTGTTCACATTGACCAGTCTTCACAAAAATCGATATACAGGTGTATCATGACCAGACAAACAAAAAAGTCATAGTTGCAATTGGAAAAACCCAACAGGAAGCCTGCTATCTTGCATTTAGTGGCCATTTTGGCCAGATTCCACATTTTTACTTTGATGTACTTATACCAGGGTTTTCATCGGATCAACTTCAAATTGAGATGAGTGTTATCACAACAAGATGGAGATAAAAACTGACTGACATATTTTTTTTTTATCTTTAAATCTGAATTTATAATTGGCTCCAACACTCTGCCACGGTTCCTTGTGTCTTTCAATCACCTCCTAATTCAAATCTATCTATCTATTTATGGGAAGCTGCATGGCTATTGTGTATAGTAAGATAACATTTAAATGAGCGATAAAAATGAATATGTCAATAAAAAATTATACAAAGAATACAGTTATGTTTAACTTAGGTCTTAATTCAGATGTATTTGAATTCTGCAGACTGTGGGTGTAAACACTAGTGCACTGAAGAGAACAATATATCATGACCCATTTTTCTCCCACAAACACTGCATTATTAAATGTGCATGATTCAATACAAAATTTATCATGAAAAGTTCCAAAAACTTGAAGAGTAATCCAGTGAAAGTGCTGTCACAGGAGGTTTTGACTCATCACTAAGCCCTACAGTGGGTGACAGGTTATAGCCCACACGATACTCCTGATCCCATTGAGACGTGACATCACATTTTGACCCTAACCTTAAATCTGTCTCTTGTCTGCTTCACCGGGCTTTACAGTTAATCTGTAGGTTTCTGCTAATGCTAAAGATCATTAGCCAACCGACTGGCTTGGCAGGCATGCGTTGGAACCGTTTAACTCTTGTTAATCTAGTTCTACGAGTTTCTAAAAAATGTATGGAATTACACATGAGTCACACCCCTTGAATTGTTATATAAAAGGAAAAAAAGGTTCAAAATTAACTTCTTTGTGAGTGAAGAGTGAAGGTAAGTTTCTAGGGTTAACGAGTGGGCGGCCTCCCAAAAACTAGCTAGCTTGACCAATGATGGTGATGTAAGGCCTGCGTTCAAACAGAGATTCTGTAACATGGAGGAACTAGCAGATGTGTGTGTGTGTGTTTGTGTATGTTCTTATGAATGAACATGTCTTGTGCCATTCTCATTCACAAGGATACAGATGGGAAGGAAGGGGGAGGAAGGAGGTGAATAATGTGAGGATGCAGAAGAACAATGCGAGTTGTGACTCATTCAGCTGAGCCGCAAGAACTGATCTTTATTCCTCCTGAAATTATTTTTAATGCATTAAGAAGATGAACAGTATTACGTGACCTTGCTTTAGTACAGGTCCGTTTATTTTGTTGTAGTTTACTTCAAGTCCTATTTTTTGTGGGGCACATTTTCACTGTTCAGTTTACCAGATATTTAGTTCTTTAGTCCGATTTTATCATACTGGTGTAAAAGAGTAAAATCACCGGGTTAGGCTGCTCAACATTGTAGCAATAAATAATTACAGTGTGTGTAAGTGCTTAGGTTGAGTCCATGTCGTCTTTACAGCTACACATGAGCATGTGCATGCATGATCATCGACAGACATAAAACAGGCCCTTGTTGTCTATTGAATAAAAATAGGCCTCACTGGTGGAAAAAAACTGTTATTTAGCCTGTAGGTTCAGGCCTTGAGGCTGTGATGCTGTTTCCAGACAGCAGCAGCTGAAACCGACTAGGCTGGCAGCAGTAACTAGAATTGTACAAAATGTGAAAGGCAAATTACATTTACAATTCAGAACTCCGTCACTGTATCAATAGGATGTTTTGAATATTTTCTCAAATGATCAACTGACAACAGATGTGTGAATGTCCAAGCACAGCAAGGGTGGAAACGTATTGGTTTGGTGTGATCAGTGTGGTGTCACATCAGCTGCTAGCAAAGAATCATTTATTCACACAAAACTGTCACGGATCGTTAGTACAGCTTCCTGGTGTCCTAATTTCTCCCTTTCAACCAGTTAATCAGGCTCCTGAGGGGCAAAATCCAATACTGTGCATAGAAATATGATTATTCACACAGATACTTTGACATGGGAAAATTGTCTCCTCACCATATGCACATCCAACAAAACATCAAATAAAACCATTAAAAGAAACACTTTCAAGAAAGGAGCAGGTATACAACAAAGTAAAATTTAATCAAATGCTATAATACATAATTCGAGCATGATTTCATTTCCCAAGTGTACAAATGTTGACAAGCTCCAGTGAAACTTTATTAAGTCGTAATTCAGGAAGCAGCTCGGAAATTAAAATTTCACATCTTTATGACCCGACATAAAGTTGTGATTACGTAGGTGAAAGATTGCAGTACAACAGGCAAACAGCAGAGTGGGCGGACTGGTATCAGAAAAGAACATCGCACTGCCTCCATTTTATTCAACACTCGATTAGCAATAGAAAAAGATTAGGCCACATTTGCGACAACCGGAAAATTTGAATTATACTATTTTTCATCCATTTCAGACATGTGCTAGTAAGCACGCTGTTTACCTCATGTGGCATGCTGGCTATAAAGGTTTAATCACACACTCGATCTATTAAAGCTTCAGTTAAAGAGGTACAAGAGCTAGCAGCGAGAAATATTCCTGAAGCAACGTTTTCATTCACCACTTGAATTAGAAAGTTTGTCAGGGGCCCTGAAATCAAAACCAGCATTTGTGTTTAGGCCCTGATGTGTTCAAACATAAGCAAAAATAAGGGCTTGAGGGGGGGGGTATCCAGGGTGAGCTCGGTTCGGTATCCAGGGTGAGATATTATGCCTCCACTCCCTCTAACTCAGGGGGTAGAGGAGATTTTGGGTGCTTGCTCTGGAAGTGCTGCTTGAAGGTCTTTGGGTCGGGCATCTGGGACTGCAGAGGAGATGATACAACGACAAAACTTTTATAATTCAGCACAAGTCTTGCATGAGGTTGAAAATATTACTTATCAGTGACTACAGGCTTTTCTATTAAACAATTCTAAAAAGTGAGCAAATGGCAGCAGAACACATCAATTAATCCTGGCATCATACCCACCAGGCACACGCCGCAGGAGAACACGAGGGCCGCCTTGGCCGACGTCTTCTGATCCTGACCCTTGCCCTTCTTCATCTCTGCCTGTTTCTTGGCATTTTTCTGCTGAGACTGAACCTTCTGATGCCCACGTGCCATGGCCTAAGGGAGGAAAGCAGGACATATGAAGCTAGTTTCCTGTAGTTAGTTTTTGTAGTTAAATAGAAACAAAGACTCTGAAATGCAAACAAACAGCCAAGAGCTCCCAGTGAGCCAGGGTCAGTCAGAGCAAACAAGATAAAACTCTAGTCCTACCTCAATTTAAATGCAAGTGTTGCAGGTGAAAAACAAGCAGGCTCATAAACCCTCGTCATGCATAAGGGTGGGGATTGGGCAATTTGTGAAAGGCGTTGAGGATAAGGGGACATTAGAAATGTTCAGTGCAGTGGCTGAACGTGGACCTACTCCTCAAAGCAGCTTTACAGAGTTATCTGGACTTCGGGTGTTGATGAAATTCAGCCTAATGATTTGTTCATTGGGGAAACCTGGACACAAGTTGATTTACTGACAACATTTTTACAGAAATACTAGTTTCTCCCATCGACAGCACAGATGGGATTTAAAATGAGATTCCATTCATGATGAAGGGTTCGATGGATCAAAATGAAGGTTTGGATTAAGTTTAAAACTTCAATTACAATGGGAAACTACTAAAAAGTGAACCACCACTGCAACTACAGCTTTGGGCCCTTGAACTTGAGTATTAAATACAAATACAGCATTCACATTGATGTCCTTATTTAAGTTTATGTTGGATTGAGTATATACTCTGACATCTGTTAAGTTAATGGCGATGCCAAACTCTGAATAAACCTGAGGCAGCCTGGGCCCCTGCAGGTCCACACACGTTGGGGCAGTTTCCCATCTTGCCCTGATGGGGATCCAGCCTTCCTCACTATAAATAGCCAGCTGTTAGCATTGGTTAGCTTGTATCAGTCCCATATGTCACACAGCTGGTTCAGACACTTGTTCTATCAGTGCTGGTACTCGAAGCATTCCATGTTATGAATAATCACAGGGACGTGAGTCTTCAGATAAAGGGCCGGGGTTGGGGGGGATGGAGCAGAATTAGCATGTTAGCATTGATTGATTCTGCGCTCAGACGTCGTCTCCTCTCCTCGTGGACTGTTATGAAACCACACATCTGGATCTTCACATCTGGATCTTCACCGTCCACCTGACGACGCCAGCTGGATCGGTCCTGAACTAATCCAGCTGTTAGCCGGAGCTCAGCCACCAGCGTCAACGAGCTCAAACATGGTTAGCTAACATGCTAGCCCCAGCTACCTGTGGCTAGCTCGTCGGCCAGCCGGCTAGCTAACCTGATGAACACGACGTTCGGGCTGCGGCCGACGATAACGACGCTTTTATATCTAATTTCAATATGTATGAAACCGGCGCAAGTCTCACCTCTTCAGATGGGAGTGCGTGTCGTCAGCTGCTTGTCCACCTGGTGCCCACACGAGTGTGACAGCTGCAGTGATCACAGGCTAGGTAGCCAATGCTAATGCTGCGTTTAAGCACAGTCGTTACAACTCCGCTTCGTCATAGAATACAGAGTTTCCTGCGTGTAAACGAAACAAACAATTCAATGGGTTTTCAAACTCAACCAACCCAACAGTGGATAGAGGTTATATTTTAAGCTGGGGTGTGCCCAGCTCTGATTTGAGTGGATAACAAGATAGTACAAATCACCTATTAGCATAACTGAAAACAGGTTTTACGATTATAGGAGGAGTCAGTGAATGCACCAGTCAGGCGCCATGTTGCGTATACACGACGGTGACAGCGTTGCCCCCAGCCGGCAGAATTGTGTTATTACATGTTCTAACAATGTGGATGATACATTGCTACAAATTACAATATATTTTAGTTTATTTATTATGATGATCAACTACATATGATACCGTTTTATGTGCTACTATACTGACACACTGCTGATGGTGTTCCATTATTTCTTTGGAAATAAAATCATGTCAGTGTGAACACATTTGTTTTATCTGTGGAGAAATGCAGTGGTGTCCCATTATTATTTATATATATTTTTGACCATGGTTATGTGTCTTTAGAAAGAGAATTAAGGAGCATTTGCACTTCTTTTCTTCTTACAGCTGTATAAACTGTGATGCAAAATACCTGGATATGCTTTCAATTATCCGCTTAATTCACTATTCCTGTTTGTATGATATTTGATGATATTCATTTCAAATCTGCCAGGCTTAGCGGGTGCATGCATTGTTTATATTGTGATCAATGCAATTTATAGAAAATCTTTGCATTCCTGATCCAGTTAGCTCATTAAATATTTTAGTTGTGCTCTTTATTTCTATTGTTTTATCAATTTGCACCTCACAAATTATCGCGTTGCACCTCCCATTTTCCAGCTGTCTGTATATAATGCATGCACAGCATCTCACGAAATGATAGGAAAGAAAATGCTTGCTCAGAGCTACCACTAGGTGGCAGGCCCTGTGTGCTCTGAGTGTTGAATCCTGCTGTTGGTGTTTCAGTGCCACAAGCATCCACAATATGTCCACTGTCAAGATTCACAGTGTGACGATGACACATTCAACACACAAGCACATATACACTATAATACTAATAATGGTTGAATTATTTTAACAATTTGCATCATAATAACCTTAATTCAAAGACTTACCTATGGGCCACTGACCTAGTAACACAACATTTTCACTGTTAAACATTTCTTTTTAATCTCAGCTCTACAAACACTGCAGTGGTGTGACCTGTGCAGACCATAATGTGATTCTCTGGCCTGCAGCAGACACTTATCTTTCCCATCTGTGACTGTGGTTCAGGGGTGGGAACAGTGGAGCTGTTCTCCTCTGCTCGGTATTTGACTAAATTCAGCTAATATGTAAATGAAATGCAACTCCAGCTCCATCGGGATAGAAACACAGAAACGGATCCACAGCAATAATCAGTCTCTAGAGAAAATACTCCGTCCATCTTCTGTAATGCTTACCCTTTCTTTGAGGGTCGTGAGAGAGGATGGAGCCAATCAGGTCACATTGGATGAGAGGAAGGTCACCGCCTGGACAGGTTGCCCGTCCATCACGGTGCTGACATGCAGAGGCAAACAATCATTCATACCTACTCAGTTAAGAAGAGTTTATAATTAACATAACCCTATGGTCTGTATGTCTTTGGACTTTGGGAGGAAGTAAAACCACACAGGCACGGGTAAAACATACAAACTCTACACAGAAAGGCCCCTGGCCAAAGTGGGATTCGGCCCGAGAACCAAAAGGAAACATTGCTAACCACTGTATCGACGCGCCGCCCTAAAGAAAATCATGATATCACAGTTGCCTTAATTTATTTGTCTTTATTAGAAAGAATAACTTAAAGTAAACATGGTTCTAGAGAGTTGTGTGTGTTTGTGTGTGAGGTCATGGTTAAGATTAGGGATCAGGTTAGGCTAGGATGAATGGAAGTCAATGCAAAGTCCTAATAAGGATGGCGTCTATACATGTCTATTTATATTCACCAGCAGACACTGCAGCACTCGTTCCATTGGGCGACACAACTTCCTTCAGAGAAATCTTATCATTGTGAGAAAAGTCTCCGACCAGCCATTGTCCCCCCCCCCCCCACCTCTCTGCTTTTTTCAGTCCCTCTCATCACAAGAAAAGAGAGACAATCCCTCCTGTCTTTTGTGAAAAGGGGGGGGGGGGATATCTCTCAAGAGAGAAGGATGTGATTATGCCTTCAGAAGGGGGCAAAAAGTAAAAGAAAGAAAGAGAGGAGGAGGGGGGGGTGGCGGTGGTTGACAAAAGCCATGCAATGCTCAAGTTCCCCCCCCACCCTGGAGGATGTTGTGCAGGGACTTGCTAGCTTAAGTTTGGGGTGGGGTTGACCTGCCCGAGGGCCTGCGTGAAAGCAAATCTTCCAGGTGTCAGCGATTCAATAGGAGAGGAGAATATTATCTGGTTGTCCATTGTGCAAGTGAATGAGCAGGGGTTTGCCACAGACAGCCTGAGATTTAAACCCCCCTCCACTGCCATTTGGGTCCTTTTCTCCCGCCACAGGGGCTTTCAGGTTCACTCTCGGCTCAGCCACAAATTAGAGACTCTTCCACATGTTAAACCAGGGGTCAAGATGGACTTCTGATCAAGCATTTCAGGGTGAAGACTTTGTTTGGCTCATGAAAACCTGTCGGGCCACTAAACTGCACGCAGAGCGGGATGAAGCAGCAGCTCTCAGGGGGTTATTGTGACCTCCTTGTTTCTGTGGAGGCTGTTGAGCGAAGAGGAAGTTGGATTTTCATCTTCCCCATCAGTCACTTCCTCTGTCAGCTCCCCCTCCCGACACTTTCCCTTCTTTTTTTTTAACAAACCAACAGGTTTTACCACAGTCCTCTGCTGATGCTGCTTCTCCACTGTGACACGCCACAATGCTGCCGGACCAGTCGGGCTGTACACAAGCCGCGACACCGTCACAACACAGCCACATGCTGGTGGTAACTTTCACTGCTGCCGCCAGAGGACACGTGACCTGTTTGCCATGTACACAACCCACACACAGGCAGGTGTATTTAGGGAACAATAAATGAAATAACACAAATAATGAATCCACTAATATCCCACACATCTCTGCATTTTACCTTTTGCCTGGAAAATATACCAATCAGAGAGCGTGTGTTTGTCCACTATGACTTGCAGACTTGCTAATGTGAAATGCTCTGAGGGAGAAGAAGTTAAAAGTAAAGCAAATGCTCTTGTTCATTGTTTCTTTAAAACTGACCCCGAGAAACTCAGAGAAATCCCATCAAGAGGGCAAACGATGCCTTCAGGGGAAGAAAAGGTTAATTTCTTACCTACAGACACACACACACACACACACACACACACACACACACACACACACACACAAACACACACGGGTGCTGCTGAAGGAGAGAGGTGAGGTCTGGGGTCGGGCAGACAGAGGCTGATTGTGAAGGTGGTGACTGTGCTCACTCACCTCACTAACAGCAGCTCTCTGATACTGGGGCCAACTTCAGAGAATCAATAACACTGGCTCGAAAGTCAGTTTTAAAACAAAAGCAACTGTTATTGAACTTAATATTATGAATGTTTTTGCTGCTGTAATGTCTGCTCAACAGATTTTAGGGCGACTGGGATCTCACCACCAACCCTGTTGTTAGTGTACGACCAACTCCACCTCCTGAATCACAGCAAATGGTATGAAGTTGAAATTACTAATAAGATGACTAATTATTAAAATATTACATATGCAGCAAAATGAATTGAAGGCCACATATAGCTTTTAATGTAAGTAGTTTGGTAACTTGGTTATCTCCATGGCAACTCGATCCACGGACAAGGACCACAACAGCTAAGGTCGTGAATGACCTTTCACCCCAGTCAACTTAACACTCAGTATTATCACTAAAACATATTAATTATACTATAAAATATACAATGCTATATGTAACCCTGTACACCTAAAATTATGTTTATATATAACAAGAAAACAAGATATATTCCTCTGCAGTTTACAAGTAGCGATGCACACGAAATAGAAAATAAGAATAGTCATCAAATAAATGTATTTTATATCCCAGAAATTCTTCCTCATATATTTTCCTTTGTGGTGGGTCCTGAACCCCAGTTTTTGACTTACATCTTTAAAACACATTTGACTGCATCAGTTGTTTTTAATGCAGCTGGATGACAAATTAGAGGAGCCTGCGCTCAAACAGCTCCGACTCAGACACCTAATCCTGGCCAAGTCCTGACAAGCTGCTTCTCCTTACAGAAAAACTCCTGGTATGTTGGATACACCTTTCACCCCTCTCACCGACTGTGAGACACACACACACACACACACACACACAGAGGCAGGCAGGTATTCCGTGGCTTTCGGCCCCTGACTCTGCAGTGTGCTTGTGGCAGCTTGTACAGTGGCCCTCGCTCTATTTCAGCTGTCAGAGCGCCGCATGGCAGACATTCCATCAGACACAGGTCATGAAGGAAAATGTACCGATAAGAGAAAGATTTATACATAACCATTATTGTGATGGAGGCAAGAACAACATACTTCTCACTTTGTTTTGAGTAAATGATAAATGATTCAGTCATTACATGAGACAACGGGGCCCTTGGCACATCCTGTGCATCACAAAGCCCCTCCCCTCTGCATACACATAATGTGGGTATGACACACAACACTGTCAGACACACAAACTTTTTTCTGTATGTCTCTGTGGTAGTTTTACTTCTCTTTTCAGATGCTGTGTTGCTTTTTTTTCCTCCTGTCTGTGTGTGTTAGTTTTGTATCTATTTGTTTTAGGTTTGTATCTTTTAGTAGTGGTTTATGTTCGTTGTTGTTTTGTGTGTTGGTGATAGTATTGTGTATCTTTTTTTGTGTTTGAGCAAACAAGCTTTGTTGTGGTTTTGCATCTATTTGTGTCTCAATGTGATAGTTATAAGCATCTTTGTGGTAGTTTTTGCAACTATATTTGGGAGCTTTGCACATGTTTATGGTTGTTTTGTTTCTTTTGTGTTAGCTTATCTCTGTTTGTGGCAGTTTTGAGTCTTGTTTTTATAGTCATCAGCATCTTTGCGGTAGTTTATCTATCTGTGGTAGTTTCGTGTGTCTTTGTTGCCCAACTTTTCAACTGTAAATGTTAACAACATTTTTAATTCAAAGCTTTTGACACAGGTAGACCTGTTCAGTAATACAGCCATGTTCTTTGGGGAAAGTGATAATAAAGTTATAATAGGACTGGGCTCAGAATTCATCAGCAAATCATCTTTTCTACTTTCTTCCTCTGCGACTTTAAAGGAAATCTTCTTCCTCCCTGTCTGTCGTATCTCTCGTTCATCTCTCTATCTTTGTGTATCTATGAGAAGAAAATGACCCCACCTGTATTTATCTAGTTCCATTTAAACACACTCACACACAGAAAGAGAGAGAGAGCTCATAGGACGCCCAGGTGTTCTGTAAAACAAATTAGACAAGGGAGGATGGCATCACACACAGTGCACGCAAACACACACACACACACACACACACACACACACACACACACACACACACACACACACACACACACACACACACACACACACACACACACACACACACACACTCACACACACACACACACAAACAGACAGACAGAGAGACAAAACACCAGTGACGGTTTAACTGAATCTGAAACATCATTTTTACATTTACATACGAGGTCGCCTGAAGGCATCCTTAAGCAAAATGTTTTCATTTTGTCATGCAAATCCTTGGAGAAGACATCAAACCAGTTTGGAAATCATATTTTCTACGTTGAGAGTGTTTGCCCCTGAAATGCAGCAGAACCTTTACGTTAGTTCCTGCATTTAAAATCCTACTATGAACGGAAAATATATCAGAATAGAAGTATACTCAGTTCATAAAAAATAGACCTTAGTGTATTTATTGTATGTTACATTAATAGATCTGTTTAGAGTGATGTAATTATGCTTCTGTAGCATATAATTTTTGTAGCCGGACAATTTTTTGAGCGCAATTTTTTGAAAGTATAGAAGAAAAGAAAAACATGAAAAAGAGGGCTATTTAGGGTCAGTCACACACACACACACACACACACACACACACACACACACACACATGCACACAGACACACACACTGTTGTCTGTTTGCTTTGGCACTGCAGTCCCAAACACTGGTATCTCATTCTCATACAATGGCTTCATTAAGGAGACAATGGCCCGTCCACTAATGACAGGGCTCCTCCCTGGCTGCCTTCTGTCTGTTCACTCTGAGATTACCTGGAACACACACACTCACACACACACACACACACACATACACACTCAAGTCAGTGATACACATAAAGGGGGTGAAGAAACCCTGAGGTCAGGGGTCATCTCAGAGCTCCTTCCCCTCCATCACTAGAAACCTTGGATCCTAATTGATTTAATTGATTTTTTTTTTTCTTCATTTCTATAATAATGATAATAGTAAAAAAGTAAAATCTGAACCTCAGCTGTGTTTTCCTGCTTCTCTCTCTCATCCCGGTCTCTACGTTCGCAGGTGAGGCGGGCCCTCTACCTGCCTCGCTCCGGCCTCAGCCAATCACGGCTCAGCTCGGCTCCGCGGCGGCCAATCAGCGACCACAGACTCGCCCTGGATGCACAGCGCAGGAATTCCAGCGCAAAGTTGCCTGCTCGGCCATTAAAGCGAATAAACGTGATATTATCTGCGGGATGTGTTGATATTTGTCGCCATCTTGCTCCAGAGGAGACGCAGGAGGAGGAGGAGCAGGAGTAGCAGGAGGAGGAGGAGGAGGAGGAGGAGGAGGTCTGAGGCGGATCTACCTGCCAGGTGTCGCGGGGGAGAGGCCGCCGCTCCGAGGGGGGAAGGCGGAGGAAAAGTCGCCTTACCTGTAGCTCAACTTCTGGAAACTCGCTCACTCTGTTACCTGCTCCGACCTGAAAGTCCAGTTTCTCCAGGAAGGATCGAAATATGTCACAGGAGTCAGACAAGTAAGTGATCGAGCCGCAGGAGAGGATCTCCCATCAGAGGACAAGCTGCCTTCTCATTAGAGAGGCTTTTATCTATAAGGGGGGGGGAAAGCTGCTTTTATTGTCAGAATCTTGTTATTTCAGGGATGGAAATCTTCCTTTTTCTTGTTTTATTACTTTTGTTAATAATGAATTGTGAAGGAGACGTCATTTAAAGTCTGAGGCCCTGGAGGAGAAGTTGTCAGGCAAAACTTGGCTCCGCGGATTTCGTTCGAGCTGAATTCGCCATTTTTGACTGATGGGGGGGTGAGGGGGGGAATCCTGCAAAGTGCAGTGGACTAGATTTTTTTTTCCAAACGATCCATTTCTTTTGAATTAAAACAGTTTAAGCTTTCGTTCATGTTTCAGGCCTTTTGCATTGCGATGCATGTGTTTGTGCAGCTTGTTGGTTGTGTTACACTAGAAACTCCCATTTATAGGCTTTGTACTTATAGCAACTAACAATCGATCATTTCATTTCTTTTATTTCTAGGAACAACACCTCCAATCTGCTTCATTTTTCATGTTTAATCTGATTAAATATTATAAATAGCACGGTTTGAATTGGATGAAAACATCTCAAAATGTTTAGGAACATATGCTATATTTTAATCCAACAAATAATGTAGAAAGTTTTAACTTTTAAAATGTATGTTTATTTGTATTCCATTATATATATCTTTTGTGATTTTATTTTTTATTTAAAAAGTATTATGAATTAATTTGAATTATTTTAATATAATTATAAGTAGATATTTCAATTAGAAGCTAGATTAGAGGTTTCTAATTTTATGATAGCCTTTTTCTTCTTCTTCTTCTTCTTCTTCTTCTTCTTCTTCTTCTTCTTCTTCTTCTTCTTCTTATTATTTGTAGTAGTAGTAGTATTAGCAGCAGTAGATGATGTGGCCTTAACACAGTCATATTTACTTATATGTCAATGCAACCATACTTGTGTATGGGGGAGGGGGCTGTGTTTGAAAAATTCTTAAAAAATCAAACTCTGTGAGTGTGTGAATGTGTGCAGCTTGTTTCTCAGAGACTCTGCAGTGCGTTGCTGCTTCAGGTTTCCCGCATCAGCGCTGCTGTGACAACAGGTGTCTGCTGTTGTTACGACACTGTGGTAACATTTAGTCAGATCCACCAGAGTAGAGTTGATCACATCATAAACTTCATCACATCCATGTCTTGCTGTATTGCCATGGAGAGAAGTTGATCAGAATTTGTGATAATACACGACCGATGAAATACGGAAACAGCTCGATTAGCTGCTGTTGAAAGAGATTTAAATATAAGACGTGATGAGCATTTAAAAGAAGCTGTGACGAGCCACAGGTCAGACACGTTGGAGCCGATACTTCCTGGTTGTTGTTTTCTGTTACGACATCTTTTATTCCACGATTTCTCAGTGAGACATCACAGACTGGGGGCAGGACATGTGTGTCCTATTTGGCAGGTGAACCTGACAGGCAGCAGTTTGTGTCAATTAAAGAAACCTCACATGCAAAACGAATTAGTTTATATAGAAATCTATATTTAGAATGTCTAGTGCACGTACAGAAAGAAAATATTCCATATTAACTCTTCGTGTTGAGTTGTTGTAAACTCAATCAAATAAACAACCGGGGGAAATGGAAGTTGTATGAGTATAATAATGAATAGAATGTATTGTATTGTATTGTTTTCTTAAAGGTGTGACATTAGACCTGCGTCGCTCATTTACGAAGTGACAGTTGACACATTCAGAGCCGCCTGTGTTCAAATAAATGTTGTGACAACACTGTGTGTTTAACTGGTCTGTGATCTCGACTTAAGTGGGCCTCCAGTGCAAAGAGAAGGATCCGCACCTGTCAGGCAGGAAAAATGAGGCAGGCAGCAGTATTTTTGATTGCATAAAGATAATAACCCAAATAATGATAAAGGAACAGATCTTTGAGTTTTGACTGAATAATTCTGCCTTGTCAATCAGCAGGCCAACAAATAGTTTATTTTGCAAAGTAGGAAATTAGCTTTTAATGAAACCCAGTTGATTTAAGTGATAACATCTAAACACAGTCCCCTTTGAATTCAAGTGTTTTTTATATGTGATTGCCAGTAAGCGTCTGGTGGTGGTGGTCCCCAACGAGAGCTCCTTCCCCGCAGTGCGCCGGACCTACACCAGCGAGGATGAGGCATGGCGGACGTACCTGGAGAACCCGCTGACCGCCGCCACCAAGGCCATGATGAGCATCAACGGAGACGAGGACAGCGCCAACGCCCTGGGCCTGCTCTACGACTACTACAAGGTCCAGAACCATAGAACATACAACAAGAATATATGTGGAATTCAGGGGTTTAAAAAGTATAAAAAAGCAATATTGTTAGTGAAGCAGCGTCAGAGATGGACTCAGATGCTCCAAATATTTGTGGTGCACTGCACTTCAGATGAACAATCAACATCTTAAACTTTAAAATGAATCTGCATTCATTATTATATTATTAACTGCAACTTAATGAAATTAATTGACCATTTGTCTTTGGACAAAGTTGCTAAAATACAATGTGAAAGACCAAAAATAAACTTGTATTGTACATAAATCACTGATAGAATATGTTCTGACTTATTCAAACCAAATACAGAGATGATTACTTCCTGTTTTAGTTTTGAATGGCGTCGTATGTTTGTCCTTTCAGGTGCCGAAGGAAAAGAGACTCCTGCCAGTTGCCAGAGTTGTTGAAATTACAGAGGAACAGGAGAAGAGGTCAGTCAAGGTTACACATGCATAGACAGGACCAAGTGTGTGTGCGTGTGTGTGTGGGAAATTAAATTACTAACACTGGTATTTGACCTATTTAACAATTTAATACAAAAGGCTAAGAAATAAAAATAATCCTCATCATGACGCAGAACTATAAGCTGAAGATAACAAAACCAGCACTTTGTGTGTATGTGGGCAAATATCACAGCTGAGTGACTTTTGTTTGGGCTCAGGCTGCACTGAGGCCAGAAAAAAAATCATCTTGATGAATGACAGAATATTTCATGATATGAATCTCCCTATGAAAACATTTAACTAATGTGTAGTTGGTGAAACTGGTCTGCAACATTTTGCAGTTTGTAAGAAGAACCAACATTGCCAACATTTTCTCTTTCTTATTAGCAGATGCAAATTTTTGTGAGAATTTCAGACATGCTCACTATTGTTAAAAGGACTTTAATTATTAAAAACACAAGTGATAATAGCTGAAGAGATTTCCTAAAAAAAAGTAGTTCATAGCAAAAGTCATTCATTCATTGAAGCATTTTTTGGGACTATTTTCAGCTGCGGATTAATTTACATTTGATGCACAAGATAGTATTTATGTTTATCATTGACAGGGTTTGTGTGACAATACGTGTTGTAGAGAAGAAATTCCAAACATAAATTGCCAAAATACATCATTTCTAATCCACCTGTTTGTTCAGGTCGACGCTGCCGAGCAGCCAAAGCGAGATGGAGACTCTGGACAATCGCGTTCAGGTCCTCAAGTCCGTCCCCGTCAACCTGTCCCTGAACACGGAGCACCAGGACAACAAACGGGAGCACTTCAGCAGCTCCACGGGCGGCGGGGGGGCCGTGGTGTCGGGGGCCGTGGTGAAGGCCGAGGTGTACACGTCCGTCTTCACCACGGCGCCGGGGCTTCACTACAGGACGGAGGCGGAGGAGCCAGCGAGGGTGATCTACGAACAGAGTCCGTACGAGGTGACCACTGTCAGCCACAGCTCGTACGTGAAGGAGGACCAGCAGAGCCCCCCCGACAGCCCGTATGAGGACGAGAGAGACGGGGTGAGGAAAGACACAACACACACTGTTGTCACTGTAAAGGAACCATACACACTAACATGGTGGTTCACAACCTGACGGAGGGAGATCTCTATTAAAGTTATTAAAATTAATGAATTCAAGAAGGAGAAATCACATTTCAACTGGTTTAATGACTCAGACATATTAAAACTGAGGTCAAACAAAGACCCGGCAGACAAATAGCAGACAAATAGCAGCATTGTTCAAGAATAACCTTTGTTCCATACATTTCTACGTCAGGTCATCAGTTTTCTATTTGATAATATTGTTGCTTATAACAAATATAAACATTATAATAGGACAAATAAATAGCTTAGTCAGCTTATTTTTTGATATTTAGCAATAAAAAGTAAAGAAATACATCATAAAGGTCTTCAAATTCAAATTCAAACATATTCAAAAGGCATGTTTTACTTCAAGAGACTATGTCAGCATTGACTTTCTACAAACCACAGACACCGTGGGAAATGTAGTGAAGTGTAACAGTCAGTGTGTGTTGGGTGGAGTTGTCGTTTTTTCATGAGACGTTCAGACAGAGAGACGTTTAAATATGATTCACTGAGTCCAAAGGTTTGTTACCTGAACAAGAACATACAAGTGGATGTTGATGTTTGTTTTCGGTTTTCTTGAGAACGCCATCGTCATCCTGATCTGAGTGGATCACAATGCCACTGCTGAGCACCTGAGCGTTTCCTGTTTAACCAGTTCCTCTCTGAGAAGATTTCATTGTGTCCAAATAGTTAACTCGTGTTTCTTTTGAACAGAAGTACCACACACCTTCTTCTATGGCTCCAGACGACTACATGTTCCATCAGGAGAGAGTGTAAGTCACTGAAAAGTAATAACACCATCTCAATATTTATTACAGTGTAAAGATCCGATCTACCATTTAGAAATAATAATACAATAAAACAATAATACTAGTGGGAGTGATCTAGGAAGGAATGCAAACCCCTTCGTCCTGCCTTATTATTTGTAATTACATGTCATTCCTTATGCTTGTGTGTGTGTGTGTGTGTGTTTGCACAGTGACAGCTTCCGGTACACGCTGGACGCCACTCGCTCGCTGCGTCAGAAACAGGGCGAGGGGCCGATGACCTACCTGAACAAAGGCCAGTTCTACGCCGTGACGCTCAACGAGCTCAGCGCCAACAATCGCCTCCGTCAACCCATCAGCAAAGTGCGGGTGAGTGTTTCAGTCCCAGCTCCGCTCCTTCACCGTATTAGGATTCTGTGTTTTCATACTAACAACGGATCAGATGACAACACACACGTGAAAGAAGTGTTTATCATCCAATGATGATAAATCTGCAGTTTCCCCTCATCTCTCCAGAGCATTTTAGCTTCTTTAAGCTCATTTTTTTCCTTTTAAAATGCACAGCAACCTGGTTTCAACATGGTTTTATGACACTGGTTGGGTTTGGTTTAACACCTGTGCGATTGTCAGACTTCTATTTCGCAAAGGCTCAGATCCCAGCAATTAGCTGGATGAGTAATTGTTACTGACATGAGTAGCGGTTGTAAGTGCGGAGAAAGACTCAAGTTGGAACTGGATGAAGAGACTTGGAAGAAGAGATCATCCATGCTACTACGTTTCAGTTTTCAAAAGGCATCACTATCGTCCACACTCCTCTGGTGTTTGAAAACTCTGGGGTTGTAGTGCAGACGTGCAGAAACTGAGACATTAGGAAATGGATGACAAATAAATCTGCTTCCTGATTGGTTCCAATCACTCGCTACTTGACCACCAGCGATAATAACTACTTAATAAAAATATGTCCATGGAAATGAATCCCAGCTCGTATTTCTCACCATTGTTGCATCGTGTTGATTGTATTTCCTGTACCTACACAACCAACTGCAGGTTCGCCAGTCTGCTTCCTGTTTACACCAGCACATGTACGTAGAGGGTCATTTGATGTTGTCAGGTTTCTTGGTCGGATGGAAATTATTACTCACAATGAGCTAAAATCACCGCCTGGACGGAGATTTGTTGTTGAACAGAATCTTATTAGAATGCATGTAGCCTCTGATGGAATTTGGGGTTTTTACACTAACACAAATTCAAGCACTGGATCATCTGCTGCATTCATCTGAACTTGCTTCCTGTCTCGTCCCTGTTTTCAGAGTGTGGTCATGGTCGTGTTCAGTGAGGACAAGAACCGGGACGAGCAGCTCAAATACTGGAAGTACTGGCACTCCCGGCAGCACACGGCCAAGCAGAGAGTCCTCGACATCGGTAAGAGATTTTTTATCGCGCCCCAGCTCCTTCCTCCGTGTTCCCGTGTTAGCGTCGGCAAAGTCGGAACTGAGCAGCTGAATTAGTGAATGAGAACAGATGAAAGAAAAGGCGGTGACAGATTGATGTCATTGCAAACGCTGGAATGCGCTCAGCTGATAAACAAGGCATGACCGAAGGGAGAGCAAACAAGCCCCCACCCAACTGTCTGCCTGAGGGCTGTTCAGGTGTCCACCACCTTCTACCATCAGACACACACCCACCCACCCACACACACACACACTCACACACAGTAACCCACACACCTCAAGGTGTTGCTGAGACACTCAACACAAATCCTCTAATCTCCCCTACATCGCCTGGACGATTGAGCAAAACAATGATTATTGGAAAACGAAAAATGGGAAAATCAGGCAGACTTTCTCTCCCGAGGCATTTCCCACGGGCGAACGTGTACGTGTGCCGATCTGCAGCCTCACGAATGTGATCTAAGCACGTCTGACCTTTTGTCTGCCGCTGTTGTTTTTTTCGGTTGACGGATTTGAATGTGAACCAAACTATTTCCTACGCCTCGTGGAACAAGTGTGTGTGAGAAGCTCGTAGGCAGTTTGCGTTTGACAAGCCGGGGCCTGTCAACAGAGGCAGAGAGTCAGAGGTATGTGAGAGAGACGAGGGGCGGATGGGACAACACACACACACACAGAAACACACACACACACACACACACAGACACACACTTGCACAGCTTGTTGGGGCAGGGAGAGGAATGCTAGCCACACTGTTTCCTCAGCTGGTCTTGGTCTGTTAAAACGGAATCTTGCCCAATTTAGATCTGGGTTTTTAATTTCTATATTTACTTGAACTGAGAAAAACTGTGAGATGGACACTGTGTTTAGAAATCGGAGAAATCAAAGTTCCATTTGTTTGTCACAGCGATAACGTGAGAAGTGTCAATTGAACTTGGATTAAACTGGGCACGTTGGTTGAGCGTAAGATCAGGAACTGCCCTATTGATTTTTTTTCACATCAGTTGAAGGTCAAGGTCACAGGCTGGGATCATAGCTGTGCCTCAGTAGGTAAAGAAGTTATTATCACGTATTATCATATCAATGACATGCATAAAAAATGATTGGACACTCTGGCAGCTTAGGAGTGTCTTAGGTTATATCTTATCATAACACTGACAAGATATAATATAAAAGAGAGTGTGTCATCTGCTCCAATGTGGTTTGTTTTGGCATCCTGTTTGGCATTTCCCATTGTGATGAGTTTGTGTTTGCAGGAGTGTGTGCGTGTGTGTGTGCGTGTGTGTGTGTGTGTGTTTCTGTGTGTGTGCGTGTGTGTGTGTGTGTGTTTCTGTGTGTGTGCGCGCGCCATGCAGTAGATGGACAGCGTGTATCTAGATCTTGTCCCAGAGGACTTGAAATGTTCCCATCGTGCACATGTACACTCAGATATCTATATGTGCTTATATAAACACTCACTGTCTGCATGTCAAATACTGGACAAGTTTATGAGTGTGTCTGTCTGTGTGAAGGGGGGGGGGGTTGTCCATTCAAACATGTCTTTAGGTCAAATGACAGACCACCCTCCAACCGTCTCCTCAGAGTCAGGTGGGCCTGTCGCTGGATGCAACCTGTAACCTGAAGCTGTCCACGGAGCTGATTTGAATAGCGGCGGAGGGTTTATCAGGGTGGGGGAGGGGACTGGTGAATAGATCATTTGAATGGGGTTATCTAGCGAGGGATGGGGGGGTATTGGCAGACCGGGCATGTCGCTGCCTGTCCTGCTGCTTCGTGAACCTGCCGGAGAACCAGGAAGCGTGGGTTGGGAAGACGGAGGAGGTCAGATGTTAGTGGCGGACGCTCACCAGCAGAAATGTTTCTCCTGCAAAGACAATCGGTCCGGTTCATGTCTGTGTCTCATCAGATCTGCATCTGAGATATTTTAAATCCAGGGGGAAAAGTAGAGGGGGGGATTTCGTGAATTCACTTTCTTCTGGAGTCATCAGTGGAAGTAGTCAGATGGTTCAAAGCTTTAATTATCTCACTGTCAGCAAATCCCAGGAAAGACTTCCCACTGCTGTCTGTAGCAACTCTACTGAATATGTATGTGGCTAACTTTTTTATAAAAGTCTGAGTAGTTTCCTAGAGTAGCAAGTACTATATTGGCTTAACATTTTTTTTTTTTTATATATATAAGAGAAAACCACATATTTTCTTAATCTCACTAATTCAAGAATTGGGACTGTCCTTATTTTATCTCTAATATCTTACAGTCCTCCTTACATTTAATCAAGCTGCACCAAATTTCAAACACTCATAAAAATGAGTTCCTTAAATGTTCATATCATGAATTATTCCTGGGGAAAACTGTGAAGATATTGATAGAACACTCATTATCGAAATGTTAAAGAAAGTAATAAAAAAAAATTCCAGGATCCACCCACTGAACCGGATCTGCCCCAAAATGTAACAAGCCCCTCCCTGAAGCGAACTGTATCCTTCCACCGAGTTGTGTGGGAATCCCTTCAGGCGTTTCTGTGCAATCTTGCTTACAAACACACGGACAAGGGTCATCCAATAAGTTAAATAGACATCTCCATTCACACTGTATAGAGGCTCTTCCCCAGCATGCCAGCACCCGACCTCTGCAGCCACACAGGTCAACAGTGCTCGTGCTCCTCGGACTCCCTCAGTCCTCGGAGCCAGAACAGCCTCCTGTGTTTCCTCCCGGGTCTTTGAAGCCTGAGAGTTTGTTTGCTCAGGCAGATAAGCTTTTATCTAATAAAATTGAAGCGTGCCATTTGATTGCTTATCTCAACCAACAATAGCTTCCTGCTTGTCATTTATTGACCAATCCGAGCTGTAATCACAGGGGGTTTTAAAGCCCTATCAGCCCAAATTGCTAAAGAGGATTCTATGAATGTATGAGAATCTTCCTGTAGTTGGTCGTGATCACGTGAGTAAATCCTGTTCCTGTTTGTCTTCACAGCCGATTACAAGGAGAGCTTCAACACGATCGGGAACATCGAAGAAATCGCCTACAACGCCATCTCCTTCACCTGGGACGTGAACGAAGAGGCCAAGGTACGCTGCACAAATATAACGCTTGTCATTTTCCCAGGGACAGGTTGACTCTGGGAGGTGTGTCGCTCGGGTGGAAAAAGCAGCAGGACAGGTTCTTTCTGTCTTATTGTGATGATTCAGGTGTTGGCAAACAAACGCACTCACTCGACAAATGAGCCGGCTCTCGAGTGTGATGCAAGCTCGGCGGCCTGTCGGCATCACAAACACCGCAGAGCTCGGCAGTAAATGAAATTGTCCGATGTGTTTTCATAACAGGAGAATTGGAAACGCTCGCGGCCGACCCGCCGCGTCGCGGAGCGTCCGACATACGGGGCGAGCGTTGTGTACCTTTCCCTCTGTTTGTCCTCTTCCTCTTTGTGTGGCCCACTCCTTTTTTGGCCGCTCCTTTAAATGGAGCCCGGTCGCTGTTTGAACTCCAGAGGCCCCAAAGGGCCAACACACACCGATCCCGGTCCCCACCCTCTGTTGTTTGTTTTGCCCTCATTTCTGTGTGAATGCGGGCGACTGTGTGCGTGAGTCAGTCTGCGCCCTGTGTGTGTGTTGTGTGGCTCTTTCATTCTACGAGCAGCCCGGGGACAAAGACGTTGCTGGAGGAAATCCAAGCGCACTCCTCTGGGCCAATATTGACTCTTTCTCTCTCTATACATCTTCCCCTCCCTCTCTTTCTTTTTCTATCCCTCTCTTTCTCCTCATTCATGTCACTGTTAAGCTTGGATATACCTGTGGCAGCGCAGGAGCAGGTGTAACAACCAGGTAGTCGGTCTGCTGCTGCTGCCAGAGGGGCAGGTTTAAAAAAAGACAGTGAAAGAGATATTTTAATCTTCTTGAATTACTACAAATGAAAACTAGAAGTTGGCAAAGTGTCAGAATGAATAGGACACCTGAAAGAGATATGATGGGAAACATCATGTTTTCTACAAGCTCGTGCGTGTCTGTGTTATATATGAGGGAAAGTGCAACTTAAAAAAACATGTGAAGTAATTTAGTATACTACGTTTTCAGGGATGACTGAAAAAAGAGAACAAACACCAATAGAAACTAGATAACAATATTATTTTTATTTTTTGGGGTTTAACATTAGTGTTTATTGTCAATCATTTAGTTTTTGCTCTATTTGTAACTTGATATTAAGAATAGAATATAGAGGTTTGTTAACTATGTAAGTACATTGAGAATAACGCTAAATTCCCAGTGAGTGCACCAGTACTTTGCCAGTAATGTAGATTCTAAAACGATTAAAACCAGGCACAACCTTCCCACAGGAGCGAAAATCAGCCTTTAAACTTAAAAATAAATAATCACGTGACATTTATTGTGATAATTCTCAATATCTAATGATACGATATTATGATATTTTTATCTTGATGTTATTTTTGGCCACATCGCCCAGCTCTACGATCTATTGTGTTTGTAACTTCTGTGTTTGTATGTGTGTTTTGAGGAAGCACCTTTTTTCCGTCATAGACAGTTACATCTGGGACAAGGAAGGACAGGTGGAAAGGATGTTTCCTGGCAGTGGAATTCAAGTTCCAAGAAGTCCAAATGAATCACATATAGAGAGAAAAGGCCACCGTTAAATAAATGATTAAGTCAAGCTTTTCAATCACAAGCACATCTTTGTATGGAGGTAATCCTAGAGATCCCAGTGTCACCAAGTGGACCACACCCAAGCTTATTGGGCAAGGTAATAGGATAGAGCATCTGTAGCTCTCAAGAACAGGAAAACCTCGAAGACACAACATGTTGTAAAAACAATGCAGACACAAATGAAATCTAAATAATACCCATTCATACATATTATTAATAAAAGGGAAGGACAGATTCATCATAAAGAGAAATTTGTCTATTTGATCTCATCTACAAACTGCAGGATTATACTTTGATGCATCTAAACAAAGCAAAGCAAAACAATAAAAGTGGTAAAAGGCCCAAACTCTTGTTTAACCACTGATCTTGTCGTTAAATTCTTACATTGTACTTTTAGCCGCCACAGTCTGAGAGACACTTTAATGAGGCTTTCCTCCTGGCTCCTGCGGCTAATAGAGTTTTTATGGTTCAAGTTAATGACCAACCTCCCTGTCTTTCATTTAGGAGTGCATTTAAAACCAAGTAAAAGACAGAGACTGATGGTGACGCTTGTTATGTGTAGAAGAAGAAGACACTGTTTCGTCTCAAGAATCTTTCAAACAAATCACAAGAAAACATGTTCTCTTTTTGACAGAGCTATGCAACCGTGCACTCACACGCCGGTTTGATTTGTATCTACCAGGACTTTCAGATATCTCAACATTTGACTTCAGCCGAATGCAACGGAGGTGAAAGGAATTTTGTTTGTGCAGCTCCAAGCATCGAAAAAGAATATGTTCCAAATTCCAGCAGACGCAAGGTTCAATTCACTTAAGATATATCAATGGACATTTTTCATTTTGGACTTTAATCTGTGTGAAAGTATTCATGAAGTATTGAGTCTTACACACACAGATTGTAAAGGAAACACTGGCCTAGGAAGCATGATGTGTCTCAAAATGAAACAAGTCCTCAACTACTGAAAAGGATCCAAAGAAATTTAGTGTCATTCACTGACCAGCTGCTGTTTGTACTCGTCCATATTTGGACTTGCTGTGTATGTTTAGCCGGATTCAATTATGAGCTGCACAATGAAAACTTTCTTCTTCAGCAACTATATTTCATTCCAAACAGAATATAATGTATAACCCTCTTCCCCTCTCTGTGTGTCCCTGTCAGATCTTCATCACAGTCAACTGTCTGAGTACGGACTTCTCTTCTCAGAAAGGAGTGAAGGGTCTTCCCCTGATGATCCAGATCGACACGTACAGCTACAACAACCGCAGCAACAAGCCGCTGCACAGGGCCTTCTCCCAGATCAAGGTCTTCTGTGACAAGGTGAGCAATCACATTTGATCTTTCTATCAGTAAATAATATGCAAATTAGTAAATTTAGTCAGAGTTTCCGGTGGTGAGAGTTACTGCTCTCCGTTGTCTTTACGAAGCAATATTTGTTAAAGCAGATTGAAATCCGTCATCCTAAAGAAGGAATAACACTCAATTGTGACTAGAGCTGAACTTAATTAATATCCTGATTATTTTGTCAACGTATGTATTGTTTCATTCACAAAAAAAAGAAAAAGCAAGACTGTAGATAAAATTGATTATTGCTCAAATTCAAAAAGAAAGAGGGTCACAATTCGTACATGTAACTTCCGCCTCACACTTTAATGCTGAATTTAATCAGCGTGCAGTTTTCAAAGTTCAAAGTCAAATTTTCAATTGCAAACTGCGTAATTATTTGCGATATGTGTGATAATCACTTTATACGTTTTTCAGCTTTATTTAAACATCATAGATCTTCTCATGTAAACAGCTTTGAATTATATATGTGTGACAGATGAGTGTGTTCAGGGAGGAGGAGTGAGGCAGTTCAATAATGACCTTAGTGCTCCCTCTAGTGGTCTCACCTCCACATTGCGCCTCTGCTGAACATAGTGAAATATACACAGTGTTCACTGTATTTACTGTGTGCTGGTTGTTTTTATTCACATGCTTTTGTCAACTGTTTTTAAAAGTTGTCTCTTTTATTAATTATTTTTAAGGGAGCAGAGAGGAAAATAAGGGACGAGGAGAGAAAACTTTTCCGTAAGAAGTCCAAAGGTTTGAGCTGCATGAGAATTATTTATCTTATATCGAAGTCTAAAAGGTTCTTTCTATGAAATCATGTTAAATATACATATTTTATTCCTGTAAATAATTGTAGCTATAAAGGCATCAAGTTGATGTTAAAGAAAATCACATGTAAGATGTTTGTAAATTGTTCCTGTTTAATAGATTTTGTGTAATCTTGCTTGTAAACAACAAATCAACAAACAAACAGGCAACATGATCACTTTTTCCTCGTTTTGGCTGTGAAAACGTATCTGTTCTTTTCTAAATGTTCTTTCTTGCTTCACCTCCAGGGAAGGACGGAGGTGCGGGTGTGATATCTGCCCCCAAAAAGTCTGACGCCACGTCTTTCAAGACCATGACTGACCTGGAGTCTCAGCCCGTCCTCTTCATCCCTGACGTCCACTTCGGTAACCTGCAGAGGGCTGGACAGGTGCGTCACCTCCACACACACACACAGACACACACAACACACAGACACACACCACACACAACACACAGAACCAGTTTTCTGTCAGCTGAGTTCAGGCGCTTTGAGGTGAAACTGGAGTCAGTATCAGAATGACCCGATAGCTGCGATTCAACAAGTTTTTCTGGTTTTAAACTTCCTCGAGAGCCGATTCTTTCTTACTTCCTGATGTGACCACAAACATTTGTCATCTGTGCGTGAATGTGACACCTAACGCGTTTGTTTGGATTAATTTCCAGGTGTTTACCTTCAACACGGAGGAAATCGAGAGAGACGGGTGAGTGTGCGCCTCGGGAGGAAATGTGCATTTCCATTTACGTCGGGTCACACAAATATAAAGCATGCAAATGAACGCAGAGACAGATGCCAAGCTCGTGCGGAGGAAGCACGCATGACCGCATATGCAAAAGGAACGCACACAACATGTTTGTTTGTGTGTGTTTTCAGGGGCGTGCTGGTGAAGAGGATGTTCAGGCCGTCAGACGAGGACCTGTGTTCGTCGCCTCTCAAACAGATCAAAGAGGAGACGCACAAGAGAGGTACAAGATGGCAGCTTCCTCTTCTTCTCTCTGTGCCCTTTTCCCCTCTTTTATCTTCTAAGAAATCGAACAGTACACAAGGAGCTGGACCATTAGAGGAGAGACACCTGCCTTGATCTGAAATAAGGGAACACAACAACACACTGACAATTCTAACGATTTGTTTATAGTGAAATGGTCGTTTTTAATAATCACATGTAACAAATGAGACATGAACAAAGGACAACAAATAGATTTTCATTATACATCAGGGCTAGAACTGTTATTTTCTTTTTTTAAAACTACATTTATTCAACAACACAACATTCCTATGGGAGATTAGGGGAAGTGAATTGTAAGAAATTACATTTCGACACCGGAGCTCAAGGGGAAATGTAATGAGAAATAAAAAAGAGCAATCAGGCGGTCAACTCTTACTAAACTGCTCTAATAACGTAACGTGCCTCAACTCCATGATCTGCTGCTGCAAGAAACATTTCAAATGTGAGTTAGACTGAAATAGGACTAGAAGGAGAAGCAATAATAGTGATAGTGTATAAGCTACAATATCAATATACATGTGCAACATTAAAATAATGTGGTAGTTGGCAGAGTTTGCCCTTTTTGTCAAACAGTCTGGATTTTTTCTAAGATTCATCAGTGAAAGGATCAATTGCAGCTATTTACTAAAAGAGTTTAATAGTTTTTCAGATCAATAGTCATATAACTTAATGAAACTAGCTTGTCTGGGCATTTGTCATTACTTCGGCCTCTATGAAAGTTTTAAGACTAATCAAATAAAAGAAACAAATATCAAAATATGACATCATAATGAAAATAGATATTTATAAGTTACAATCAAAGCCACATTCCTCAGAGCATAAATGTGACAAATCCTGAAAGAAGGCCGACGCTTTGTGATTCATGTCACAAATATATCATAAACATACAGTATATATGCTTCAAAATCAGCTGCAGGAATAATATAAACTTCCTCCTCTTTACTCCGCAGTGCTGTTGTACGTGAGGAAGGAGGCCGACGAGGTGTTTGACGCTCTGATGCTGAAGTCTCCCACGCTCAGAGGCCTGACGGACGCTGTGAGTGGTCGTCTTCCCGTTTGCACGTGAGAACAACGTCAGGAAGAGGAGAGCAGCCGTTTAAAGACCGTTTGAATTTGTCATCCGCAGATATCCGAGAAGTACAGCGTGCCCACGGACAGAGCAACCAAAGTGTACAAGAAGAGTAAAAAAGGGTGAGTGACAGAAGGACGTCTCTCATTTACCTATTTCATCCACTCCGATTAGATTAGAATGTGAAACTAAAAGTGGCATTTTGTTGTCAGGATCCTCGTGAACATGGACGACAACATCATCGAGCATTACTCCAACGAAGACACCTTCATCCTGAACATCGAGAGCCACACGGACGCCTACAAGGTCACGCTGACGGAGATCTGACCCCGAGGGGCCACACGCACAGAGACTGCTGGTTGGCTGAAATCCCGGAGGCTGCTATGGACCGGCTGATAAGCTGACTGACACATGGAGACAGCCTGTTTGTGGGGCTCTGAGACCCACCTGACCCCCCCCCCACCCCCACCCTCACACACTGTTACACAATGAAGCAAGTCGCATTTTCTACGGACAATACATACATACATAAAAAAGGACATTTCACATGAACTGCTTATAATCACCTTCCTTGTTTTTCTCCTCTTCTGTGCTTTAAGGTGAAATAATCGAGTACAGATCACTGTCCTCGACCTTTTTTCTGAAATATTTTTATTGTATAAAAGAATTTGTATGTCTATTCTCATTCTGTACAGTGTGTTAACATTGTGTTTTTGCCAAACACCCCATCAGGAGTAGCCTCATAAAAACCCCTGATATGTAGCCACGGCTTGAAATAGTTGGTCCTCAGTAATTTAGCAGCTTCTTTTGCATGTCGGCCTTTTTTTGCTTTCGCTCAATGTTTTATTATTTATTAATGCTTTTAATGGACATTTTTGCATTTCCTTAACAATTAATTTCCAAGAATTTCAAGTACTTTTCATTTCAGTGACTTTTTTCACAGTCACCCTCTTTTAAAAAAGAAAGAAAAGAGTCCTCAATGTGTTTTTAAATGTTTTTCTGTATTTCTCAGCCATGTTGTAATATTTACATGTTAGCAAATAGCCAAAGTTTTTATTTTGTAGAGCTTTAAACAACGTTGTAATGAGTCCAAAACAAATTCTGAGGGGTGACAAATGGCACTTGCGTATGTCTCATGTGCTCGGCCTGTGATAAAAAATGAATAAAGATATAATAGGTGTAATTTGTTGGGTAAAACAAGATTGTGAGTACTGTCATAAAAGTTAGCAATAAACTGTGAAACTGGTAGAAAGTGATTATCAAACTGAATTTCCAAACTCCTAACTTTTTCTCATTAAAATTCCACATTTCTGTATTTTGATATTTTCCGTTTTTTAAAAACAAATCATGGATTCATTTCGTGTGCCTTCATCGCAGAGTCTCAGACAAAGAGAGAGAGAAATGTTGGCTTCATAAAAGTCAGGGCTGAGGGTTTTTGAAAGTTATGTGTGGAGAACATGAAAAGTGAATCAAAATGTATGGGTATATATCAAACAAATGTGAACGTCACGGTGGCGTAGATGAAAAGTTAAGGGACCACTGAAAACATTTAAGATTTCATCCTCTGGGGATCATGACCGTCATAAATTCCATGGCATCAACCACCCGAAAACCAGCAATGTCATATCTCCAGTTACGCCGTAAATGTGAATTATATCCACATTGTGCTTTAGTAATAACAATAAAACACTATCAGCCACTTTCCCATTTTGCCTTTATTTCAAATAACAAAATGGACATCCTACACAGCAAGTTAACAATACAAAATCTACAAAATTATACAGTGACAAAGTTTTGTTTTGTTCGACAGGTAACAACTGTACAGTGTAAATGGATACAATACTGTGTTTTTTATTCTTTTATTTACTCCTCTATATTTGGCACTTGACCACAAGATGCTATTGAAGTGAACGGTGGGACTGACGCCCCTGATCACCTACTTGAAATGTGCAGAAACCCACAGTATTCATCAAAACTTATTTTTCCCCTAAAGTCGTTATTCCATTACCTGTGAAAACTGACTGGAACAGATGTTGTTTTCAGAGCAGCAGGTGTTGAATAAACAGGATGGAAGCAGTAAAGAGTTATCAGGAAATCCTGGAAACTGACACAGTGGGTTTTGGTTTGTTACTTGCAGTGTTTTAGTTCCGTCAGTTAAGTGTCTGTTACTGTGTGTGGTCGTCGCCAAAGATTTATGGCGTCTTTGTCGTCGCTGTAGCACAAAACAACACAATTTGTCCAAATGTTCCGCAGATGGCAGAAAAAGATGAGATGTCACATTTGCGCTTAAGCGTAAGATTTTCAGACATTACCATTGATTGTTTTGTTTTCACACTTATCACACAGGATATATTTTTCAAACTTAACGACTACAAACCTTTACTGGCTTCCAGGGAAACATGAAGTCAGCGGTGGGGGGGGGGGGGGTTTCAGGAAGGATAATGTTTGAAATCAGACGCTATTTTTTCTCTATTAACAGTAAAAAGAAGCTACTTAAACTAAATGTAGCTGATGATGATCGAAGATGAATGCATAGCAATGTGTGGTCCTCTCATTTCTTTTTAAAACATCCCTAGCATAAATATGAGTGAATATACAGTACAATACTTCTTTCATATCGTCACGTAAAAGAAAAGAAAATGTTAATCTTGACATTGCAATAATTTATACGTCAAAATCATCTGTTTTAAAAGTGAATCTCTTCCACTGAAGCAAATTGCCACAATGTTATCACAGAGTAAAAGAATATATAAGCACATACTATATATTCATATAACATCTAACCTCTTTTTTAGTTTTTGCTTATACACTTGTTTTAACCATAATTGAAGAAAGAGAATCACAGCTCAGTGAAGTGAATGTGTGAATGTCTATGTTGAGTAAAATGTGTGTGTGTTTTTTTTTTTGTGGACACAAAACTTGGCATTAAAAGTCACTTTCGAAGAACAGATGGCGTGAATCAGTGGTCAGAATATTCCCCTTATTTTTGAAATCTGAGTTTTGGTTTCATGTAACGTTCCTCCTAAATATACAATAAAAAGAAATCGTTCTTCCCTTCTGAAATCCCTCTGATTAAAAACAACATTTCCCAGGTCTCCTAGCCACACGTGGCCACGATGCAAGCTGTGGACACTCGTACTCCCTGACTCACGCTCTTCATTTCGTCCAGTGTCCACGTGGAGTTAGATTGGAATACTATTTAAAGTTGTCACGCAAAACAACCGAGTCAGATACAAGAGAGAAAAATGAACATTTCAAATCCCTTTTAAAATCAGGACAAATGCTTTCAAAAAAAACATCAAATAAAAGAAATAAAAAAGAAACAGCAAACGGCTCAATGTACCTCATCACTCTGGTGGATCCTCCTCACCGGCCGTCCTCTCACACAGAGACAGCACAGTTCTGATTCAGTGTTTAACAAGTCCTTGATGGGATTTCAGTCCCTTGAGTTAGATTTGTACCGTATATATGAGAACCATGATGTCTGCAGCTTTTGACCAGGCATAGAGGCGCATGTACAACATGTTCATGTGAGTAAGTGGTATTTGTATTATGTACTACTGCGTGTTTTGTGAGTCTGTGTGTGCATGTGCCTCTATAGCTCCTATGTCAATAATCTCAGGTTGGTCAACTGGGAGAGATTTTGAACGTTTGTTAAAATAATAATAAAAATGCGATGGTAAATGTCCAGTTTTCTACTGCCCAGCACTGCTGGGGTCACACTGAAGCAGTCGCACGATGGAGGGGTCGCTCTTCGCTCCCTCCACAAACTCCTCAAGAGACAGTTTACCTGAGAGGAGAGAGAGAGAGAGAGAGAGAGAGAGAGAGAGAGAGAGAGAGAGAGAAACATGATCTAAGGTCATCAAGAATATGCTGAAGAGCAGATATGTTCCTAAAAGCAAAGTGCCACTTTAACAACAAAGTTCTTATGAATTATTTTTATAGCGATTCATTTAAGTCTGGCACCGTCTTCCAGCCACTTTACCTAAAGTGACTAAATACTGCAGAGCCCAGATTTTGCAGCAGAGCATATCTGATGGTTCCAGAAGTTCTAGACTTTGTAACGATTACTTTTGCTGAAGGCAGATAAGAAGTCCTACCATCTCGATTTGTGTCCATCTGCCGGAAGATCTTATCTGTGCGTTTCTCAGGTGTGGACTCGTCCTCAGGCATCTTCATCACAGCGGACACCATCTTGTAAATGGCCTGAAGACAGAGGGATTAGAGGCAGAGGAATCAGAGACGCACAGACTCTTACTGGAAACTGTAATATTATTTATCCATTTATGACAGAGTGGTTTTCTTTCCTCTGACCATATTTTACATCAGTTATTCTGACAGAAGCACAAATGCAAGGTTCCATTAGCTGGCAAAGTGCAAAAGAAACATCCTACATATGCATATATACTGTATAATATATCCCTTAATCTAATCTACTGACTCTTCTGAGAGGAAGGGACTGTTCACTGCACAGAAACCAACAGGAAGTAAGTTTGTCTAAAAGCATCCGCAGCAGATAGAACGGTTTAGTATTCCTGGTCCGTGTTTGTGGAGCTGTTAAACAAATATTTTTCAAACCCAATTCAATAAATACTCAAAGGCTTTACAATTCAATAACTACAGTAAACATCTGTTTTCAATCTCAAAAGAAAAGCTGCTGCTGTGAACTATAATTCGACCCGATGTCTGGCTGTGAGAAAAAAATTAATCAGAGAACGAGCCGCACCAACGGAAAACTTGTTCTATATTTTCAGCCCCGTCACTCCTGTACTATCGCTCCTCGCTGCTTTCACTCCTCGTCCACTGATCTCCTGCAATCTGTCTGACAGAGTTTCCAACCCCAGAATTTCCCCTGATCACACTGAAAGTTTCAACATAGCAAACACACGCACCAGAACAACTGTGCTAATCTGCATCCACCACACAACCACCACCACCAACAGTCATTAAGAGCTGCAGACATTAATTACGTTCATTATCAGCTAATTAGCTACTGTATTGATTTTTTAAGTTGTTGATCAATCACTTAATCTATAAGATAAAAGTCTGATCCGCGGCCACAGAATTGTAATCATTTAATTACATATAATGATAAATGACGGCGAAAAGCAAACACCGCTTAACTACTGTCTAGCACGGACCAGCAATGAATTATAATAGTAACGTTTCTGTCAATTAATTAATCAATTTATCAGGTAGATGTCAAAATCTGGAAACATAAGTTGATTAACTTGCTCCTTTAAGGGATTTATCTAGCAAATATCTGATTACAGCTTCTCAAATGTGAGGACTTGCTGCTTGTCTTTCTTTTAATTCCATTAATTCTGAGCGCTTTATAGATTTTAACATAATCTGTAAATTTGATAATGCATGTTGGATTGTGGGTTCATTTTTTTGTAGAATTAAAATCTATTAATCAACCTTAAAGGGCCTGGGACCTGCGTGAGAACATTAGTTATTCTGTGGCTGCTGTGGAAACTATGCAGGGACCTATTACAAGAACCACACGTTATCTGGTTGTACTGCTGAGTCACTGTGAGGATCAGAAGAGGGAAGCTTCCTGATGGAAATACACCACACGCAGAGTCTTATTTAGGGTCGTCTCTGGACCCGAGAGGTCTTTACTGCTGGTTTCTAAAATTAGACGGCATCTGTTTCCCCTGCTGCGGGCATCAACTGGTGTAGAACACAGAGGCATATGGATACATGACAGAGCAGCTGGTGTGGATGGCTGAGCAAAATGTTGCTTCACTGCAGGAGCAGTTTAAAGACCAGGGAGCATGGTGTTACTACAATGGCATGTAGTGGCTGTCGGCAGCCCGAGGGCTACATAAAGCTAGAGGAGCAGAAAGTCTGAATAGATGAGAGAACAGACGATGGAGGAGAATAAAGATAGAAAGCAAGAACAAGAGAGATCACCACAGGACACCCACCGTTACGATCTCCAACATCTCTGCCTTGCTAATGTATCCGTTCCCATCCAGGTCGTACATGCTGAAGGCCCACTTCAGCTTCTGGTCCAGTCGCCCACGCGAGGTCACACTCAGGGCAATGATGAACTCCCTGAAGTCGATAGTCCCGTCTCCGTTGGCGTCAAACGTGCGAAAGACGTGTTCGGCGAACTTGGAGGCGTCTCCGTAAGGGAAGAAGTTGGCGTAGATCTTCTTGAACTCCTCCATGGACAGCGCGCCACTGGGGCAGTCCCTCAAGAAGCCCTTGTACCACTCGGTGATCTCGTGCTCGGTGAAGTCCGTGTTGTCCATCAGGTCCTGCATGACGTCCGGACGCAGCTTGCTGTTCTGTTTGCCCATGGTCGCTGCTTGTGTTGAGGCTGTGACGGAGGTGCGACAGCGGCGGTGCTCTTGACTGCTGATGAGGAAAATGACAGAATGAAAAGGGTTGTTAGAAATCATCTGAAACGCCTGGAGTGGTTTGATATAGAGATGGACGGTAATGTCCCAGTGGGAAAAAAGTTCAGACACATTTAACATGCAAACTAGCTGGAGTAACCTCCCTCATAAAGGGCACCAATATCTGTTGCATTGCTTTTGTTTTTCTAAGTATGCTGTTATCTTTTATTTGTGAAAACATTAGGACACAAAAAGTCCTGTTACATATTTAATTATTTGGAATATGTATTTAATTGCTATGTATCCTCTTGTATTCTAGACTATACGTTAGTTGACAAATCAACTTTCTGAGCTTATCTTCTCTTATCTTGTTCCCGTTTCATGACAAATGCAAATAAACGTTATAATAAAAATAATGACAATACGCAAGATAAAGGAGAAGCAGGTTGATATAAACCGAGCGTTGGCTCTTGTGCAAATGCAGAATGAAGCTCAGTCTCTCAAACAGCTGCAGCATGAGACCACCAAATGCTTTCATTTTGCAAAACCAAGACACACAACCACACCTACGCTACAGTGCAGCACACACATTGCTGATAACCCTGATGCACGCTACATCATCTGTGCATGCATCTCTGCAGCTGCAGATTCTATTTCCGGCAGGAACACTGATGCACACACATCTACATCTTCTGTATAAATACTAAAGGTGGTAAACTGACCTTATTTGAGACTATATCATAGTCAATTCTCAGCCTTGTTTGTTCGAGTTGATCTAGCAGTGTGTGTCTGTGCCTGACAAGAATCACATTCCTCTGTAACAAAAGTTGAACTTAACACTCAACAGAGGACGCAGTTCATCGTCTAACCCTGCAGATAATGTGCTTAGCACTGCTAGCTGCTGCTCGGCTCTCCGAGAGAGAGACAAGAAGGAAACTGTTCTAAGCTGAGCCGAGGATAACGACAGATACGAATCAGCAATGTAAGGTCAGGCCAAAGCAAATCACACCAGTGTTTGTTCCAGGAAGGGACGTTGACATCAGTCACTTCTGTGTCTTGAGTTTCTCAGACTTTGTTCAAAGAAAATGTGAAAGAGAACAGATGGGGCCTATAATCTAGACGAACAAATCAGTTATTGTCTTATAAGGACTATGTACTAAATTTAGCCTAAATCCTTGTGCAAAGCATTCCTTGATCAAATCATTTGTTTAGTAACCCTTACCAAAGTCCTACAGGTACGGACCAGCATTTTTCTTCTTAAATAACAACTGTCAACAGTTATACATCACTCATTCATTTAGCTGATCCATTGACTGATCAGGGTTAACTAATGAAAGAGCTGTCACGTTTACTTCCAAACAAAGTGGGTGCTTCAGTGGAAACTTGCTCTTTTTGTACATAAAAAACTAATTCAACTTTAATTAAAAAAAGTTCTGCTACAATGGCAAATTCCTGAGGAAACACTTTGGCCGAACTGTCAAAAACCATGCAATCCATACACAGGCAGAGGGTGATGAAAACTTTAACATTATTATTATCATCCATTTCATCAGGAAACTTTGGCATTTTAAGTGAAACTGTGACAGAGACTTGTAAGGAAGTGAATTCAGTTTGTTTGAAGTTGCCTGTGTTGTCATTTGGTTTGCTGCCTCGTCGTGTGCCTTTACTTTTGCTCACATACGCACAAGTTCCATAAAGAGCCAGCTATAATCCTTTAATTAACTCAGAGTCAACAATGGGCTCTAGCAATGTGGCAGCTGCCTCTAATGCTGTTGCCTATAGTTGACTTTAATGTGTGAATACTCGCGCAGCGTGAAAAGGAGATTAACACATGTTTACACACATCGCTACTGGAGCTAAACACATCAGCAGCTGCAGCGAGCGTCCAGTGTGAACAGACCATTAGAGTGTGTGTGTCTGTGTCTTTATATCAGACCGATGAAAACAGTCTGGACCCTGATGATTTCATAGACGAAGGTTAAAGAAGTGGAATCCTGAGATCATTTAAAACAACGTTGTCTCTTAAATTAAACAAGAAGTCGTCTTCTTCAGTAAAACACACGTCTGTGGCTACTCTAAATTGAGTAGGAGGTTCTTGTTTCGGTTCCTTGTTTTCACCAAGGATACCAAGTGTATATAAAAAAACACAACCCCACAGCAACCAGCTGAAGCGATTGATTATTTCATTCATAGATTCATGCTTTGTCTGGTCGGTCACATCCTCTGCAAACTGCTTCTTAAGTGCTTAATGGATTTTGGAGACTTTCCATGATTATTGAGGCTGCATTGTCATGACAACTGACTATAGAGACGCTTTGTTTTTGACAAACAAAAACTGATTATTTCACATAGCCCCTTTAAGTCAGAACTGAATTCAAGAACCCTTTCTGACGGCTTGATTAATTGTTTGTTTGCTTTTAGCTGCAGTTTTAATCACACAGACTCAAGACAGACTGTTTAGTGTGGACAAACAGAGCCGAGTAAAATGTTCCTCCATTATTCTAAATAAGGGAGATGAGGTTAATTAGCGTAAGTCTCAACAACAACATGAGGTGCAGGATGTATCTAGTCGGACGATTGACTTTTGAAACATGGAAATATGAATCTATATTGATCTGAGGATGATATATTTCCAATTGTTTTGTCTATAAAATCTCAGGAAATAGAGATAAATGCCCAATTGCAATTTGCAAAAGAACAAGACGACAATACAGCCTTTTCTTCACTGTTCAGTTATAAAAACCATATGACTCATTTTCATGTTTACTCCAACAAAGAAAAGCAGCAAATCCAATTAGTGTGATTAAAATAATGTTTAGCATTTTTGTTGATAAATAGCCAACGCTTTATTTTAAGTCTCCATATTTAGCATTTAGAACCAGTATTTTGATAAAAAAAATAGGTTATAGTTGGTGGGTTACTATAAATGGAATTTTGATGTACACTAAGACAACCATCGACAATATAGTAAACAGTTGTCAGGTGTACTATATGATCCTAAATTATTTTGTTATCTATATAAGTTTGAGCTGCTATCTTTAGACACAAAGGAGAAGGCAAAGATACCTCGAAATATGATTTTTTTAAACCGTGCATGACGTTCTATCTGACTTCTGGAATTCTTCCTTACCTCACTTATTACTTTATGATATCATATGATGGGAAATGGTTCTCTGATCAATGTAAGCTTTAGATTGTTTCTGGAGCCCTATTATTTGCAGAGATATCTTGGAAAAGGTTGTTATTTAATTGAACCAAATATTAAGCTCACTTGAAGAGTAGGTTGTCTATTCATTATAGGGCTGATCGTTCGAACCTCAGCTCCACACTAAGTAAGGGTAAAAATAAAATCAATTTTGGCCAAAATTAGTGCCCAGCAAATTAATAGAATTTCATTAATTCAATTCCCACACATAATTATTCTTCTTTCTGGTAGAAGGTATGAGAGTATTAAATAAGAAATGATGGGAAGAGGGCTCAGACCTCCACTGATCATCCCTCTGACCAGTCACCCTAAGAACTCAGCTATTTCTGGCTCTCTTGAGATCACAGTCTACATTTAACCACTAAGACTATTACCTGCTGCTGCTGCTGGCAGACCTGTGATGGCACCATTACATAACTGAGGCTTTGACAAGCGAACATGTCACGTGGTTGAGACAAGTTTCTACCTTGACCACGTCCTAAGGACCTAAGGTCAGGACAAGTGAGTGGACGCTGGTTTAACCTCCTGGGTCGTGTCTGAGAGCAGAACAAGCCTGAGATAAAGGCGGTGACCTCTGGGTGGTCAGGTATTAACAAGCAGAGAACAGGCTGTCACTTTCTGTTTCTAATGACACCGACGGTACAAACATAACCATTTGAGTATTCCACCTGCTGAGCGCTGAGACAGGCTTAACTCCTGAAACCACCAAGAGAGAGAAGCTCAGAGGGGAAACCATCTTCTTATCCAACAACTACTGACAACAACACATGAAAAAATAAACTACAATTTTGGATTATTGGAGGCCAATACCTTTATTAAGTTAAATAAATATTAAATATATCCAGTACAGATATATCAATACTCGAGAACGAGTTTTGGTGGCAATATCAAAGAATACTTTCTCAATACTGCAGAGTGAGTGAATATGAAGATTTTTTTTCATTCAGGAAAATATATAAGGCTGCAGCAAAATATTGTCATTACCAGGTCAGCTGTTGATTGGTTATTTCCATGAAACCTCAATGACGTTATGTTAAAAAGTGAAGTAGATCAAATCCCACACTGTGCAGACAATATTTTTATTCTTCAGTATTTCTGTACAAAACTCTTCACTGCAGCACTCGACCTCTTCTTGCTACTTGAATCAAAAGCCCTCCACACAGCGATCATTCCAGAACATCTTGTTGCCTGCTTACATAACACCCAGTTGTCTCCATTTATATCCTGCAGGTAAATCTTAACACAAGTCCCACAGATAATCCAAGAACAGGGAGAGCCAAAGAGAGGCTGGAGGCCCGACAGGGGACCACAATGGCTGCAAAGAGCCTCGACCACAGACAGTGAGCACATGAATGAAGCACTCATAATGCAATATGATCCATCTGTCACCGGGTTGGGGGGGGGCAATCTCGACCTAACAGGCCAACAGTTCAGAGACCTAAAGGTTTTGTAACCTGATATATTCACCTGTAGGGCAAAGTGAAATGATTTTGTTTCAGCTGCGGTATTAAAAACGTTAACCTTATCAGATATGACTGGTGCAGAGTTCAGAGACACATGATGCTGATCGCAGCATCACAGCCGCTCTTTCCTCTCTGATTATCTGAGTGGTTTATCAGAAATTTAGCTTTGCCTAATTTTAGTTTGCAAGACCTCAGAGGTGTTTGTTTTATAACCACAGTCGGGGTTACAACATCTGCAGCTTTATTATTGGTTAAAACTATTTGATATGTTGTTCTTGGGTCTTCTCCTGTACTTAATAAGCACTTTGTAACCTCGTTTAGATAAGTGCTATACAAATAAAGTTATTATTATAATCAACATTAAACCATAACTTTGTTGTTTATTGCACACTAACCATTTATTTTACAGCTTTACATTTACAGCTGTTATGCATCAATGCAAAATTTGTCATTCTTGTTCATTGTCACTCAAGCTACTCAACCTGTCAGTGCCAATAAAGTTGGTTCAAATCAGTGTCATCATAGAAACAGTGATCAAAACATGTGAAAAACTCTCAGAGGTACTTTAAGAGTCTAATTCTTACTTTACTTTAGTAAGGAAATCTTCATAGAAGGTTTGTGGTCATTTAAATGAAATGTACATAGGTAAGTAAGCCATATTATGACTCTGGACTTGCTGTATTTGAAATATATTTTCAATTCCCTCTCTACAACAATGTGGAGAAAGTTATGACTTTCTGCTGAGAAACATGCGAGTAATGAATGGTTTATTTTGAAAAGACCTATTTTAAGCTTCAACCACATTTTGTGAACGTCAGAGGGTTGAAGCAGCTCATACTCTTAAAAAAAAGGGGGGAAACCACAGAAGAACATTCAAGTAGCTGAAAATGATGCAATGCTGTTATAAACTAATTTCACGTCTTTTACCATTGCTACAATTTCTACAATTTGTTTTACTGTAGATGACAAACTGTGCTGTCATTTGGTGCATGAAAATGTCCCATGAAACCCCAGCAGCGCAGCCTAATCGGCCTAAACATGTGACCTTCAACCTTTCATTCAAAAGATAAGCATCGGTGTCATTCATGCACACTGAAGAACCGTGCAAGAAGTAAGATACTAAAGGGGTGACAAACTTTCTACAAACACGAGTGAGATCCTACAGGATATCAAAGACTCGACTTGTGACAACTCTTTTTACCTCAAACTTACAACTCAAACAATATGTGAAACAGACAAATAGAAACAGAGAATACAAGCGGGTTAGTAATCAGAGTTTTTAGCAATGTGGCAAATATGAACTGCAAACTGACTCCTGGTTTTTCTCATCTGTGCCATTTTGGCTCAGATTTGACTATTTCTAAAACTGATGACCTGCAGCGCTTGTCATCATATAGTCACACCATGTACTTCTGTTCGTGTTCTGGCTACAGTCCCGTTTGTGATCACATGCCAGATCTGAAAACATGTGATGGCTATCAGAAGCTGCTGCAGCATGGCATTGCTCCGGGAGCAGCCGTGCTCACGTTACAAGTATCATGATCGGCGCTGTTCACTGTGGCATGCTTTGGCGGCTCCTTGAATATTTGGCTGCAATTCTATCTCCTGTTTTATTTAGTGCAAGGTCAGAGCTGGTCTGGTCTTTATCCGTAGTCTGAGGGAACTCTGCTAAAGGTTTCGTTCTGTTGCTGTCAGGAAAACAACATCACCGGGCAATGGGCAGTCAGCACAATGTTATGACAACTTACAACAACAACTAAGTCAAGACATCTTAGTAAAAAGGCTTCTCAAAGCTAAATTAAGGCTAAAATAACATTGTGAAACAAGTGAAAGCAGAAGTAATCTAGCTGAGTTGTTAATAAAATGAACTAATGTTACAACAAATGAAAAAACAGCAAATGCGACAATGAATTTCTTACCACTTGTTCTACTTCATCAAACAAGGGCCACATTGAATACACTTGTGATTCTCTGTTTGTTTGTTAACACCAAGATTGGGGATTTGTTTGATGCCGACAGCACAAACATCAAGAGTTTAGAGGTGAAATATCTCACCCACTCATTGATAAGTTGATTGCCAAAAAGCAATTGGCAACTATTTGGATTGTCAGCCATTTTTTAAAAGGCCACATGATTTACCACTTCAAGCTTTCACACACCGTGGACGAGACAAATGGATAACACAAATCACACCAAACCAACAGTATGCAAAACACTAACCTGTGGAAAAACTGGCGTCGATGCAAATTTTTAAACGCTTGCTCGATAAAAGATTTTAATTGAATCACACAAGCTCATTCTTTGGAAATAACAATTCAACTTCATCCTGTGACGAAGATCTTCTCCTTACTCGACAAAAGAGAAGGGATCAGATTTGATGAGAGGATTTTGGGGTTATCTATTTTGAATCACAAATTGTGGATCATCAGCAAACCTCTCTCCACTCTGAGCCTCACCAACACTCCCTCACTTTGCCAGTTAACTGAGCTGTTCACATACTACTGGTAACTAAACTGTCAACAAACTATTCTGTCCTTGGCTTAGTTACCAAAACAAGTTTGTTAACACCATCTTTGCCCTCTGACAGGAATCTCAGCCGCCGGACGCTGCTCAGTGACAACTGGTAGTAACCAACATCTATTGTGTATTTTCTCTACTTTTATTTGACACCTAATGGATCTTTAAAACCACAACCCCAGACTTTCTCTGGTACACGTATCTCCAATGAGAGGATTTACTGCTTCGTCTGTCATATATGATTTAGGCGAACTGGGTAAACTGAGATCATTTAAGTAGACTAAATGATGAATCAAGAAATAAATCAGAAGGTTAAACTATTAAAGTCACAATTAGCCGCAGCCCTAATCCAGTTTTTTTGTGTTTTGTGCCCAACGGATTTACATAAACCACAGTTCATGTAAATTTAAAGATATTTTTGTGTTCTTCTTAGATGCAGTCTCAAACCACTTCTTCATTTCTTTAAACTTTACTAGAAATCCCAACCATCATGTCATTGAGGGACCTGTGGGAACTTCATTATAACGCAGCACACATGAGCTGCCACTGTCAGCCGAGGAGCGTCGTGTGTCAACGCATTGCACAAAACCACAACCATGACAGAGAGGCAGCAAAAAGAAAGCGATTTTTAATGTCCCCGACATCAACTGCAAGAAGGCAGGCGGAGCTGCGGAACCGACTTAGTGCTGGACAAACACACACAGACACTGGCAGTTAATTGTCACTGATTGCACAGGCAGAGCGCTGTTTGTTTTACACCGAATATCTAAATGTGCCTTTCTCTCAAACAGCCTGTTGTAAAGACAAATGCTGCAGAGATGTAAATGTCAATCTGTCCCATGACTAAACATCTCCCACCCACTGCACCAGCGGTATCTGCTGCACAGCACGAAAGACATGTGGTTTTCTCTCCGATGACATTATCCGTGCGTCTCGCTCTTTGTATCTCGGTCTCAGAAGCTCTTGCTCTTTCAACGTCTTTTGGTTTCTCCAAATCACCTTCCCCCGGCTGCTTCCTCCGACAGAAGTCTAATTCAATTCAGAAAGAGCATCGACTGCATCTCAGACGAGCCTAACTACAGAGGATGCTGCCAGTGTGGCCAGTCTGGCCCAGAATGAACCCACAACACACCCACGCCTTCGAAAATAGATCATCTGTTCAAATTTAGCCAACATTTGTAAGCGTTCAGCATCTTGAAATGTTTGGAGGGATGGTTCTGACACCAAGGGGGCTATTATCTTGACTCCACCCTTATGACAGTACCTACACAGGTCTTTAAATGTGTCTTGTCGTGGAGAGAGGAGGAGCTGTACGGTGTATTTCATTTCAGACATTTCCTAAAACCTAATCGAGCCACAGAGATTCAAAGACAGGAAAACCTAAACAGTCTGTGTGAGAAAAACCTCTTTCCTCTAATCTCCTCCATCTGCATTTGTTTTATTTATTTCTCTCCATCTGTGTCCACTCACGTCTTTTTTACGCCCCCATTTCCTCTTGAACACTTCACCGGGACCAACAGAGGAAATCCAACCATGACAGGTTCCTGTTTACGTCCCACAACAAACAACGCCAACGGCATTCAACCACCACAAGCCACCAGGCCAATAGGAGTACATTTGCACAAGGACAAGCCAGGTCTCTTAATTCTACAGGCCACTTTGAGAAGCAGCAATCTTGTCCTGAGTCTCTATAATCCTCCGTTCTACTTTAGCTGCTCGTCTGCTGGAAACCTGAAACCAGCAGGGTTCACTGTTAAGGCAACTTAATGCAAAACTGACCATTTTCCTTACTGATTAATTGATCTACTCTACATAGCACAGTAAGAGGAGTGGACAATAAGCCCAAACATTTTAATATCAGTCGATATCTTTAAATATCATGATAAATGTCACATTATTTCTTTACCGTTTAAAGGCTGCTTTCTGCTCCTGCGTGAAGGTTGTGGGTTTAAACTCAAAGAATCACAAACACTTTACAAATCGAAGGTAAATTGTTTGTGTTACAGCTTCTCACTGCACTTCCACAATGAATAAGCATTATATTGATGGGTATTAAACTTTTGTTTTATTGCTGTAGATGAAAATCCTTTTGCAATGATTAACAAGATTGTTTTATCGCTCTGCCCCAATGTCAAATGCTGTAACTGTGGTTTTGACATAATTCTAGGAAAGTTAAATATTCAACACTAAAAACAAGTGTAGCAGCAATTTCTCTCAACTAATAAGCTGAAACCAGCAAATGTTTGACAAATTCTTGCTTGATAGATGAAATACCTCAGTCCTAATTGTTTTGCACTATTTTCTGACAATTTACTGAACGGAGAAATTGTTGCAGTCTTCCATAACTGATCCCCCACGCATTGATATATTGCTTGTGCAAATGTTCCACTTTCGATTTGTAAAAATGTGCGGCTTAACATGTGTTCGTCATTCTGTGCTCAATAAAGGGAAAAAACTCAACCTTCACTAATGAGCAGTCTTTAAACTTGAAAATAATACTGTAATATAAATACCTAATTATTACTTATCGCGATATAATCTCGATATTATTGTCGATGGTTAACTTGATATACATTTTGGCCAAATCATCCAGCCCTAGATAAATGTACATAAAGATAAATGGAAATGCACTGAAGCCCATAGTAATGACAAAAACTGTAGTGTTATACTGTATTATTACAATGTACTATTACAATACACTATTACACTGTAATATTACATTGTGCTGTTAATGTACACACAAGAGACATTCATTGACAGGAGGACAAACATTTCCACTCACTTGTCAGAGTAACGCAGCAGCAGCTCAGTGAAGTCTATCCACCTCCTGCTTTAAATCCCCTGAGTGACGGAGTGACGTGTGTGTGTGTGTGTGTGTGTGTGTGTGTCTGTGTTGTGTGTTGTGTGTTGTAATGAGATGCCCTGCCTCAGGACTCCTCTTTCATTTCCTGTTCCTCGCTCCAACATGGAGAAAGTATAAAAATAAGAGCCAGCTCCTCCAGAACCAGAAGGGGCTGCTTCGTCCCATGAGGACCCGGGGCTGAGGCTTCATCTCCCCGCTACCACCAGCAGCAGCAGCACCATCATCATCATGGTGGTGGTGGTGGTGGTGGAGCTACTTTGTGTGATGTAGAAGTTACGGAGGAGGACACGTTTGGAAACTGGAGTAGCTGTGTAGTTCAACTCCTGTAGACTCAGTTTGTTTGGTGGTTTGTAAACATTGCGCCTGTGTTAAACTCACCTGAACTCCACCCGAGGAGAAGAAACAACAACAAAACAACATAACAACAAAACAAGTCGGAAGCTGGAGACAGCGAGAGGGAGGGAAACTTACCTCGCAGGGGAAGTTGCGGTGACGAAGCCGGCGAGGAGAAGCTCTAATTGTCCATTACCTCCTGGTTACCGTGTGTGGGGGGGGGACGTGTCGGGGTAACGGAGGGAGGGCAGGCGAAAGGTCGTAAGAGCCACACGCGGAGCTGGGGGGGGGCTTCGCCGGCGGCTGCTCGCAGTTCGAACTCCGGGGTGAGGATGTTTCCTCCAGCGGCGGTGCTCCCTCCGCTTAGCCCCGCAGCCGTGACGTCAGGGCCCCGGGACACGTGGTACGGCAGGCGGCCAATGGGGAGCCGCGTTGTCCTGGCAACAAGAACTCGGTGTCTCAATGGCGAGTTAGTGTGGAAAAAAAAAAAAAACACACACAAGAAGTTTGTTTTCTGACGAGTAGAGTCTCAAAACAACGGATTTATTAAATTATTTATTATTTTATTGTTTATCATTATTATTTTTGTATTAGCACTAGCAGCTATGTGGTAGTGGGCTACGTATGTAGGGCTTAAAAGGAGATCTATTGGCGTGGCCATATTAAGATATGATAATTATATTAACAATACATTCAGGACACTGTTTCAGTGAGAGAGAGAGAGAGAGAGAGAGAGAGAGAGAGAGAGAGAGAGAGAGAGAGAGAGAGAGAGAGAGAGAGAGAGAGAGAGAGATTAGGGCACATAGTTTTTGGGGGAAATTCAGCTATTTGAAAACAAGTATGCCATTTAAAAATGAAAACAAAATACTGACTCATAGAATTTTATAGACATGAACTTCCATTCATTATTCTTTTCTCTCACTCTGTCTCTCACTTCAAACAGCTGAATTTCCCCCAAAAACTATGTGCCCTAATCTCTCTCTCTCTCTCTCTCTCTCTCTCTCTCTCTCTCTCTCTCTCTCTCTCTCTCTCTCTCTCTCTCTCTCTCTCTCTCTCTCTCTCTCTCTCTCTCTCTCTCTCTCTCGCTCTCTCTCCCTGGTTTACATCTTATTTCTTCTTTACTTTCCTCTGTTATCCTTTCCTTTCAATATTCGCAGCATCATTAAGTAAAAGAAAAGAAAAGAAATCCATGATTCAGAAACCCAGTGACTGTTTAACATCTATTTTTCGTGATGATTTTCATGATTTGTTTTTATTGCATCTTTGTTTTTAAAATGTGTCATTATGATGACAAAATACAGCTTTTTCATTTTTTGTGGTTCTATTTTTCTCCTCTCTTTATAGCTTCAATGTAATAATCTGTGATTCTGAAAAACAAACAGTGAATGAGAGGGTAAGGGCTTTCTCTGTTGTTAACATTCCCTTTCAACATTCAGAACATTTTTGAATTGAAGCATTTCAGAAAACCAAACAGTGAGTGTAAAACAACAAAGATACCCCCCCCCCCCCCCCATTTATTAATAGTATCATTGTTTTGAATCACTAGCCAAATATGCAATAAAGTATTAACCTTGCAATGTAGCTTTTTGTTGTATATTTATTTATCTAGTCAATGTGTACGCTTATCTCCCGGCAGCTTTAATGGTGAACATTTAAATACTTTATTACCTCTTCTCTGTTGTTATCATTTTGTGCCCTGGGGATGTCAATGAAGTTTTATTTGTACAACATTTCATTATTTCTTTCAAAAAAATAAGCAGTGAGCTTTGTCTGACCTCGCATTCAGCAGCATCTCCTCAGAGGATGGAGATTATTCCTGCAGCCTATTTTTGGTAATAAGAATTTATCACGGTTTTAAGATATGATGCTGATTAAAAAAACTAAACAAATAAAAGCATCTCAAATATTTAAGTAGGAGAGGAGAGAACATATTTCTCAGCTGTTTGCCCAGCCTGCATCTGTCCTTGGTTTACCCACATCCACGTCTGATAATGCTATAATGCAAATCTGTTGTCATGCAAATTCATTTTCCAACCACCGTTTTGCCTGTTTTAATGAGGTGTATTTGCAGCTTTTTCCTTTTTAGTGACTCATATTAAATCCTATTTTAAAGGCTTTACTTTCAAATAATGAGTGGACCTGCTCAGCACTCCTGCCCTCCATTTGATATGTTCTGTTCAGGGGCAAATTAATAAGCTTGCTTTACTTCTGAGTTGATGATGATGATAAAGATTATGATGAAGATGACAACCACCAAGTATTTGCTGTGGCCCAGTAAAGGTGTTCTCATGCAGGCACATTGAAAGCCATGCTTTGCCTAAGATGATTAGTGGAAGTCAAAGCCACAGGGGCTAATACAGCCAGTGTGCCTGTGAGCTTTTTCTTAATGGCCTTATAAAGTACACAGAGGAGCCCGTCCTCTGGTTGACTCAGCAATATCTCAGCCACACTGACAGATAGAAAGGTCAGTGATTCATTGCACTCAAGAAGCAAATATAAAAGATTGGTTTTAAATGTTTGATAAGCATTAGTGACACAGACTTTCAAGGACATCATCTTGCACTCTGACATCAAATTTACATTGCACTTTTCTTTGCAATTTTTAAAAGATTTCAAATTGATGGATCATAATGAAAAATGTACAGAGGCTGTATTTCAGTGGGAGTGCTTTGGATGGTTAATTAGATTACAAATGTGGAAGCTGCTGTATAATTACATGGGTTAAAATGAAAGTTTGCATGATGCAAGTTTGTTTGAATACAGCAAAGATGATGCATGCATTGATAAAATAACATAAAAGTGGGTTGTCGGTTTGGACAAACACTAGATTTTTGTTGAGCATGCAATATTATGTACATATCTTTCATAAAATATATTATATCTTACATAAAATAAAATGTAAATTCTCAGTTACAAAAAAAGTCAACATAAAGATAAAAGACCATGCAACCTGTGATCATAATAAAAAAAATCATAAAACCTTGAATGAACATATGGAACCATGCAGGCTTTACAACAATGCAAATGTACAAAACCAGAAAAATGCAATGGAACATCAATAAATTGATTATCAATGATCATGAGTCTGATGAATGTAACAACAGGAAACACTGATGCCTGCGAGGCTGATGGAACCCGACAGCACCAGCGCAGTGTCAGGGTGAGTTTCTCAGTGTCATGGTAGCATTGTAAAGCTCTTCTTCTCTGTTATTGGCCTTTAACCAGCAGACAAACATTGTTACCCTCAACAGAAAAGAGAGCTCATCAGTGAGTTTGACCCTGAGGGAGAGTCTGTGAGTACCGAGAGGAGCAAGCTCTGCAACCTCTGACTAATAGGTTTGCATAACATTGATCGGAATGGCTGTCCAGTGAAGAGCAATTTCTGACTCCCTCTCACACACACACACACACACACCCCCACACACACACACATACACACACACATACACACACACACACACACACACACACACACACACACACACACACACACACACACACACACACACACACACACACACACACACACACACACACACACAGCGAGGCCTGGTTTGCCACAGCTCAACTGCCAAGAGGCTTTGAACTGAGGGAGCCACCTACTAAATCAGCCGGCCCATGGCTCTACACGGGCTCTGTCATTAGATAACAGCGGCTTTAGAGAAGGGGCTAAGTAGCTGGTGCCTGGGGGGGGGGGGAGAGACGCTGCAGAGCCCACACAGCGGAGGCCCAACAGCCTCTTCTTACTGATTATCTGTTACCTAACCTGACAGAGCTAACCTTGTGCCGCTCTGAACCTGCCCAGGAGCGGGGCCAGAAGTTTGGAGGTGAGCTAAGCTCTCTGGCAGCCATCACTGGTCGAGGATATTAACGCCAAAAAAAAGCCAGTGAGAGTCACACACTAAGGGGTGCTGTTACCTGTGTTGTGAGGGAATGCTCCATGATGTTTTAATCCCTGCACAACAACTTGTACTTCTCCAATTTGGCTCAAACCATCTATCAATATGTGACATGTTGGTCCTCTAAGCGAGTGGTTATAGACATCTCCATGTTTGCTTTGGGTAATGAGACAAAGCAGAGGTCAGGGGACACCAGAGAGGTGCAAGTGATCTTCCAGCTCTCGAGAGAACGAGTCCAGCTCCACATTCGACCTGTGACTTACCAGCACAGTCCTGTGCGTCATGAGCAGCCGACTAATGCTCAGGCTGACTGGATTACCCAGCAGGTGACTTTATTCTCAAGCAGAACATGCTGAGAGTTGCGTGTTGAGCCTCTGCAGAACCATGAAAGAGGCACAGGTGTCAACACTGTGTATGCATGGTCTCTTTCGTTTCTGCAACACGACAGCACCTGCAGGAGAGAAAATCCTCTGAACTTGTCCAGGACCAGTACACGAGAAAAACGAAAGCCTGAGTCACAGAAGATATGTTGTTCTTATCACATAATCTGACGTGTTATCAGTCAGATCAACGTCCTGCAGATGATCTCAGACAAGTTCAGCCGAAATGTGATTCAAGCGGAATGAGTTGGAACAATGATGTGTGCACAGTTATTCATGTTAAACACAACAATATATCAACAGGATTTCAGTGTTGAAATGATTATTTCAACACAAATGTAGAACTGAGTTTTGATGTTTGAATGTAAAAGAAAATTTAAAGCAAACAGAAAAGTTAATTTTTCTCAAGAACTGTACTTCACAGGGTATTTTCTTTTAACAGTTACGAGCACAGACCGTGTTATATAGATATGATCTTAATAATGAGTAATGTGCTATTCACGTTTCTTCAACAGAAGCTTATCTGTTGCAGCCTGTTATTTTTTCCCACTGCAATTTGCTGCTTTGAGAAATTACAAGAAAGAAGATGTGACACCGCAGCACAAACACCACTTACAAACCGGCAAAGTCATCTCCATTGTTTTTGGAGCTTTATTTTTGATCCCCTCAGAGGAGCGGGTATACCTGTTCTTCTCTGAAGCATTGTGGTGTCAATGAGCTGAGTCAGGATGAGTTTGTGGATTTACGTGATCAGTAATCTATGAGAGTGCGAGCCAGAGTTTACTTTGGGCCTTTTCACTCACCTGTGTGCAAACATGACAGTGTGACATGCAACACGACACAATACTGAGTGGAAACAACGACGAAACTCGTCTTTGAAATGCAAAAAACTCCCTCTTGACCTCGTGATGTGACTTTGGTTGAACTTCTGTTTTCATTTATTGATCAGGGAAGAGCACTGACGACAAGATCCAAAATGCTGTGTAATGAAGCAGAGATATAATTGCAGAGTCTACCACGTGAGTCAGCATTTTTGCTAAAAGGCCACCTGCTGTCGGACGCAGCGGCAGATGGAACTGGAGCTTGGCTGGAGATGGGAGCTGGCTTAATGGAGGCCTAAATGACTCCTGGCCCAGCACAGAGAGGGAAGGTTACAGCCTTATGTATACAGTTGATAGCCGTAGGAGGAATATCTGGGTGGAGAAGAGCTGGTGGAGATCCAGGGAGAGGAGGGAGAAGTGGAGGACAGGAGAGGAGCCAGCAGTGTCCAGGTGGGAGAGGGGTAAGGAGGAAGTTAGGATGGGCGGACGCAGATGTCGAGGAAGAGAAGGAGAACTGAGGGAGGAGAGGAGGAGGAGGAGCAGATACCCTATGTTAAAGTGGCGAGGTTATGCAACAGTGGAAACCAGGTAAGCTGCTGATCAGTAGCACATAAGGCCGTCCCTGATGCCTTGACTTGTTGCAGGGAAACAAACACACACACACACACGCACACACACACACACACACACACACACACACACACACACACACACACACACACACACACACACACACACACACACTTACACACACTTGCATTAAATATATAAGGCAGTTATAAGATACAGTGGCAGAAAGGTGGCTACAGCAGGTTTCCATTGTGAGCTCCTGCAGCTGCATGAAAAATGGTCTTTGCAAAATTATTCTAAGAGTTAAAATAATACTCTAAAAGTCTACTAACCAATTATTAGTTCATAGTAATCTTTAGCTCTACAGCTTAGGAAACAATACGATAAATAGATAGTGTTCATGTTGCACTTTCCCAATCTTATATCCACTTCTTTAACAGTTTCAGTTGCATTCACACACACATCCATACAGTGCTTCCATGTGAGAGGCCTTTCTTCTATCACACATCATTAATCCACTGCTAGTACAGCCATCAGGGGCATTTTTGGGTCCAGTATTAAAAAAATTTCAATTTTTGGGATACAGAGTGGAGGCGCTGGGGATCGAACCACCGACCTTCAGGCCATTGTAGAATTTAAAGGTTCTCACCAAAGTGTTGTGGCCTGAGGCTTTTTGTTTTAACTTCCCTGTTGCAAGACTCTATAAACAGTATGAGAAGGCATTGTCGAGCACATTATAGCTATTTGATGGAGTTCACTCATTCTTTTGTGATGAGCTGCCACGAATATAATGACCGTGAGGGCTGTGACACTCAGTGGATAATGTGGAGACTTTCAGATTCAAAACACATGAGGAGAGTTCATGCTGCAAAGACACAGGTCGATGCGTTAGCGACATCTAGTGGTTAAATTATTCAACTGGTATTCCTCATATGAGTTTGAATACTTCAGATCCATGTCTTGAAACAGTGGGAAACTGTCAGTTTGCACAAAGAAAATGCTACAGTCACACAAACACACTCTGTGTTGACTAGAGAACCGGTTTTCTTGTTATCTCTCATTGCATCGGCCCTCAGATGAACTGTGCAGGTCACATATCCAGACATGCAGTGTTTCCACGGTTGGTTTATAGCAGCTTCCCACAAATTCGCAGCCAGACAACTCCCTCAGCTTCAACCTCCAGGAACTTGTAACTCAAATAAAACTTCATTTTACACTGTGTCGACTGTTCAACTGAAATCTCGGGCAATATTCATTGCTCAAATCTTTTTGATCTGTATATGACTGACCAATGCTGTAAACGATGCAAACGTATAGGCACTACATGTTAAATGTAATTGCACACTGCTTTTTTAAAGGTATTTGTCGCAAATCATGTGTTCCGTTGTTCCAAGCGTCCTGGAAAACTTGGAAGCTGTAGTTCTTCTGTAGAATCAGGATGACTCACCGTCTTTTAATGTAAGCACAGACTGACCTCTCCAGCAGCATCAACCCCCAGGAACTGGTAACTCAGAGCAAACTTAATTAATTCTTGCAAAAACCTTAATAAGTTGATGACATGTTGCCGAGGATTAAGGTGTGGTTGCTGGTGAACAAGGAAGCATAATTTAATTAGCAATACTGGGAAGGTTGGTGAATCACTTGTAGTCAGTGTCATGTACTGTCTCTTTATGGACAGTGGGGTGGTAACTGACCCTTGATCTAAGTGTCAGGGCTTCGCTTTGTGCACTAATCATTGCCATGCAGCTCCGGCTGAACCCAGTTCACTTGTGTCTAATGAAGTTCTAACCCCTTCTCCTTAAATCTTCATCTAAAGCAAAGGGTAGGTCATTCTTTCATCGCAGTGTGGCCTGTGGACTCTTTGCAGGAATGTATAGAGATGTATGCTTGTTGTGTAACATATCAAAATAAATGGTGAAACATTGATATATTATCTTTCAGAATGAGAAGTTTCTACTTCAACCAGTGTGTAAGGAAACTGTTCGGCTCAGCTCAAGCATCCCAGACTCTGACAGGGACAAACCTGCACAGATCTGTAACTCGACTGCAACATAGCAAGGTAAAGTTCAAATTGCACTGAACAGTTATCCATAATGTACTAATACTGGTAGTAATACCTTAGCTCTGTTACTGTATTTAATTTGTCTGTCATCACCTAAAGTCGTATTAATATTATTGTCATCATTGTATTTGTTGTATAAGTAGAGTTGTTACTTTTGTTCTAGTTTTTAATGTCACTGCTCCCGCTGTTAGAAAGCTTTTATTTTGAAATCCGTCCCCTGAGTACTACTTCCTGGGTCAAATACAGAGCGAAATCAAAACACCAGCGCTTGAGTGAGTGTGGTCCGGTTCATTAATAAACTCTGTGCGTCTTTACAAACCTGCTGATTTCTCTGTATTCATGTGTGATGTTGAAGTGCGTCACCGGTTCAGTACGGTTAATCGATCAGTGTTTCATATAACTGGTTCAACGGGTTCGGTTGTGGCTGTCACTCACTGACACGTAGAGTAGATGATAAATAGAAGAGAATAAGATACTGAATGTTTTACCTTGCAGAAGAAAAACTTTTTAAAGTAAAGTACAAAACCAGTGTATCTGGGGCTTTTGATGGGTTATTTCTGTTTATTCTGACTATAATCTTCAGTCAAAGTACAAATAAAACGACAAAAATGTGAACTATTTTATTTGGGTAAAAGTAAGAACTTGCTTTTTAATATATTTAAAGTAGTATAAGTAAAAGAACTGTGAACTAAACCATTGTGGCTGATTCCTTTCATCAGGGATTCTGCTGAATCTTACCTGCCTGCTTTAATTGGATCACTTGAACAATTCCCCTCTCTATATTGATAACTTAACGTTTCTAATAAACTGGAATTATCATTTAATGTGGAAAAAACAGCAACATGAAATGCAATATAAAGTAAAGTAAAGTACAGATGCATGAAAAATGTACAGTAATGCAGTGGATTCTCTCCTCTTGTCACAGGTCATGGCCGAGGAGAAACCGTGGGCTCTGTTCTCAGAGGTGGGCGAGCAGGGTTACCTGGAAGAAGTCACTGATATAATGAAACAGCATTTCCACATCGTCTGCCACAAAGACTTTTCACAGAACCCTCAGCTGTACAGTGATAAAATCCAGGCCATGTTCGTGTGGGACTGTCAACCTGCAGCCGAGCCTTCGCTGCTCACCTCTCTGCCCTCGCTGAAGGTGGTCGCCAACGGAGGAGTGGGCATCGACCACCTGGATGTGCCGTACATCTCCAGCCTCGGGGTGAAGGTGACCAACACGCCCGGCGTCGTGAGCGATGCCACCGCTGACATGGCCATGGCTCTGCTGCTGGCATCGGCACGGAGGGTTGTTGAAGGTGAGGTCATAGCTCAACTGGATGGTGATGCCAGATTTTTAGAGCAACTCTTTTATACACAGAGGAAGGAGCTGAACAGGAACAAAATAAAAACAAATCAATTTCAAATCGGAACTTTCAGATAAAGTAAGAGATTCAGAAAGACTAGAATAAAAGAGGTAGCAAGAAATAAAAATGAATTAAAAAAATGCGTGGAAGGAGAAAAAGAATACAGTGACCTGGTCAAATGGTTTAACTAAAGGCCCTTTAACTTCAATAAAGTTATCCATCTGGGAAAAAGACGTTAGTTTGTCTGTGGAAACATTTGAAGATGTATCTAATTAATGAGTTAATAAATGCATAGTATTGGTCTTAGAAGGAAGACAGATGTGTTTTAATGTATATACGACTTTTTTATTGATCAATCAGGTTTGGTTAGTTACTCAATTCCAGGAAGATGTTCAAGACTAAAGCACAAACCTCAACCAATGACTGATGACTGTTTTGTCACCATATTCCATGTATCCACCCATTTATCAGGTGTTGCTTCTAAATGTCATTTCTTTTTTGGGTCGTGTCCCATCACAAATTTTAATGGAAATCGGTTCAGTAATTTTTGAGTGATGCTGTTGACAGACGGACAAACAACTATCAAAACACAACCTCCTCAGAAGAGGTGATTTTAAGGGTTTCCTTCCTTCTCTTCTTAGGTCACCAAGCATCCGTTGACCCCAAGACGACCCATTTACCACTAGGCATGATGGGAGTTGAGGTCACAGGGGCCACTCTGGGGATCATTGGAATGGGAGACATCGGACACAAAATAGCTCAGAGGAGCAAAGGATTTGACATGAAGATCTTGTATCACAACAGGAACAGAAGGTAAAGGTTTCAAGACTAATCTGTTCATTTAAAGACATGAAAAATGGACATGAGGGGATCACAATTGTGTTAAATTTGAATGTTATTTTATATCAAGCACAACATATCTTGAAAAGTTATTTGTTGTGTAGCTAGACAATAAAGGTTTTAAAAAATGATGATAATCTTTTTTAATGATAAATTGTCAAAATCCAACAATGCACTTAACAGGGAGGCATAATATTGCAGATGACAATGTTAAGTTAAAAAGGGTTTGTTTATTTTTGTTTGTCCAGGAGCATTGAGGAGGAGCGAGCAGTGGGAGCAAGTTACCGTCAGAACATGGACGACCTGCTGAAGGAGTCGGACTTTGTGACGCTGGCGGTCAACCTGACCCCTGAGACCACCGGGCTGATTGGCCACAGAGAGCTGTCCCTCATGAAACCCACGGCGACGCTTGTCAACATCAGCAGAGGTGAGGACGATGTAAAGAGACCGAAGACAAACCCATCTTATGGTTGATCTATTTCGACCTCCCTCAGACCGTCACCACGGTCTTAACACGAATGATGTCCTCATCTCCCTATCCTCGAGACCAAATATCAACAATGTCACGTGAGTGACCTTAAGGGGGCTGGGCTCACCGCCCATAAAGCTCCCCGGTGAGCGCGGCCGCCTCCTCTTTTCTTCACTCGCCTCATCCGAGACCGACAGGTAAGTAAGATATTTTGGGACTCCACTTTTATCAATCCGACACTTTTGTGCAGGCGCCTTGTGTCCCTGAGGATTGTTTGTGGTTTTCCCCTTCTCTAAAAGTGAGGCAGAGGGCTACACTGCATGTGTTAAGCTCTGCTCTTTGTTTCAGGCAGCTTAATTAGCTGCACCTGGTACTAACTACTCATGTTCACAGCTTTGGGTAAGTATTGTTTATCTCGTGCTGTTTGTGTCCATACAGAGTTTGTTCTCTTACAGGAGTGAGTAGAAAAATTTGGGAAGCTTAATCAATAAATAATCTATCCCTTAAAACTGATTTGGATCGGGGGTGCCCCCCCCCTCCTCACCCCGTAACTCGCTGTCCGCAGGGAGTGGGGTTTCTCCAACTCCCCCTCGTGCGTTCGCGCACAGTGAGTGGAGGTGAGTTAAAGCCAACCTTTTCACGTTTATTTGCCTTTCAAAAATGAATAAATAAACTGTGTTTGAGGCCAGGTAGTGTCCCCTTTTCGCAACAGGTGGGATTGTTTGCCTGTGTTCCCTGTATAAAATACAGTTGGTTATTGGTTATCACCCTTTGTAGGTGCTATTTTGTTTCCCTTAAAGCCCTGTTCGCAGTGGCTGGGATGTTGTTCTCTCTCCACCCCCCCACCCCCCTTGAAAAAGGCACCCCGTAACTCGCTGTCCGCAGGGAGTGGGGTTTCTCCAACTCCCCCTCGTGCGTTCGCACACAGTGAGTGGAGGTGAGTTAAAGCCAACCTTTTCACGTTTATTTGCCTTTCAAAAATGAAAGGCAAATAATTGTTTTCTGCCTTTGCAGGCATACAGTGGGCATTTTCAGGTGAATTAGTTATTTCACCCCTTCCTTCGTTTTATGTGATATTGGCCAGCTGTGATTAGCCTGTTTATAAGATCCCCTTTACCAGCTATCCGTAGCTGCTGGGCGCTATTGTTTATATATTTATTCTTAAATCACAAAAGTAACACAGAAATGTCCTCACATTTGTGCCATTATTGCCGGGGTATCATGGATCCCCGAGATGGCCACCGTGAATGCCCGACTTGGGCATGGCACATTTAATGGATGATATTGAGAACCCCTGTGTGGCAGCAGTGGAACTGCCTGTGGAGGAGCGTGTTAAAAGAGCCAGATGGGTGGAGCAGTCTGTTCGTGCTGGGGCCGTGCAGCCTCTACCAGCCAAACTAAATGAAAGGGGACACACCTCAAGGAAAGCCCCCCGAAAACGTGGGCATGAGCACACCCCTGTTCGCAGGCGGGACTCAAGCGAGACACAGGCTCCAAAACCTTCACAGAACCCAGCTGGTCAGCATGATGACACTCAGCTGCAAATCCTAGCGGCCATACGTGGTCTGTCAGACAGGTTGGGTAGAGTTGAGGCCCAGTACCCGGCCACAACAGCTAGGGCATCGAGGCATGGGCACTCCTCCCCGGACAGGTTACCCTCCTATCAGGAGGAGAATGTGGTTCACCCTGACATTCTCTCTCTCTATGCTCAAAATTCCCTTTTTGAAAGTGATGGGCAGTCTGAGGGTGCTGCTGGGCTAAAACAGCCTAAATCCACACAATGTGAGGGGGCGTCCAACCTCAGCAACATGGGTGAAAGTGAGCCTTCACCCATGGACGTCATCTCAAGGGTTTCAAGTGCGGCAAAAATTGTGGGGCTCAATGTTCCAACTGAGGCTCCTGCTCCAATGGATGGGATTTGGGCCGGCATCACTCAGACCCAGCAATCAGTTACTGTACCTGTGGCTGGTGACTATTTGCACATGCTCAGGAAAGCATGGAACATCCCAAGTGGGGCACCTCAGTTCAATGCAGGTTGCCGGAGACTGACTAAGAATCAGTATGCTCCTGAAACAGGTATGGGGGATATGCCTCCAGTTGAGCGGGAGATGGCAGCCTTAACATCTATGGGTCCAGAGCGGGTAACCACCAATCCACGCTGTCCCCTGAAAGAGTGTGATAAGTCAGACCGACTGGTGTCTCGGACTAATAATGCAGCCACACGAGCAGCCCGCTCGGGCAATGCACTCGCCATTTTATTGGCAGCTCTTAGGAGAACAGCCAACCCAGAGGACCAGGACACCATGAGCCTGATAGACTCTGCCCTGGTCACTCATTCCCAGTTAACAAGGGACATTGGTGCAGCTATGTCATCTGCCATGGTAGCTCGGAGGCAGATCTGGTTGGCACAGACAACTCTTCCCGAGAATATCAGGAAAGAACTGACCAATATGCCAGTCGTGCCGGCACATGTTTTTCATCCTGACTCCCAGGGTGTGTTAGATAAGGCTGAACAGTCTCGGCGTACCAGAGAGTCAGTACAGCGCACTTTCAGAGGGGCTGCGACTACCAGGTATAAACTTAGGGGCTCCCAGCCTCCCCACCGATCATCATCCTGGGCCCGTAAGGAGCCATGGGTGAATGACAGGCGACAGGCTACAGGATTCACAGCCTCTGGTGACTCCAAACAGCCTTCACAAAGTCGACGTGGGTTCTATCCCCGTTTTTCGACTAGAGGTGCTCCCCAGAGGAGGCGCCCCCCCAGAGGTCCAGGACCTCGGGGCGGTACAGCCTAGGGGTGGGGGGACACCCGCTGAACTTCATTCTCAGCTATGCCTGGACAGCTGGGAAGAAACTGTGTCAGACCCATGGGTGCTTGCTACAGTATCAAAGGGGTACAGAATTCAGTTTCGGCGGCGGCCCCCCCCTTACTCCAGGATCCGCATGACGATTGTCACGGACCCAGTCCAGGCTCAAATCCTGGCACAGGAAATTTTAACCCTTCTGCAGAAGGATGCAATTATGAAAGTAGATCCAGACGAACAGCTCACTGGCTTCTACTCCACGTATTTCCTCGTGCCGAAAAAAGATGGCGGAATACGTCCCATCTTGGACCTAAGGCGATTAAACGCCTTCATAAAGGTACTTCCTTTCAAGATGCTGACCACGGGTCAGATCTTAGAATCTATCGAAAGAGGAGAGTGGTTCACCTCGATAGACCTGGAAGACGCGTACTTCCATGTGCCCATCTGTCCAAACCACAGACCTTTTCTTCGGTTTGCATTCCAGGGGCAAGCCTATCAGTTCAAGGTCCTGCCATTTGGCCTTTCCCTCTCACCAAGGGTGTTCACCAGAGTGGTTTGGGCGGCCTTGTCTCCTCTCCAGTTGTCAGGGGTAAAAATCCTTCCCTACCTGGACGACTGGCTGATTTGTGCTCCATCTCTTGGCCAAGTTGTAGAGGATACCCAGAGGGTGTTGTCGCATGTACGGTCCTTGGGTTTCAAGGTAAATGTGACGAAAAGCAACCTCGAGCCAAGGCAGCAGGTGATTTTTCTGGGACTTTGCTTGAATTCCCTTACAATGTCTGCATCCCTCACATCTCAGAGGGTGAGGAAGATTCTAGCCTTCCGGGAACGATTCCGTCTCGGCAGGCAGCTACAATTTATCAGCTTTCAGAGGATGCTGGGGATGATTTCAGCCGCAGCAGCTGTTGTTCCTCTGGGCCTCCTCAGGGCCAGGCCAATTCAGAGGTGGCTGAATGCCTTCAAGCTCGACCCGAAGCTGGACAGACACGTGAAACTTCGTGTGACACGCACATGTCTCCAAGCCTTACGCCCATGGGCAGACCGGGTGCTCTTGCTCCAAGGAGTCCCCCTTGGGAACATTCCCTCGAGGAGGACAGTGGTGACGACAGATGCTTCCCTCACAGGTTGGGGAGCAGTCTGGGAAGGCAGAATGGTGCGTGGCCCGTGGATACCCCCTTGGGGTGGTGAACACATCAATGTTCTGGAGTTGAGAGCGGTTCACCTTGCTCTGAAGGCTCTCCTTTCCTCCATCCAGGGCAGGCATGTCTTGATAAGGACAGACAGCACTTCAACTGTGTATCATATAAATCACCAGGGAGGCACAAGGTCCCTGCGTTGCCTCCAGGTGGCACAGAAACTTCTGTTTTGGGCTTTTCAGCATCTGGCTTCACTCAAAGCAATCTTTATCCCAGGGATTGTAAATCGAGCAGCAGACCTCATGTCCAGGACTGGTCCTCTCCCAGGAGAATGGAGACTTCATCCAGAGGTTGTATCCCTCCTATGGAGTCGGTTTGGCACAGCTCAGGCCGATCTATTCGCATCAGCAGAGACAACCCACTGCAGGATGTGGTTCTCTCTGAAAAACCAGGGAGGTCCCCTAGGCCTAGATGCATTATCTCAAGAATGGCCGGAAGGGTTGTTGTACGCTTTTCCTCCATTCCCTCTGATTCCCCAGGTACTCAACCGGGTTGCCTCGGGCCACTACGAGGTGCTGTTAATAGCCCCCAGGTGGCCAGGGAGGCATTGGTTCCCAACGCTCCTTCGCCTGGTTCACGGTCAACCATGGGCCCTGCCAGTCAGGGCAGACCTCCTCTCACAGGCAGAAGCTCAGATATGGCACCCCAGATCAGACATCCTGCAGCTTTGGGCTTGGCCCCTTCTCAGTACCTCTCTCAAAGGTTAGATGAGGCTGTCCTGAGGACCATAGACAATGCCCGGGCTCCCTCCACTCGGGCTAACTATGGCCATAAATGGAGTGTGTTTTCTACATGGTGTCGCAACAGACAGGAAAATCCAACCGCTTGTCCTATTGAGCTGATTCTCCGTTTCCTTCAGTCACTTTTGGACTCTAACAGGGCACCTAGCACCATTAAGGTATACACTGCCGCAATCTCTTTCTTCCATGAGACAGTGGGAGATGTTACAGTTGGTAGACACCCTCTAGTGTCTCAGTTCATTAAAGGAGCACACCGCCTGCGACCAAGCAGGGCTCCCAGGGCTCCAACATGGCAACTCCCCTTGGTATTACGGTCCCTGATGCAGTCTCCCTTTGAACCCATAGGGCAATCCAGCCTTAAGTCTCTATCTTACAAAACAGCTTTCCTCCTGGCTATATGCTCTGCCAAAAGGGTGAGTGAATTGCATGCTCTGTCTATAAGTGACGATTGTCTAAGATGGAGGGCAGGTGACTCAGGTGTGTCTCTCTGGCCAAACCCCTCGTTTTTGCCTAAGGTCATAAACCATCAGACGGTAAATCAGGTGATAGAGATCAGCACTTTTCAACCTGATCCGGCTCTACTACAGGAGGAAGCCGGCCTGCCTATGTTGTGCCCAGTAAGGGCACTGAAGGCTTATATTGCACGCACAAAGTCTCTGAGGGGCTCATACTCTCAGTTGTTTGTCTGTTTTGGGGGTAAAAAAGTCGGCCACCCTGTGTCTAAACAGTGTTTGTCCCATTGGATCGTTACTACTATCGCTGAGGCCTATTCTGGACAGAACATACCAGTCCCAGATTCCTTGGTAGCTCATTCCACCAGGAGTATGGCCACTTCCTGGGCTGCTTTAAAGGGGGTCCCTCTTTCAGAAATATGTGCAGCAGCAACATGGAGTGCTCCCTGCACATTCTCTAGATTCTACAGGGTCAATGTGGCTTCCCCCACACCATTGGCTTCCGCAGTGCTGCTCTCAGCTGCTGGGCGAGGATGTGAGGCGGTAGAGTCCTCCGTTCTTCGCGACCCTGATGATACTAGTCATCCGTGTTAAGACCGTGGTGACGGTCTGAGGGAGGTCGAAATAGATCGTAAGTTATGACCATAACTATGGATCTATGAGACCGACCGATGACCGTCACCCTCTTTTGTCACTCAGAACGGGCTGAGGCGTTCAGACAAGGAGGAGACGGCCGCGCTCACCGGGGAGCTTTATGGGCTGTGAGCCCAGCCCCCTTAAGGTCACTCACGTGACATTGTTGATATTTGGTCTCGAGGATAGGGAGATGAGGACATCATTCCTGTTAAGACCGTGGTGACGGTCATCGGTCGGTCTCATAGATCCATAGTTATGGTCATAACTTACGTTTCATTATGTCCAACATTGTTTTTGGTGTCTCACTCAGGTCTGGTTGTGGACCAGGACGCTTTAGTGAAAGCTCTGCAGAGTGGGACGATTGGAGCTGCTGCTTTAGACGTGACTCATCCTGAACCTCTACCAAGGTCTCGTCTGTCTCAAAGAACCCACACACTCACATTAAACACACAAAACTGATGGTTTGGAAATTAACTCCTCCTCTTCTTTCTCTGGTGCAGGGATCATCCTCTACTCACTCTTCCTAACGTGCTGATCACACCACACGTCGGCACCAACACTTACGCCACAACCAGGCGGATGGTGCAGAGGATGGTAGAAAGCGCTTTGGCTGCAGTGAAAGGACAACCCATGCTCTATGAAGTCACGCCCAAATGAAAGCACATCATTTGTCTGAGTGTAGAAGCACTGAATTGTTGGTATTAGTGTCCCGACCAAGAAAAAGTTATGAAAAGTTATTTTAGATTCAGACAACTTTATTGATCCCAAGAGAGCAATTCAACAACATCCAATATGATACGTGTCAAAAAGCACAGGTCAACAAACAGAGGTCGGTGAAGGACGTCAAGATGAAGATTAAGTAGGTCAAATAAAAAGCAATATAAGACAATTATTAGATGATAAATAGCCATTTGTTACATGTGTTATTAAAAAAATAATAAAAGACGTAATTTAATGTGACTGCTACTAAATTAGTTTTAATTCTTATTTTTTAATGATTTGCCACAATCACTGTGATTAAAATAATTGATGTATGTTTTCTTTGTGTTGGATATAAACTAACATCTGTCCATTATCTTTAAGGGCTGTGGGGAGTCCTTTAGCCATATGAACTGACATGAAGATTTTAATGTTGTATGTCGTAGATAGTTACATTCATATGTAAAGTTTATGTGTTAACTGTAACACAAAAAATAATAAAGCTGCCTGAAATCTTGAACATGGCACATTTAGACTTACTTTCTTGATACCTTTCTCTTTCTTTACAAGAACACAATCAGATCCTCACTGATATAAACTGTTAATACAAAGCTTTCAGCATATTTTCGTTTGTATGCATTTCCTCTTTTTCAATGATTTACAGTTTCATTCCATGAGAAACTAAGCACATTAAGAAGATGGACATTACTGTGTGTGTGTGTGTGTGTTTGTGTGTGTGTGTGTGTGTCATTCTATGCTGCTTTTGATACAGATTTAAGAGAAAACCATTGTATTTTCTACTTAAATACATATATTTAACAGCCTTACTTAAAAGTTACTTTTTATACTTTTGGATTTTAGATACCGGATGATTTAACATGCTTTAAAAACCTATTGTAAGAGAATATCCCAGTAATTTTTAACCTTGGCTTCTTACGCCTTACAAGAATCACAGTGTGGGACACATTAAATTTAATATAATTCTGAAAATTCATGCAAAACTTTCTAGTTTATATTCGGTGAAATAAATGACATATTGTTCCCATCAACTAGTTATTATTATTATTACTGTTATTGTTATTTTCCTTTTTTTCATTAAGATTGCTCTTCTTTCTGGAGAACACGTGAGTAAATCTTTACGAGGCTTTAACCGTTTATATCCCAGATTAAAATAAAATAGAAAAACTAAATCTACGTCGAATATATTTACCACAAAAAACGTGTTTACAGATAAACACAGATTGTGAAAGGTTGTTTTAGTATTTATCGCGTTCGTGTCTTATTTCAACTGTTGTTTAAAAAATTATCAATATATACATCAGGCATCTACAGAGGCTACCAAAGCGGGCGAATCATCAGCAGTGGACGGCGATTGTGACTCTAGAAGGACCTCAACACCGAGCATGAAAATAAAAGTGAATCCAGTCTGAAGAACTTCTAGATTCACATAATTTATAAATCTCCGTGGCTCAGTTAGTTTTCCTGAACATCGCCATGTTTATCTCCTCAGAAGATTCTCCCCCCTCCCTCAAGGATTTCACCCTCGTCATGGTGAGTCCCACATCCGGGAAGAAAACACACAACATTTATAAAATCTGCGTTTTTAACAGCCTGAGAACAAACTCAGTATTTCACTGGGTAAATGTCCTGTAATGTGTCCTATCTGGTCCTTTGTGTTACGTCTGCACATATTTCTATTGTCCTACAGTTTGTCTCGTTTGTGCAAGTCATGCAACTTTTGATTTATGTCAACGAGAAACACATTAGCCTCATTTAAGTTTTAAAAGTACAAATAATTGAACACAATTGATTCATCTGTTGTTTATTTCCTCAGTTAATATATTAATTTTTTTTTTTCACAACGTCAGTAAATAGAGGAAAAGAAATCCTAGTTAAGGGTTAAAATGGTGTCAATGAATGAGTATTTTGTATGTATGATTATGGTTAAATTAATTAAAAGTGATTTGAAGGTACAAACTAATATGAATATATTAAGTTTTAAGGAGGAGCCATCTTTTAAAAGGAGCCCTAAGTGTTAAAAATAATTCTAGCCACCCTTGTTAGGTTTGCAATTGATGTTGTTTATTCATCGTGAATTGATCTGATTAGATAGATAGATAGATAGAGTACTTTATTCATCCCCGAAGGGAAATTAAGTCGTCATAGCAGCCGGTATATTTGAATACAATAAAATACAATACAATAGAAGAAAATAAAATAAAATAAAAAATGTTGAGGTAGAAAGAATAAAAAACAAATAAATAGGTAGATAAGGTGCAGTGGCAAGATGATGGTAATAGTACTGATGATATGATGGTAATGTTATTGTTAGACAGTATATAAAAAATAGTACAGTATATATAGTATATAATATAAACATAATATATATTTATGATAGTAATTATACCAATATAATAGCAGTATATAGTAAAAATGGCAGCAACAGTATATATAATAATAATAGTAATATAATAATAAGTATAACATGTACACATGTATAAATATGTGTATATAGACTTATATATACAAAGAATATACAGAGAGTATGATATAATATTTGATATATAGTAGAGGTATAAATATAAGTATTTGACTATACAATAGATAATATAATATACTATGAGTGTAAGAATATGTAGACAGTGTGCAAAAGACAATATTATTGTATAAAATTATATATAATATCAATATGGTTTATATTAACACATATGATGTGAAGTAAGTGTATATGGAGCAGAGTGTTGTACAGGGTACACAGTGCAAGGAGACAGGTATATTTAGTGCAGTTCTGTGATGGTGGCTCTGACAGAGGTAGATGAGTTGTACAGTCTTTATTAGTCTTTATTATCAGTCTTTATCTAGATTATTTTCTCTCTGCATGTTTTAGTTGTTTAGTTTTTATAAATAAACAGTAAATAGTGAAAAACACCCATTACATTTACCTGGAGCTCAAGCTGATGTCTTCATGTGGCTTGTTATGTCCAGACCAACATGTTCTTTCCCTTTCCTTGTTCTCCTTCCAGCCGGCGGTGGCTGTCGGTAACGTGGCTCAGCTGGCGGTGGACCTCATGGTGTCCACTCTCAACATGAAACTGGTGGGCTACATCCACACCGACTGTCTGATCCCGATGGCCGGGAACAACCCGTACAGCACCTGCAGAGAGGACGCTGAGGAGCTGCACACCCCCGCAGAAGGTGGCGTCTTTAAACCTTCATGTGCAAATTTAACCTGTGAAGTTCACTTATTCATGTCCTGCTAATATAATTAACAACAAAGGCTGGATTGTTTTTTGAACGTATGGTTAGCTATCTGCATAAACAGCAAAATAATCAACAACACTGATCTGTGGTTTAAGTTTTCATAGAAAAGTAGCTCTTCCATCTTTTCACTTGATTTGGATTAAGCTGTTTCTTTTGTTGACCAGTGACAATGACTTTTCATTCTCATTACATTTTTGTCAAGGACTACAACAAAAAACTGGATGATGTTTCTTTCACATGTAGAGGAAATGGTGACACTTTGAATAAACTGTGAATCAGGTCAACAGCAGTGTTATTTGTAGCCACTGACACGTCCAAAGAATTAACCTGTCGACTTTCTCTCTTCCACAGTTTACACGGCGCCAGAACTGAAGTTGGCCGTTCTTCAGATCAGAGCACCAATCATTCAGGTGAAACCACAGTCTGTTGCATCAGCTGATTCTGTCAACCTCAAAATATATTTATGATCCAAAGCATTTTATCGTGGAAGAAGGGGTCATGAAGAATATGTTATTTCTTCTTTTTGCGTTTGACACCTTTTTAAACGTATAAGCAATTTTTTAAAGGTATGTTTTAATTTCTATGTATAATGGAGTTCGTGTTTACATGAAGCCAGAATGAATTGTGTATATTATTATATATGTGGCTCTAACCTTAATCTTAATTGCAGAAAAAATCAAAAAAGTTCCGTCAGCTGATCGTGTCTTGGATCAAAACCAGCGGCTTCTCCCGGACTGTGATTCTGTCCAGCAGCCACGCCTACCAAAGGGACGACCAACAGATGAAAGGGTAATAATAACATTCTTCACGCCATCCCTGCATTTCTTTCTCTTTACATCACAAGTCTAACAGAAATTGTGTTTGCGTGTATTGCAGCACTCCTTTGAGGTATCTGGTCACTCCGTCGCTGCTGAAGGTGAGTGCAGACGCCTTGAAGGAGCTGGGCTGGAGGGAAATGGAGCAGCTGCCGGCGTTCCCTGGACTGACGGAGGCCAACGCAGAGTCACGCCTCAGCATCCCTGGGGGAGGCATCACCAAAGGACTCTACACAGACAGGTAGAGTCAAAGAGCTGCATCAGCCGGCTGGTTAAATTCAAACAGACCTCAAATCATGGTTGTACATAAATGAAATGGTTCTAGTCAAATTGTAATTTTTCTATGCCTATGTTAAAAATACAGCTGTAACTGATCAGCTGTCTATTCAACATGAAACATGGTTCTATATAATTAACCAATTACAGCAACTGAGCATGTGTGTTGAGCTGGTTATGTAGTATTCTGGTGTAATACGTACTCATATTTACAAAAACTGGAGCCATAATTACAGGAATCAAACAATCTAATGCGTCAGGAAGCTGATCATTTTTCTTTAAAGCCATGTCACACAATATTGTTTATCTTTTCACCACAAAAACTTTATAGATGCCTATACATTTCCAGCTGGTTATCCGGAACACAACAAAAAGAGTTTCCTGTATTCAGACAAATATACTTAAATTACTTATTGAGAAAGAATAAAATAACTGAAAGGATATTTTGTGATTATAGGTTTTTATCGATATTTATCTGACCATGTGTGTGTTTGATGTTGTGTTTAGTTGTGCGGAGGATCTTCCACTGGCTGTGATCCTGCTCTTCTGCTCGGAGGGCGACAACATTCCAGACGCCTTCACCCTCGTCAACCACCTGAATGACTGGCTCCACCTGCTGGACAACCCTGTAAGTGACACATACTGCAGTGTTGTTTATTGTTCCAATAGTCCCCAGTTAGTTGGAAAACTAACCTGCAGAGACTTGAAATTTGTCTTAGTAAAATATTATATCACAGTTATGTTCAAGCGAAAATGTATATTGACTAAATTTAACAACTTTAAGATTAAATCGGTTTGTCTCAATCCTGTTTCAGAGCCAAGAGCCCAACAAATGGAAGATCCCCCCTTCCTGGAGTCTTCTTTTTGGCAGCGGCATCCCTCCTGCAATGTTCTAATACACACTTGTTTACCTTGCTTATAATAATCCTACAGCAACAACACATTCGCATTTTAGAAATGTGCTTATTGAAAGGTTTTTGTGTCTGATAATACTGTCTGCTTAAAAAATGTTTTGAGGTCCCCAGTGAGAACAAATAACCCCATATTAAATTACACACTTATCAGTTTCCTTTATTTGAATCATATTCCTTAGATGTACAAATATTACATTATGCACAGGGTTTGACCCAGATGTGCCCTTGTGAAACACTGTAGAAATGCAGTATTGAATGTTTATTTCCCCCAATAAAAGATTTTTTACATGAATCCAGTTTGAATGCTTTCACAAAGATAAAGACTGTTTGTATTACGGTCATTGGACCTCGCCTCCACCTACTTAACCGAAAGTGGCTGGCCAGATGCCACGTTTCATTCCGAGCAGTCCCACCTCTCTGTAATTTGATTCCTCTCTACGACATGTTTTAACATCTTACATCGTGGTGACAGAATATCAGAAGCGAGTCATACCTTTACCCTGTGCTGCTGCTTTGCCAAGTGTGTGGGTTTCCTGCCGTGTGAGAGGAATGTCCTGTCAATGAGGAACCATAAAATTAAAGTTTGGCTCAGAAAAGGAGAACTCCGTCATCTCGTCCTAAATTCATCAGTAGCTTTAATACTTTCATTTACTTAGATAACTAAACCTCACTCGTCTGTACTAAATTAAAAATCCCCTTTGGAGCTCATTGACATTGCTTAAATAAATAAATATGGGAAATCTACTATGCCTCAAAGGCTGGTGAAATAAATGTGTATAAATATAGCACATTTAGATAATACAAATCTATTTCGTCAACCAACTATAAAACTAAGTCTATTTCCCCAAATCTGGAATTGCTGCTTTTACATCCTCCTTTCATGAGGAGCTGCTTAACACAACATAAGATGCAGATTTAAGTTAAAGAAACAGTGAAACACAGTTTGTTACGTAAACTAGATGATACCAGTTTTATTTTTTTTAGATTACTCTAAGAGAGAGAAAAGCTTAAGACAAATTCATTTAAAAAGGAGAACGAGTCATCAAATCATCTTTCTACTGTATTCAAATCTGTGACATCGTCGTGTGCCTTTTTGTTTTTGTACAAGCAACAAAATAAGTATTTTTTTACACACATCTTTTAAAAAGAACACTATGTACATCGTGAAAACATTACATGCCACTGAATTTCTCATGTGGGCGGAGGCGGCAGAGCTTGTCGTTTGACCGATCCCCCATCCCCCCCCATCACTGTGAAAAACTTCAAGTAATCTCTTATAAAAAATAGAACATTTATCATTTTTGTCTCTGAAAAAGGTTTTACTAAAAATACACATATGAACACCATTAAGAATTGGCAATGCATATCCACTGCTATTGTCTGTCCTAATGTTGTCATTGCAAAGAAGCTTAAGATAGCGAGAGACAAAGCTGTAAATAAAAATAGTAAAGCAAAAATAATGATTTCCTGACTCCGGGAGCAGCATGGGGGCTGGTGTGTTTGTCTTTTTTGAATGTGCGCTCTTCAAAGAATGTTAAAGTGTCTGCTGTAAACAGTTCTGAGAGGAGGAGGAGGAGGAGGAGTAGTTATGGGAAAGCTGTGAGGAGGATGTGGGAGGGACATGTTGAATAATGCTGTTGGGCTGACACACGAAAGCGATGGGAAAAAAAGAGAGAGGAGAGCTGGCTGTCGAGGTGGAGGTGAGGAAGAGTGGTTTGGAGTCGAGGAAGAGGAGGACAGAGCTCCTTCAGAGGAGGGAGCTGGAGTTCCCTGCCGACGGAGGCTTTGCTGCCAGAGCTGTAGTCGCGTGGCCACAGGTGCAGGTGGTTAGCAGTCGCTGGTTTTCGCCCTGTCACAAGACACAGAATATTTCAAGAGGTTGAACTAGTGACTCTTTTTACCGAAAAGTGTGAGTAAAGCACAAGAGTGATCAAAGCAACTTGTGCCACAAAAATCAAGTTAGCGTCAGGGGTAAAAACTTTAAACACAGCTGATAGCAGGGGCGGTGGCAAAATCCAGCGTCTTAGATCACTTTGTCCAAATCATTAGATTGATTATCAGTGCAGCAAAAGCAGCCATTGTGTTTAAAAAGCAACATGTCACACTGCTCAGACGTTTCCAGCTGTAAATTTAAACTTTAAAAACATTTCTCTTTATAATCGTGCAAATAATTAGGTTTTTATTATCTGTAAGCTAAACTAGGACTTGTCTAAGGGTGGTGTGGAAGGGTTGGTGGAGCTAGAACATTAAAACTACCCAGTCAAGAACTTTGCGACTACTTCAACTCAAATATGAAGCAAATGGTCTCTTCTCTTCTGTTTCATATCTTTGTAAATAGAGTATCTTGCGTGTATTGATCCTGATTGAGTTCTGGGAACCTAAGATGAGCACTGTGGCCTCCTGTTCTGCCGTCTTTAAATGAGCAGATAACAAAAGGTTGTAAAAGTTGTAGCCCTAAATATCTAACATGATCATTTACAACAAGCAACAACATAAAGTTTCAATTGTTCAACAGGTCATTCAGCATTTTTAACATCAACAGAACCCATCATAGACCTGACTATAAACCAAAATCTAAATTCAAACTTCAACACCGCCATGCGAAGATTCTAAAGAAACACGACAACTGTGAAAGTTAGAGGTACCAGAAAAACCAAAAACAGGAACATGCAAATGATGACAGCGTCAACCAGGACAAGGATTTACTCTTAAATGGTTTTTAAAGGAGACGTATGATGTTTGTTCAGCTTTTCTTTTTACTAGTGTTTTAATAGTTTTATTTTTATTTTTTTGAGCATATAAAAAGGCCTCATCAGTGATCCGGCCGATTCGATAACAAAGCCAAGAGAAGGGAGAGAGGAGGCAGAGTTTCAGACAGAGGCTGAATGAGGAGCTGCAGCAATGGACAGTAAAAGGAAAGTGATGCGTTTTTTTGAAAATAAGAGCAAATAAAACTTTTCAATTACCCAAATCAATTGATGACTCTGAACATGAGCATAATATATCTCCTTTAAGGACTACACTTAATACAGTTGTCAAAGGACCATCAGCAATTCTACATTCTACAATTCTTATCCACCTTATTTGCCCACAAAATAGTGGTAGTTCATATTCAAAGCAGTGGCTGTTTATTGTAAACATGTTTTGTGCTCGCTCACTCAATAACATTCAGTTAGAAATGTGCCACCAAATCCGACTTTACTGCTTGATGCACAGTGGAAATTAGCATCTTTATTATTCCAGGTGAACCAGATATTTTAGACTATTAAAACCACAAGTGTACATACACACACACACACACGCCAAACATACACAAACACACACACCATGCTAGAGTGCAGCCAAAATCAACACACCTCCAAACCGCAGGAGCCAAGCGATCACAAAGAGAAGAACAAAACCCCAAGAGAAAAACACAACAGAGAGTACACACAGGCGCACACACACACACACACGCACGCACACACCTCAACGTACAAGAGTGGGAGTTCTTTTTAAAAGCTGTGGGCAAACTTCCTCCTCTAAATGTGCTCCTCGTGGTTGTTGTTGCTGTCTCAGAAGGGGGTAAAGATACGCTGCCCCCCGCTGGACAGGCCTGCTCTTGTCATGTGCAGCAAATGCAGCCCAAACTGTCCGAGAAGAACCACAACAGCAGAGTGAGACCTCGTCAGAAACGGTGCAGCTTTGGCTGTATTACTGGAACAACACTGACATGTCACACAACAAAGGGAAGGTTTCTGAGAAGTGACTTAGTGAGCAGTTTTTTTTTTTTGAGGTGCAGTCAGCGAAAGAAGTGCTTCCTCAGGTCTAACTTATCCTGCCTTTATGATAACATTAGTGCAAGTGAATGAAAGAGAATGCTAAACTAGTGGCTTCACACTCAGTGAAAGATTTATAAATAAAATGAAGCCTCAGTTCTGCTACTAGCATGATGAGTCATGCTCTGGAAAGTCTGGATTCCCTCTGTGAGTCAATTTCCAGCCTCGTGTCTTTTATTCATTGACATTGAGAGAGTTGTTGGAGACACTTGTCTGACAACAAAAGAAGCAGTGTAATGGTGAATGACAAATCCTCCTGGAATGCAATAACAACATGATACCTGGTTCCCGTAAAACAATAGGAGGTGGCTTGGATCCAGAGGATGTAATCACCTTTTTCTCTTCTTCTCGGACTCATTTGTCCTGGGCTTGCTTTGGGGTGTCTTGGCCGTTTCTGATTTAGAGATGCTGTCTTCTCTGCGCCGCTTGCTGCAACAATAAAAACAATACAAGGGAAATGGGTGAAACAGCTCTGTCCAGAAACATTATGACATCAAGAGGAAATACGATGCCCTCCAGGCACCTGTAGGTAGAGAGAACACAGGCGTTATATTGAAAGACGGAAATATTGGTTAAAACGAACTGCATTCTGGATACGATTATGATCACGGGACAAATTCAAAGCAAATATATAAAAACTAAAATCTAAAAAAAACTAATGTCCTGAAATAAAATGCTTTTTGCTGATTACAACCAGTGCATCATCCACAGTCTGTGCTGAGTGTACTGACTGTGTTGTGCTGCCGTCCAGCTCCTGTTCCTTGGGGGGGGACTGTGCAGGTACTTTGGCGTCCTGCCTGTAGTCCCCTCCTTCGTCCAGCAGACCCCCTCGTTGGCTGCCGTTGAGTCGCTCCGTCGGACATTTGGCCGGAGGCTGAGCGGAGAGCCGAGACTCTGGCGACGGCTCCTGGTCTTCTCTGGACAACTCACGCCATCGGTTCTACATGGGGACAAGGACATTAAAACGGGGAAGAGCGTCGTGTTTTTCTACTGATGCAATAAATATACACAAAAGAATTTCTGAGGGATCAAAGACTTTTAAATTGCTTTGGATAAGTGCATCAAATCAGACCACCAGGTTTTTATTGAGACAGATTAAAACACCTAAAGTTGGTTTATGGTTTATAAATTTGTTTATAATAGCATTTGGGAAATTTCCTGTGTGATAACGTTTATTTGCTTTATTCTGCAAGATCGAGAAGGTCACATGCTAACAACACCGGAGCTTGAGAAACAGAAATCACTGCTAAGTCAATTCAGGACATGGACTCGTACAAAACACTGTGATGGGATACTTCCTTATTGACTTCTAACATTCTTGACTAAGTCACTAAATCAAGCAGCCAAGAAAAATTATCATCCTATGAAGAGAGGCTTAAAAGGAAGGCACTAGCAGAGAAATAGGGGTATGAACGAATCCCATTGTCTCATTGTCAGTGTGTGTTTAGATCAGGGTAAAGACCTTGTAATATATATGAAAGAAAATTACTATAATTTATAAAGACTAGTGGGCTGAAACAAAATGGAGCCAAAGGGGTTAAAAACATGACAGTAGCATCAAATTTCCTGGAAGCACGTGTAAAACGTGTCTTTCTCTTCCTGTCTTCATCTTACAGGAAACAGTTGAGGGCAGTGACGTAAGGCAAAGATGTAAACATGAAGCTGTGGACAGAGGGTCTGTTTCCATTCAATATAATACAAGACATCTTTCTGGGACTTGGACCCAAGGGCAATAATTGGTTATTTGCCTTTGATGCAACTTTTAAAAACTTTAGAAGACTAATGTGCTCTCTAATGTATGAAAATGAAGACCTTTGTCAATTATAAGAAACATGAGGTTATATTGAGGTCCCTGAATTACAAACACTTCCAGTATTAATGTGTTCTCTACGTCCTATGAGTGAATCAATAAGTGAATCAGATGATCAACTGATTTAAATACCATGCAGCATAATCTTTCTTCTGCAGATAAACCTCAAGCATACAGGTTTAACAGAAACTCCATGTGATACCATCTCTTTTGTCATAGGGGCATTCTGTTGTTTGGAAACAACAGCTGTCCTTGTCACGCACTGCCCTTAAGCCCTATGTCTCCCATAAACAAGGTCTTTGCATCTGTAGTTTCTTCAGGTGCTTGAAATGACAAAGTAGTTGTATGATTGGTTATATTCTGTGTTGGCGTGTGGTGTGGGTACCTGTACGGAGGAGTCTCCCATAATGCACTTGGCTCCCTCAAGCACGGCCATGTAGGAGAAGCGTAGCTGGTCAGGGGTCTGGATCAGGCCCATGCGGTACTTCCTCATGTCCAACAGGATGCTTTTGATGTCCACTGATGACGAGTCTTTCCTCTTGTCCATCTGCAGAGGTCAGCGGTTATATTTGACTCAGCCAAACAAGATTCTTAATGTCGAAATATCTGGTGACTCATATGTCTGTTGTGATCAAAGGGAAACTCCGGAGACAAGGCTTACCAGGACCAGAGATGTGTCCACTAATAAAAACGTCCCTGACCGTCCGATTCCGGCGCTGCAGTGCACCACAGCCGGCCCGTGGTCGGCACCCAGCGCTCTCGACTCCCGCACCTTGAAAAGGAAGTTTAGGAAGGACGCCGGGGATTCTGGAACACCGAAATCAGGCCATGTGGTGTAATGAAAGTGGTAGATCTCTCTCTTCTCCCCCGTCTGTGAAAGGCAAAAAAACAGACTATATTAGCAGGTAGAAAACAAAAAAAAACTTGTGTATTTGCAGTGAGTCTCTCAAGACTGGTTTTACCAGTACTGGGGTCAATGAAAAGTATTTTAGAAATGTTTTGACAGTTGAATACATTTTTACAACAGTTTCACTTTCAATTCATGCAATAAAACAGGCTCTAAAAACTTGACACATCAAAACAGCAAATTGGGACAAGTGAACTTCATTCTTGTTTTTCTTGTGATCATTCAGGCCTTATTTTAAGTAAGGTTTTATATTTTGTATGATTAAAGTAATCGTTACATTTTTTTTAAACCAGGATTAAAAAAAAAAGAAGCATTTTGCAGAAAGCTGTTCATGTTGAGAAATCTGCTCTGCCGCATTATCTGCATCTCATTTGCATTTTCTAACCACCTCCACAACTTCAGAGTGTGAGATAGTGAAACTCGGGTAAGTGTTTGTTGAATCTTCAAAAGTCAGTGCAAACAAGGATGATTTCAGGTCTAAGAAGCCTCAGAAAACAGGTTTGTGGGAAGCCTCTTGGTGAGAGACTCCCGAAGCATTTCAGTTCTCCTTTGCCACCATTTAGTGGAAGTTCCCCTCATGCTAAACAATCCTCTGGCCTACATTAATATTCTGCAGCTCCAACACTCTGGTGGTGTAGTAAGACTTGGTATCCTCTGACAACAGCTTGACCACGAAGCGTGTGTCTCTGAAGGCCATCTCCCTCTCCTCAGATGTGGGCCAGTACTGAGCACACTTTTCCTGTGACAGGAGAAGAAAACAGAAAAAAAGACAATAAAAATCACCTCATACGTGCTTTTCACAGACAGATCGGTATTTGTTTTTATATTTGCATATATGCAAGCTTATATTTTACAGAATAACCAATGCAGAAACACATATCAATGATTTTTTTTTTTTAAACCTAATTATTTTTATTCTTTTCTTTTTGTTACATAAATAAGCACTTAAGCTGGATTTCTTGAAAGACAATATATAAATTAATTGTATTATCATTAATAGTAGAAGAAGAGGTAACAATCAAGTCGAGCTTCGACAAAGTAAAGATTCAGAAAGACAAAATAAATTCCAAAAATATTCCTCATTCTGTAGTACAACACAAGTACCATTAATCTAATTTAAAATGATCAGGTTGCAGAAAGTAAAAGTAATCTGTGAATCTTGTGCTAAAAACAAATACTGTGACAGATACTTTATCTATTCCAGCAACCAACACCACACCATTCAGTGTTTTCCAAGTAAACAGACCATGAACAGAGGGTGAGTTGATGATGGTAAGTCTATTATGCAAGCTCCACTCTACAGGATTGGAGAGCCGGCCTACATAAAAGATCCTTGTGAGGTTAATGACATCAGTGGAGTAGGTGCTCTATCTTTCTTATTTCCAAGAAAACACAGTCAGAGAATCTGATTACGCAGCAAGATCCACTCCAGCTGCTTTTCTAAGAGTTTTCAGCTGCTCTGGTCATTTCGCACAGCAGCGCATTGATTCACCCAATCCTCTTTGCCCTGCTCTCTCGCCGTCGGTCTCTCTCTCTCTCTCACACACACACACACACGTTGAGAACAGACCTGTCGGCCACAGTCAGACTGGCTAAAAACAACATCACATTTGGTCTTTGCACGCAGCTCTGTCGTACGTGTTTATTTGCATACGGTGCGGGGAAGTGAGATCAGATGTCAAGCGGTCATTCAAGTCCCATGTAGAGACGCGTTCTGATGCCAGGTGTGATCTGACGAACTTAGCGCCGTCCACATGTGATCGGATTACCCCGAGATAGACGTTAACGCAGGCCTGAACAGGGTCATTACATCGCAGGATCGTTTGAGTAAAGCTGGAGTCAGATGACAGGAATTTCGGGCCAATTTAACCTCGAGAATCAAGAGGAGAAATCTGTTCTGGAGCCTTGAACAGTTCTGATGTTTGGCCGAGATTATATGATAGGGTTTTATTTCTTAACCTTCCCGAAACACAATCAGAATCATTGTACTTTCTGAACAAATCAACAACAGCCAATGAGAGACAGAGAGACCAGAGCAGCTGATAATAACCATATTCTCATCCAGACTCCTTCAGCCTTCTGCTTTTATTTATTAACATTAGAGCAAGTTGTTAGGCTTTTAAAACTCCTGGCATTAAAGGACTTAAAACGGTTGGACCTCATCCCTCTTCCTCATTCTGTGAACCCGCAGTAAAAACACTGAAATCCAGTAATCCTGCTGACAGGACAGGGAGGCTCTGAAATAAACCTTTCAAACTAAATTCAAGCTTAGATTTTTTAAACAGCTGCATTAATAATGTAACAGTCATCAGGCAGCGAGCTCTGACAAAGAGCGATGACTGTGTGAGCGTGAATGATAGGTGTGAGATGATTGCTTGGGTCTAATTAGAATTTCTGCAGCCTCTGTGTGTGGGTGTGTGCACACAAGACAAATGCCAGATGTCAAAGCAGACAATAAACTGTGCGTTTCATTTGGAACTTACTGAGCCTTTCTCTATGACCCTGTTGAGCATGATGATCGCCTTCGACTTCTGCTGCCAGATCATGAGCCAAAAATGGCCACAAGTGTTTCGGAGTGGGCCCTGTGGACGACACGCATACAATTTGATCAGTCACATGACGACGGTCAGCCATGATAAGACTGAACCTAGAGGCCTTGACAGTATAACATGTCTGCTTAGTTCAGCACTGCAGACTGAAAAATACAAACTTACAAAACTTCCTGAAAGTTATTCAAGGAAATGTTTGAGATCACTCGGGTTATGCATACGTCATTTTGATATTCTACTTTTTAAACTCCATTGTCTCAAACTTTGCAACTCCTTTAATTTTAGTGAATGAGACTGTATGAAGTTTAAAGTAGTAAATAATCATAAAAATTCAAAAAAAGAGCAGAGATAGTAACAAGTAAGGTTTGAGGGATTCAAGGACACAGCATCGGAAGACTCACACATCCACCAGCTCTATATGACCACATACACCAGTTGCCAAAACTAAGCACACTCTCCATCCTTATACAGCGATTAGACAGCTGACAGAAAACTCATCTGCAACTTGTTTGGTCACAAATTGATTTCTTAGTCACCACATAATAGATCTGCATGGATGATTGTTCCCTCTGCCAAGGAGGTTTGGTTTCCAGCCAAGTCTGTTTCTTTGTAAGGATTACTCAAAAACCTCTCAACAGATTTCCACCCAACCTGGGAGGGGAATTTTACCGTGGATGTGGATTAATTAAAAGTTGGATCCAGGATCACTTTCATTAACGTGGGGCATTTTCACCATTTTCATTATTTGTTCAGGTATGAGCAGATACATGTAGATAAGAGTATGATATGTTACATTGGTTTTCATGCCAAATAAATACTTTCGATTATCAGACCACTTCTCTAATCAGGTTTTAAATCTCTACAATAAGAAGCAGACAACCCTGTGTAGGTCTGTTCAGTCCTGGTAGGAGGTACATGCTCTACTTGGTGCTATTCTGCTTATTCCTTAATAAAAAGTCTTGCCTGGCTCAATATGTAACTTCTCTGGGCCTCCTCCATCCGCACCAGGCTTGCATTGATGTAGTCATTCTCTGTGTTCTCCAGCTTCACCCGACTGTGATCGACTGCAGGCGGAGAGAGAGAGAGAGGAGACATTTTATCTGAGGAACAGATGGACATTGACGTGCGTAAACAGTTGGACCTGTCAGCACAGATGTTTACCCACATGGACTGACATCTCTGTATCTGTTCCGGTTGCGATTCTCTGGATACTTCGCCACCTTGTAGGCGCACTCGTGGGACTGATTCCTGATTTCCTGCAGAAAGGAAAACAGAGTGTTTTTTTTTAGAAGCTTGGAAACCATCATTGATTTTTTCTTGTCTGCACAGTCACACTGACATTCCGACGTCAAAGATGATAGTTTGATAGTGAAGTGACACAGTTCAGCCTCACATCTGATCAAAGTCACCTTTCAACGTCAAGATCTTGTTGAGAAGAATTAACATTTTGAATTAATCCCAAACAGCCAGATAAGTGAAAAGCTAAATAAAGCAGCTGATCAGAAACCAACCAACCAAATGCTCAACACTAACAACACGGTCGCGGTTACGTTGTCACGTGTAGCAGCCACTTAGAAACCTCTCAAAAAGACATAAAACACACAATTTAAGTACACACATCGCTGGTTGGTTGACACACGCTACATGACAGAAATCGGAGCTAGCCAAAGTGTTAGCTTGCTATCTTAACTGCGCGCTCCAGACTAACCGACTGTTAGCTTTCGTGCTAGCTATGCTAACAGACTTACTAAGTAGAGTTTCTGCCACCGGCCCTCGGAGTCTATGTCCTCGAACTTCCCGTCCATGTTGGCGGCGGGGCTGTCGGTGTTTTCCAAGCGGGGCTGGTGAGGTTATCTGTCCGGGTCTCTACCTCATTACTTCCCCGCAGAGCTCCGGAGCTTTTTTAGGGTCGAAGAGGCGACGCTTCCCTCTGCTAGCGACCGAGCAGGCCACGTGTGCGCATGCGCCAAGCCCAGGGTCCCCTCGGCGGCTGTCAGAGAAGCGAAACAAAGATGTTCAACCGGCGACGCGATGAGTCACAGGCTGGCGTGAGGAGAAATCTAGGAGTTCCTCGGTTTGTGTTGTGATGTGTTTGTTTTGATGCTAATGTTTAGTGTGGCTCCATACACAACGAAACAAAAAACACTTTCTGAGACTTTCGCCAAACTGTTCGCTCGTAAAATGGCGAAAAACAGCGGAAAGCTGGGAAGCTTCTTCTTCAAAGGAGCGAGTGACAGCATCAGTGGTCATAGATCAGAGGAATCTTTGAAGTGTTAAACTTCGACAGTTGCAAAGGAGAAAGATTTCACCTTTATTCTTATATTCTTATATTATTATTATTATTATTTATTATTACTCTTACTCTTACACAGAGTGGTTCTTAAACTAACAAACTAACCACTTTTTAACTCCCTGTTTAGAAGAAAACAGCTAATTGAATTGTACATTTCTGCTCCCTGCCGCTTCTAATTCTACTTCTTATTAATATTATTATGAATAATTATTATTTATTCTTCTATTATTTTATCTAATATTTAGAATCTCCGAAAATATTTTTAAATAGCTAGCTTACCACTTTTCACCTTCTATTGTGTCATAATTTGAAGGTGAGTTCAGCATTTTCAACAATGATTTTGAGACCAAGCCTTTGCACATTTTCAAGTTCTTTTTAGTGTTAATAAATCTGTTGTGTATGTCCCTTTATGGATGAGGAAGTACCATGCAATGAACACAAGGTGGCAGTATATCAACCAGGAGATAAACATTGGTCAAGTCAGCAGTTGCTCTCAGGAGAAAATGTTTCGATTGAGTTTAACAAATTAAAGCACACTTTTGATGGAACTCTGATGGAGCACACATTTTCAGAAATGGACACTTTAAAGCATTAAAACGAATAATTACATAATATCCTTAAGGTGACTTTCTGTAAAAATGATTGATAGGATAACAAAATACCAATTTACTGATTGTAATTTTGATTGTTTGTCTCTATTTTGTACTATGGCTCTGAGGTGCCATCAACAATATATAGATAGATAGATAGATAGATAGATAGATAGATAGATAGATAGATAGATAGATAGATAGATAGATAGATTACTTTATTCATCCCCGAAGGGAAATTAAGTCGTCATAGCAGCCGGTATATTTGAAAAACAATAAAATACAATACAATAGAATAAAATAAAAAATATTGAGGTAGTAAGAAGAAAAAACAGAAACACAAGATAAATAGGTAGATAAGGTGCAGTGGCAAGATGATGGTAATAGTACTGATGAAATGATGGTAATGTTATTGTTAGACAGTATATAAAAATAGTACAGTATATATAGTATATAATATCACATAATATATATTTATATATGATAGTAATTATACCAATATAATAGCAGTATATAGTAATAATGGCAGCAACAGTATATATAATAATAATAGTAATATAATAATAATAATTATAACATGTACACATGTATAAATATGTGTATATAGACTTATATATACAAAGAATATACAGAGAGTATGATATAATATATGATATATAGTAGAGGTATAAATATAAGTATTTGACTATACATATATTTATACCTCTACCATATATCATATATTATATATTTATTATAAATAAAAACATAGTAAACGTATGAGAGTATAGTATAATATATGATATATAGTAGAGGTATAAATATAAGTATTTGACTATATATATATTTATACCTCTACCATATATCATATATTATATCATACTTGACAAAGGCGTCACCTGTTTGACTTTATCAGCTGCAGTTAACGCTGTTCAACCCCAAAAAATAGCTTTATTTGTAATAGCTTGAAGGTACATATCTCTTTGCTTTTTGTCAAGTCACCCTTGTTAACACTTGTTCACAGGGGATTTAAATATTGTATTAATGAGACGTTTACTATGTTTTTATTTATTTTTCTACCATAGTTTCCAAGCTGTGAACAAGCCAAAACAAAAGTGTATTTTACTGGTAGGAACTATTAATTATAATTGGATAATAGTGACAATTACAAGTAATTCAATCATTTTGTTTTATTGCCTATAGTAAATCCAAGTTTTTCCACTGTACCTTTTGTGTTTTATAGTGAAAATCCAGCCGGAACCGTCACGCGTTTCCACCACAGTTCTCCGCCTTGACAGCAGCAGCAGCAGTCGGGGAATGTAGTCAGTTCGTCCTGCGAAGTTTCCTGTGACACATTCTTCTCCGGGCTCCTGGAGACATGGAGGCAGCGGAGCTTCCTCTGTAGGGACGCACGGTGCGAGCCGCTGGAAGCTGAAGGGTGAGTGTCTGTGCACAAAGAGACATTAGAAGCCACAAGTCGCCTTCGAGATGGCAACAAGCGAGAACTTCCTGCCGTGCTGGGGCTTGACGAGAGGCTAGCAGCGGTTAGCATCGTTAGCTTGTAAAGTCCCATCGTTGGAACTACAGGGGGCGGCAGGAATCCTTCAGCCTGTACCCTTCAAGTGAGGTGTCTGTTCATTTAGACCCGGGTCGTGTTTTACTGTCGATTTAATCATCTGACGAGCGAGGGGGGAAAAGCCACAGCTCATCAGAGGAGAAAGTCTCCGGGCAGATAAAGTTCACGTAGCTTCCCTGCTAGCCAAATCTGGTTAGCTTAGCAGGCTAGCTGTGTAGCCAGGTGGAAAGTGTAAACAAAAATGAGAGTGGGACTGTGCCCAGCATCAGATGACGTCTCTTTTATTAAACAGGCTCCTTCTCTATTGTTTTATTAGTGTCAATGTGTGGTGGAGCTCAGTGGGCTGTCGATGTTTTTTTTATTTCCTGTCTGAGATACAGTTTATCCTCGATATCGTCATGTGTTCTGTTTGTTTGCACTCACGGTTTAAGCATCAGCTTCTTTACACGTTAAACATGCAAACCTTTTTACTTTGTAAATATTCTTACCTTTTATTTGTTTAGCAGTGTTAACGCATTTGTCAATAATTATGTGTGGTTCAAGTATAATCATGTAATGGTTTACAAATATTGCAAACCCTAACCCTATCAAAGCAAAGTCTGTTTTATTTTCAGAAGAATAGATTAGGACGAGGGAGTTATCAAGTGAGCCGATGGATGAGGGATTCGATTTCAAAAAATTTCAAAAAATGTAATTGTGTGGTTAAAGTATAATCATGTAATGGTTTACAAATATTGCACGTTACAAAACACTCAATGTCCTTGTAGCTGCTTTGCAAATAACTGATTCGTTTTTTAAGGAACACTTATAAAAACATTCCATATGAATTATTCATGCTTGTCATCCATTTAAGTCCGTTTTATTCTCTTAAATTTGGGTAATTTGTAAAGATGTGACATCAGAGCAAAGTCTGTTTTATTTTCAGAAGAATAGATTAGGACGAGGGAGTTATCAAGTGAGCCTATGGATGAGGGATTTGATTTCAAAATTTAAAAAAAAATGTTATTGTGTGGTTAAAGTATAATCATGTAATGGTTTACAAATATTGCACGTTACAAAACACTGTCTTTGTAGCTGCTTTGCAAATAACTGATTGGTTTTTTAAAGGACACTTATAAAAACATTTCATATGAATTATTCATGCTTGTCTTCCATTTCGATCTGTTTTTTATTCTCTTAAATTTGGGTAATTTGTAAAGATTAGTGTGACATAAAAGCAAAGTCTGTTTTTTTGTTTGTTTAATTTTAATTACACTCAAATATATATTCAGTTATAACTGGTTTTAATTTTTAATGGGGATGAGCTTCATGTGACATTAATATTTCATAAAATGAGTTTGACTCGTGCTGTTGCTAAACACAAGTATCCCTCAGCAAATGGGAACAATGGCCGACAGTGTTTTTCTGTTGTCGCTTTTATGGCACAGTCAACATTGTTTCTGCTGAGTAGATATGGTATCTACCGCTGGGCACAGTCCGTCTGTATTTACTGTGGGACGTTTACAGCTTGCTCGCTTCATTTATCTGGGGCGTCCTCAATTCTGTCAATGAGTCACGCTGCTTTGTTTCCTGCTAACAACCTGTTACTGTTTAACTGGACCAATCTCAGCCTCGCACTCAGCCAGTGTAACTGAAACGAAACTTCATGCTTAGAAGTTTGTGAAACTTCAGGATTCGAGTGTAACTGCTGTGCCATCATTTTTAACCACATTGCTTAATTCCGTGTTTTTTTATTTTTGCTGCAGAAAGGACATTTGCAAACATTGCACAATGACTTGTGTTGCTTTATATACTAGAATATCAGCCCAGAATTATACTTCTTTGCATTTAAATTCCTGTTTAAGCATTTTTACCAGAAACTGGTTTGTAAAGCCATCACCCGCCAACCACTCTCAGCCTGAACTAGTTTATGGTTAACTGACCTAAATTCGGTGACCAGTTGTGCAGTGGCCATCGAGTTCATAATGAAATGTCTTTTTTCCATCTACAAGTTCACGTTTAAGATTCAACATCAATTAGTAAATTCAGTTGTCAAATTTGAGAAATCCATATGTTATTCTTGAGGACTTTCTCTGATGTTCACCATGATGGTTTTTGCCATTAACGCCAATCAAAAAGCTCCTGTCATTCGTTTGACATCAACATACAAGACCAATGAACGTTTATTCGAAGCAAACATTTGCTTTTTTGCAATAATCGACAAGCTCGGGGCCAACCCTAGACTTTGACTGTTTGAGCTAGCAAACATTTGTGCCCCAGGAACACATAGCGGACATTTAAACCTTGTTTTTGAATTCTTTAGTTACGATTGGTCTGTAAAATATTTGTGGTTTTGTTATGTGTGACCAATAAGAAGAAGTGTTCTCGCAGTTTGTGGTTATCTTGACATTTTGTAAACCTATTAGTAAACATGAACAGCTGCCCAGCCTCGAAGGCAACTGAAGAATTGAGGATTTCAACATGACACGAGCTGACTAATAAGATCAAAAAGCTCTTTTCAGTTTCCCACACAACTCTTCAAACATTTTAGTAGACTTAATCCAAAGTCTTTGATTAAACCATGAGACGAGCGCTGTTGGTGAATTGTGATTAGCTGTTGGAGTCTCTTTCCTCCATGTAGCACAGAATAGGGCAGGGATGTCACCGCCATCACCCCCCCCCCCCCCCCCCCCCCATCTGCCTCCTACTCCCCTGCTGTTTGGGGTGAAAGCCTGTTGCAGTAGAGAGCGTCATGGCGGGTCCTGGTCTGAGTGTGGTGAACGAGTGAGCTCAGGTGGTGATGTAATCGATACATCGCTATTTTGCACAGCACTGGATGGAGTGGATTCACCCACCACTACTCATTCTGTCTTGCTTGAAAATTAATTTAATCTAGCATTTGGTTCGGTGGTTTTCTGCAGGCAGTCATTATTCTAAATGGCTTGACTGTTCTGGTTTAGATGAGGACAGTCAACCTAAGTCTGTATTGAGTGCTGACCACAAGGATGCCACTGGATGGAACATTTTCCACTGGGTGACAAACTTGAGACAACATCGGTGTTGCGGATTTCGCCAAACATTTTAAAAGAGAAGACTTGTCCACTCAATATGTGAAGAGCGACTCGGCTGCTCTGATGTGACTCTGCTTCTGCACGGAGCAGACATTTTCAGTTTAGAATTGTATCATCCGAATAAGCAAAGGCAATTAGTTGGCCATAAAAATATATATCTATAAATGCAATTGGCATTTCCTCATACAAACTACGTCTATTGCTTTATTTGGCACTAAATAGATTAAACAGAGAAAATGCAAAATAATAAAACGTCATGTTCAATAAGCTTTTTTATATGATGTACCATTTTTTTAGTGCCACAACAATTCATTTGCATCATCAGTTGCATCCTCACCATTATTGTCAGTGACATTTGAATAAAACTGTTGCCTCATCGTAATGTACCAGATACAGTGGAAAAGTACCCTCCTCTGTTGGCTCTAAATCGGACTGTTTAGTAAACAGTGCTAAAAGCAGCCTCAGAGGTATTCACTCCACTCTCTCCTGTCCCCACTATGTCCAACATCACACCTTATTATTATACTGTGGCAGACAGATGAAAGACTAAACAGAGATTCATTAAGCTACTTGGTTGTGTCGATGTCCCGCGGACAGAAAGTTGGCCGGATGAGTGCAGGCCAGTCTAACAATAACTTTTTTATTCCTATATAAAATTGTTCAGAGGAACGGAGCTTTAGAATATTGTAACAGTTTTAAAATCACTGAAATATAACAGCTAGATAAACAAAATAATGTAAAAAAAGTGGAATTGTTTGTTGTCACTTGGCTCTTCCTCTGTACATAGTCGTAATAACTGGATGCATTGTCATGATCAGGAAGTCTGTCCTCCAGCTGGAATGTCAGCGGAAATTAGTGTACGTGATGAACACTTTGCAGAAGAATACTTTGACTGGTTTGAAGTCGTGGAAGCCGCTCATTGCACGAGCGAGTTTCTTAGAAACTACGAGTTTTAATTATAAATCCCAGCGTCACTTAAATTTAGACTGAAGCATTAAGAAACCGTAGAGCAGTTATTACCGACTTCCCACCAGAGAATTTGTCACAGCTCTTTATTAGAGAGAGTTTAAGCATATTGTTGTATAGGTTATATTAATATTTTAGATTCTAGTAACTCTAAAATATCAACATTGGATTAAGAACCAGTCTTGGACATCCAACATAAGGGACCCAGGTTACACAAGTACCCCAAGGTAACAGTCTGGCGTATATACTACAACATGAACAACTGAATAGTCACTATGACTTTCATTTTACTGTGAAATTTAACATTTTACTTGATTTAAACCATATCATCTTGTTATTGTTAATATTCTGTGACACTGAGAGATGACAAATCTAACTGTTGTTTGTTAAACGTCAAGGAGACGGGTTTCAGGTCAGCTGAAGGTTATATATATTTTTTACTGGAAAGAAATTGCCTGCAGATGCTGTGTCTTCACTGTGAGCTTGTTTTATTTAGGCTTCAGCTCTCCTGTTTACTTTGGAAATGATAAGCCTTACGTGCAACATTGTTAGTGTGAATATTCAGGAAAGGATGTTTCTTTTGGAGACAGGCATGTTCTGTTTATGGCTTATTAATAGTCCCAAAAAATTACAAATGGTGTTTGTGAAACACAGCAGCGACGTGCAGTCATAGACGTGCAGCACAAATTGTTCCATTGCAATGTGGTTATACACCTTATTGTCACTTTGTGATATTACAGGCGATGGTAACCTGCATTTATTTTGTTTATTGCCTTGCCGGAGCCAACATGTTATTGCTTTGTGGTCTGCAGGGCTAAACTTGTTAAAACCATTACCACTAGAGACTCAGGTGACACATTTTGTTGCTATTTTTCCCTCATCTATCTTGACACACAGATTATAGTGTGACTTCCTAAAAACTGAACTTGGTGACCTTGCATTGACCCGTTTCTCCAGAAGAAAAACACCGGTTTGAATCATATTACAACGGTAATCATGACCATAGCATCAGCCGATGTAAACTCTTTGTAGAGGTGACGGAAGGTTGAAACCGTTTAATCTGCCATGGAAGGCTGGTTCATCTCAACATCCCAGTGTGTGAGCCGTGGTGGCATGTGATTGCCCCTGAGCCATAGAACTTGAATACATGCATGTGCGCACACACAAAAACACAATCACACACTGACCTCCGTCACATGGAAAGTCCCAGTCACTCATTCTCAGTCAGTACTGAGCTGAGGCTTTTCCAGTTTAATTACTCCTGGGCAGTGTAATTCCACATCGACTTGTGGGTTGCTTGAAATTGCTCCTCAGTCTTGTTAAAGTTTCCTCTCATGCACGTGATTTGAGGGTTTGGACTTTTATGATGAGCTTTGTTATGATGTGGAATTATATTGTGAGGCCATCATACTGCAAAGTTATCTGCATGCCTCACCAACCCAAGCATCCTTTGGTTTCCGTGGTCATGATACAGCTCAGAGCCAGGGCACTCAAGTAGACTGTTGATATCGTTCTACTTGACTGAAGGTATTTAAAGATTAAAGATGTTACCTGATAATCTGAAGATCCTATCTCATAAAGGTTTACAGGCGTCTTGTCTCCACCATGAGATTAAATGTGTCCAGTGGCATCAGAAGGTGGTTTCCCACCAAAAGATCCAGGAACATTTAATGTCCTGAGAAACAATGACCTTTTCATTTCCCTCGGGTGAAAGTTCCTCCCGCACATGGTGATTTGTGTTTCCACAGCGGGGCTGAAGTCGTGTGAATATTAGAACAACTTAGTTGGCAGACGTATTAAAAGCACAATCATTTTTGTGCAATGCAGAAAAGAACAAGAAAGCCTGAACTTCTGGTCCATCGGGGCTAAAAACTCAGGCTGATCCATTTTGATTATTGCTGGGCACAAACTAAAAGCAAAACTAAGTGTTTGCAGACGTGTCACAGCGCAGAGAGAAAAACAGGCAGTTGACATTCAGTGCTAGAAGCCAAATCAGGAAGTTCATGAAGCTTAAGAAAGAACAGCTTCCCGAGCAGGGATGTTTTTCTTCTGGGAGTCGAATCCCCCATGAACTTGATTTAGCCCTCGGTATCTATGGTATAAACTCTGGTAGAGGAACTGAGATTTTCAAAAATATTCCTTCTCCTCAGGGAAACTCTGGTATTGGAACTTTTTTTTTGCCCCATGGAGCTTGGCTCAGGGCCCTGATACAACACGAGTTAAATGATTAAGTGATTGATAAAACTTTATTGTCTGACACATGTAAAGTGTGTCTGGTATCACAGACGCAGCTCTATTTACAACTTGAGACATACTAAGGATTCATACATTTAGCATCACATAACATCCTCAGAAGCCAGAGCAGAAGTGGATCCAGTCATTTCTTTCACTTTGTTTAACATGGCATGATAGAGCATTAGCCTTGGCAGAGGAACACACTCTCCAAAGTGGCCTTCTAGGTACTTTTAGGATCAACTGGTGAACAAAATGTGCTTCAGTCTAACATTGTTTAACGATTATTCACCAGCCAACAAATGTTACTGTGAACTCCTGAGTCATAGGGTTTCAAGGGGTTTTCCATAAAGTCTTTGTCCAGCTTTTTTTTATTTGGCGGAGCAGTTTTGACTTCAAAGTAAAACTACTTGTGCCACGTAGTACTACAGTACTTTATGACAAAAGTAAAAAACTAAACAAAAGGATTTGTCCACTCGCTCCAAATGACTTCAGACACTATGTGGACATACTCCATGTGATCTTTCCAGGACAACAGTTGGCCGACCACACCCAAGTACGTGTATGAAGATGGCCGTTTGATTTTGAGTTTTAGTGGAATCGGATGCATGACACACTGTCTGATGTGTCGTCTCTTCACCACACATCACCTCGTCTTACTCCGATCGCTGAAATTTCCAATGTGCTGACTTTGGTTTTCAATTGTGACTTTAAAACTTTCCGAGCCATTTAAAACATTATTCTTAACAACTTGGCTTCAACGCTAATGGCTCGATGAGATGCAATTATGGTTGACAGGCTTTTTAATTCACATTTATCTTTAGAACACAGTTAACTATGCACATTCCTCCAAGGCTTCTGGAACAACGAGGACATTTCTTTAGTTTTTGTTGTACACGGAAGACGTTTGGGCGTAAAATCAAAAGATGTTACAGTATCAGTACAGATATCTTCTTTTTATGCTGGAGAACATATTCAGAGCTTCTCAAATGTGTCAAGAGCCAGTTTAGATGGATTGCATTTTACAACCAGCATCAGATGGACACTCGAGTGCACATTAAGTGACCACTTGTGATAAGATCCTGGGGAAACTGGTCATTGCTCGACAGAACGAAACAAATAAACACTTAGCTCTATGTTATTCTATTCTTCTATGTATTTATTCTGCCCTTTAGCCACTAAAACTAGAATTTCCTCAGTTAGGATCAATCAAGGATGACACTCGGCTTTATTAAATGTCCAGACCAGACACCAAACTGGCTGAGAAGTTCTTTAATGGAAAAAAAAAACTCTTAACACAGAAGTAGCTGTAATAAAAGTTAACTGCTGCCTGCTTGTCATCACGAGGAAAGAAGAACCGCAGCCAGTCAGACAGGTTTTTAGCTTGTGAGCCTTTCCGAGATCGCTGCCCCTGTGGAGAGTTACTGTCGTCTTGTTAATTTGTCACGTCTTGGTTTCCTTGGTGCACACACAAGCCGAGAGAAGTCGGACAAAGTGAACATACTGAACATACATTGAATGTTTCGAACTCCCCTAAAACAAAAAACAGGTATTTAAAGTAAAGTTCTGTCATAGCTTATGGCGTCAAGCATTTGTTTTTTTACAACTGGAATCTTTGCGTTGTAAAAACGGTGATGCAATTTATTTTCAACATCTGTTTGGATTTAAAAACCTTGAAACACACTTTCCCTTGTTCAGTTGTCTTATTGGCTACTGAGACTATCTATTTATCCCGTTGACAGGTTAACCTGATTAAACGCACATATACTGCACTTTGTACATTGTGGCGGCAGCACACAGTGTCAGTGTTGAAATCCGAGGTTGTGTCCCTTTCTGAAATGCAGGGAATTTGTTCGTCAATACTTGAAGGTCTCTCCCTCGTATGTCTAGTGTGTCTGTATGTCCGCACTACAGAAACTCTGCCCTTGCAAGTGATGAGTTATCCTGAAGTTGTTCACATCGTAAAATACGAACATGTGGGAGCACTTGAGTGTAGAGGTGCGGCTGCACAGCTGTGGCCACATCTGAGATCTATCGTGGAAAATTTTGACTTGTTTTGTCCAACACTTGACCAATGGACAGTCTGGGGAAAGCCTGCAGTTGTGTATGCATTATGCAAGCAGGCTAGTATGCGTACATGGGAGGCATGCCTGAATAAAATATCTTCACTCTGCAAAACCTAATTCAAGGGATGTTCTTGCTTTATAGACTTTGCTGATTAGATTATATCATATCTTAACTGTCGTATCCCCAGGGGAGAAGTTGTTTTGCTTCCCGAAGAACAGGTTTTGCCTTTTGCTTCATCCAAAATGTTTGTTTTTTGCAGCAGCACATTAAAAGTTAATGCATTCAGCTGTGGTTCGGTACCTTATTTTCTGCTGTTCTTCTGTTTCTCTCAGGTTGGTGTCCCATATCTGTGAATCTACATCCTCGCCCCTGCATCACTGTGGTTTAGACCTGGGACAGACGGCACCACGGTCTTCAAAACCTCCTCTACTAGCTTCAAGCCGCAATGTCCTAGCTAACAGCTGCCCCACTCCCTTCCCCAATCACCCTGTCCCTTCAAACCCAATCCCTCTCCCCCCTCCGCTCTGCCTCATCTCCTCTCCTGATGTGGTAATTTCTGATGCTAACACCAACACAGCCCCTTCTTGCACGATGAGCAGCCTGCACCAGCAACATCATGGCAGCACAGGCTCAGAGCGAGATCTTCAGTCGGCCACCTCCTCTGTCAGCCTCCCCTCGATCAGAAAGACCCCCAAGAAGCGCCGTCTGTCCCTACACGCGCTGTTTGGCCGGCGGCGGCGACCAACCAGCGACCCCAAGTTCAAGTCCAGGGCTCTGCAGACTGGATCTGGAGTGGACCCCGTTGTCATCACTGAAGTTGTGCAGTCAGAGACTTTCCAAGACAAAACCTCAGAACACTCTTTACCGGGCGTGGCGTCAACTTCATCAGTGTCACTATCCGAGCACCTGGAGTGCCCCCTGTGCCTGCTGCGCCATGTCCGCGACCGCTTCCCCGACATCATGACCTGTCCCCATCGCTCCTGTGCGGACTGCCTGCGACAGTACCTGCGCATTGAGATCTCAGAGTCTCGCGTCAACATCAGCTGCCCCGAGTGTGCAGAGCGCTTCAATCCTCATGACATCCGCATGATCCTGGGAGACAGAGCCCTCATGGAGAAGTATGAGGAGTTCATGCTGAGGAGGTGGCTGGTGGGTGAGCCTGACTGCCGCTGGTGTCCTGCCCCGGACTGTGGGTAAGCAAATGGGATTATAAAGTCCACTCCGTGACTCACATATTTGAACAACCTGATATCTACATACAAAATTACTTTGAATATCGCAAAAGCAACAAAACATACAACAATTTATTGAATCTATTTGATCCCAGCTGCCGTAAGGGTTTCAGGTCTGTGAGATAGTTTCCACAAAATCGTCACATTTCAGAATCGGTTTTCCAGTTACCTCATGCTTGATGTTCTGATATAACCAACACACTGGTCCCAAAATAACAGTAAGCAGCAGCATCGAGGAAACTCAAAGGCTGTAATCTGTCCTTTTGAAGCTCACCCAGGCTTCTGCATTGATGCGCGAGTTAAAAATAACTCGTAGAAGTGAGAGAGCTGTGTATTCTGTCAGCCGAATGAGTCATCCGAAAAAGATCAGCGAGCGACTGATAAAGCGATGTCGTCACACTCTGTCATTTTAGTGCTGCTAATAGAATGTAAAGGGATTTTAAATACACACGTATATTTACCAGTGAGTAGGGACTCATACGCAGTTTGAATAATATGAATACATATTAAAATTGTAAAACAATTAAACAAGTCATGAATAAGTATATTTGCCAAATTAGGTTCCGAAGACAGATTGGGGTTTGGTTAATTAGAGACTTGATATGGACGGATGGATAAATTAAGTTCTGCATAAATTCCCTTAGCCACTTGATAACAAATACACATTTGACTCGCTTGTTACTTTCAGTTAGAAATGATTTATTTTGAACTAAGACCCTGTCACATGGAGGTGACGGAGGAGCTGAGGGTCACTTCAGGGTCATGTGTGTTTGGTGGAGAAGCAGAAGTTTGCTCAGAGCGGCCCCAGCTGAGGCTGACATAACACTGTCCCTGCTCAGTAGGTCACTCTGCTACATGTTGCTCATTGCCTCGTGTGTACTTGTGCACACTCGCACCCGTCTGTGTTTTTTACCGCAGGCGCATGTTGGACTGGTTTGATTAACACTTCATATGTATTCATCAGTGTTGTGGTTCAGTCGCGCCCTTTCCCTGTCTTAATGATGGCTGAATTCAGAAATGGTTTTACCCTTCACTCCCTCTCATGGCTTTGTCTCATCAACACTGCTGACCCTGTCCGTTCGAAGAATGGCTCTTTCATAAGCTTGTTCCAGCTCTTCTTGCTCTATTCCTCCACACAGTTCAGCTCTGGCTCCCCGCCACACTCTCCACAGCCGAATGCTCTCGCTGATGATTCTCGTGTAATTGCACTCGCGAGTTATTGGGCTTTGTTGTTCAGCTCTGCGGATATTAACTCCCAAGAATCCCCTGCATGAGGAGATAAATCCTATCTATTCACAGGGGAGTCCTGACTTTGCAGTGGCGTCATACAGAAATGTGCTGTTACACTGAAATATACGTGCGATAGTTTTAACAGCAAAAGGTCGACTTGGAATCTCTCCCAACCAGTTACAACTGTCAAACACCATTTGGCCTCAGTTTGCTTCACCGAGGTGTGACTGCAGACTGTCTGCAGACCGTCTGCACGCAATGTTTTTTAGCTTCAACACAAACAACATCCCCACAACTGGACTGTTGAATGTAATATAGCAGGGTGGGCATCTTGAAATAAGAGGTTAAGTTGAGTAAACTGATCAGTGCTGACACCAGAAACAATGAAAACCACCAACAATATGATGAGTGATTATTATATTATTTATAATTAATTTCCATCAGAGCATTTTATGTACTCCGATCTTACTTTTGTTTAATTCATTTAGTACAGAGGAAGGAAGACACTTTGTGGTGGCAACCTATTAAAATAAAATAAAAACATACATTTCTAGCGCTCGAGTTTTCACTAGTTCAAAAAAGTATAATCCAGCTTGTATGCTTTTATAGGAAATATGTAATAGTAAAAAAATGCATGAGCCAAACCTGTAAGACATTGACAGAAGGGAGATCATGATAGGTCATGTTTTCTAATATTGATTCTGAGTCACTGCTGACACACACTGACCAGTTCTGTTTCAGTAACTCACTGGTGCTTGTCTAGTATCATCACCTGAGCATGTTTATTTGATTACATGCTTATCTCATTTTAACTAAGATCATTTCCCAGTTACAAGCTGTAGCTTCATGTAAGTGTGTAGCTGAACAAACAGATGTGGTGTGTGAGTGTGTGAGTGTCAGCTGATGCCATCCTTTCTATTTGTCCTAAATCTTTTCCAGGGCGTTTGTGCTGACTTGAATAAGCAGCTCTGTGTCGCTGTCGAAATGAAAATAAGTCAATAGAATTTTTAGCTGTAGATTCTGTGGTGGAGCGTACAGGGTCTGAGTGGATCAGCTGAGGGCTTCATGCACACACACACAAACACACACACACACTGGGCCGCTGTCTCACTATAGAACCATTACAAATTGTCCACATTATCCGTCCACAAGTGTTTGTTTTTCCTTTTTGCCCCGTTCTAATTTTCCCATGATGCCTCTGCTGTGGCCACAACAGTCACAGGGTTTAGCTGAGGTTCTCATATGTATACAAACATATTATATTAATAGACCAGGTGCTCTTCAGTCCTTCCCACAGTATCTGTGGTTTTAACAACATAACTATTAATGTCTCATTGTATCCAAACCAGTCAAACACAAGTCGTTTTACGAGTCACAGTCCTGCCTTTCATTTTACTATTCAAAATTTAATAAGGCCATTTATTTGAAGCAATAATAGTGTGAGGTCATGAGTGGCTGCTGCAACAATAGATTTTTGTGGTACCTGTTTGTCAAGCTGCGTTAGAGTTGTATGCTCACAATAATAAACCAGTAAATGGAAATTCCCTCCGCTCCGTCCTGCTGTGCAGTTTTCAATAACAACTTTTCAATTGGTTGTTGCAATGATTGATGAGGGACACCATGGTGACATGCGCTCATGCAGAAGTGATTGTTCTCGTATTGATTTACTGTAACAGAGCTTATAGGTGATATCATCATGGAAAGTATGTAGCAGCTAATTTCCTGTGTATACGTAACCAACACATTCCTGACGATGTTCATGTCACCAACTGTGAAATCTTGTATTTATGCACTTTAGACATTTTACCCACCCAGTGTAATTCTCCTCTACTGTTCCTGTGCGAGTCGTTTTACCCCTGCTGACCCCTAGTGTTGTGCTGCACTACTACACCCGTGCGCTCCTACTGGCAAGTATTTAAAAAACACATTGTCTGTATTGTTCCTCTCTCAGTTATGCAGTCATTGCGTTTGGCTGTGCCAGCTGCCCAAAGATCACCTGTGGACGTGAGGGCTGCGGGACAGAGTTCTGCTACCACTGCAAACAGCTGTGGCATCCCAACCAGACGTGTGACTCTGCACGGCAACAGCGGGCCCAGCACCTCCGGCTGAGGACTTTCAGGTCCTCGTCCCTCAGCTACAGCCAAGAGAGCGGAGCCGCAGGTAGTTTAGAAATAAAGGCCTTAATGAAAATGAACTAACACGGACAGTTTTTAGGAATTTACCAACAAAAAAAATGGTCACGCACATCTGCACCTTCAGCTCACCCACCACAATAGTCCTAGATTAAAGGTTTCACCTCTATCACCCTCCTCTAGGTGATGACATCAAGCCATGTCCTCGGTGTGCCGCCTACATCATCAAGATGAATGATGGAAGCTGTAATCACATGACCTGTGCTGTATGCGGTTGTGAGTTTTGCTGGCTCTGCATGAAGGAGATCTCTGACCTGCACTATTTAAGGTGACACAAACGTAAAGTCGATAAACTGCTCTTTTACCGCTGTGTTTCCTTTCTGTGTTTCAGTTGACATTTGACTGCTTTTACATTAGTTTAAGTTCTTATCGTTTTTAGTGTTTAATATACTCTCACACTTGCATGCATTTCTGTCTCATTTTTCCCCTGATAAATCTTTTCTTTTTCTCTCTCTCCATCGTCTCAGTCCGTCAGGCTGCACCTTCTGGGGAAAGAAGCCCTGGAGCAGAAAGAAGAAGATTCTGTGGCAGCTCGGCACCCTGGTCGGAGCTCCCGTGGGTATCGCCCTTATTGCCGGCATCGCCATCCCTGCAATGATCATTGGCATCCCCGTCTATGTGGGCAGAAAGGTGAGTGCTACCTCCAGACAGCGTAGGAATAACATGTAATCGGGGAACCGAAGGTACAATTGTACTTGTAGAGTTGATTTTTAAAATACAGCTATTTGTGGAGATATTTGTCTGTTTTACCTACTTGATGCTTGTTTGACTTAAACCTAAAGTGAGATGAAGGAAAGAAAGAGATGATTCTTTTTCTGATGTTGTGTAAAAGAGAGGCAGGCAGGGTAGAAAATAACTAAATGCTGGAAACCAAGAGATATGAAATCACTGAAACAGATTGGTTGATTAGGGCCCATCCACACCAAGAACGATAACCATAACAATATATTTTGAAGATCAGAACTATCGACATCAACAGGTGTGAATCACATTGTGAGAATTGCTTTCACTGCAATTTGATGAACAAAAGAAACAATATCTGTTAACACAAATACAAAAGACAGTGAAAATAGATCTGAATTTCCCGGGGATCACATGTCATCCTGTTCAACACGGCAGATATGATTCTGGAGAGTTTCATCATTGAATAAAATGTATATAATCTAATCCAGTTTGTTATGAAGCCATATATCAGTTGTAAGATGTGAGGAACAAATCGTTTTTTAACGACAAGGACAATGTGATCTTTTGTTGTTTCTCAGTCACATCTTCTCAGTGTGTGATTGAACCCTTTAAGGCAATAAACACTTTCCCCCCCCTCAGATCCATAACCGCTATGAGGGCAAGGACATCTCCAAACACAAGAGGAACCTGGTGATCGCAGGCGGTGTGACGCTGTCTGTGATCGTGTCGCCTGTGGTTGCTGCCGTCACTGTCGGTAAGAGAGAAGTGTTTTTGTTCTCTCTCTCTTTTCCCTCTTGTCTTTCTCCACCATCTGTTTCTCAACGACATTTGAATTATTTACAGGGTTCTCTTTTCTCAGTGGCTCAGTAGTAGAAAGTGAACACTGTGGAAAAGCTTCACCTGGGGTTTTGAATTGAATTGTCACATGTCATCTTTCTAAAAATGTGAAATGTTTTTAGTGTTTGTTGAGGAACTTGTTATATACACAGTATTTGGAGTTTACCACTGACTCACAAGGAAACTTCTGCTGTTAACTTGAGTGTTTACGTTGTGCTGTGTAGGCATCGGGGTTCCCATCATGCTGGCGTACGTCTACGGAGTGGTTCCCATCTCACTGTGTCGGAGCGGCGGCTGTGGAGTGTCAGCGGGCAGCGGCAAAGGAGTGCGAATCGAGTTCGATGACGAAAATGACAACATAGGCAGTGGAGCTGCAGCCACAGGTACGTCTACTGGTAAACCGACGAGGGGGAAATGAAAGTGACATAGTGAGGCTGCCAAATATATGCAATCAAAACATGTTGGCTGAAAATAAAACTACAAACACAGGAAGGTAAATAATGATCTGCTTCTATATGTAGTTCTCTTTCATTCATAAACATGTAGTTCCTGTAGACTGGTGCATGTGACCTTTTTTTCTTAAGGTCTAAAATAGAACCGGAATATCTGGAAAACACCAAGAGTTTTTTAGCTTCCAGGAGGTTTGGTATGTGTTTGTATTGGCCCGAAGAAGTACACTTGCGTCAACGCCCTTTGTCTGCACATGCAGATTATTCATAGCCCACAAAATGCCAGCACTGTTGATGTGAGAAGCCGATAAGTGTTGGGAGTTGTGTGATGTGTGAAACGACTGGTGTAGTGTCAGTGGTTTCTCCTGTCAAGTGTGTGTTTGTCAGCATCAACCTGACGGCTGTGTGAGGTCGAGCCCTCCTTTCTCACCTCGTAGGTGCTTGAGGAAAGGGACCACGTTTCTCACAGCTTTCCTGAATGATAATTAAAAATACATGTGACAGCAGGGAGGTGTGAGACATGGCGGCACTTATTCGCACCTTAGAATTTATCAATCTGTTTCAGGATTCTATGTAAAGCCTGTGAAAGTAAAGTCACTGGTTAAAGTTCAAATAATAAACTCAAACTCAATTTATCTTCTGCTTCCTCTCAGCCTTTTTTCAGCTTGAATCATTGAAGTCATTGTGCATTTACAGTCACTGAACACAAAGATACTAAAGATTACCCAAGCAATTAATTGTTTTCCCTCACGGTTATGGGTGTCATGCCTTGATCAGAGTCTGTGGGTTCCTAGGGATCATCTGTGAAGATATTTTTATCATAACTTCTCCGTCCTTTCCTCCACAGACACGACCTCGGTGGCAGAGACGCGGCTCAACAACCCGAGCCTCGGCGATGGTGCGAGCGTCGGCGGTCTGACGGGCCTGAGCCTCAGCGTCAGCGGGAGCCACATGGAGCGCTGCGGCATGAGCTCGGCCCAGCGCGACAACATGAGCGACAACGCCAGCACCACCGCGCTCGCCGGGACCAGCATCACTGGCAGCCTGTCGGGCAGCTGCTACAACAGGTGAGAGACTCAACCTCAAGGTCTTTGTTATATATTACAGCCATGAAAATTGATTGAATAATATACATGTGCTTGATTTTGATCCGAACAAACTAACGAACTAAATTTTCTAAATAGCTGTTACAAAGTGCTTCACAACGAGGGTGAAATATATACAAGAAAACAAAACAAAACAGCAAAGACAACAAGCAAAATAATACAAGTCATAGACAATTACAACAATACATCATTTAAATGTTGAAAAGAAAGAAAGGGGTAGAGGAAACATAAGTTACTCATACATTGTCGTTCAATCATATTTCATTTGAGTTCATGTTGTTGTCTCGTGGTATTACTTGTGTTGTTCTCTCTCCAGGATGGAGGTGCAGGCTGACGTGCAGAAGGAGCGCTGCAGTCTGAGCGGCGAGTCGGCCACCGTCAGCCTCGGGACCATCAGTGACAACGCCAGCACCAAGGCCATGGCAGGATCCATCCTCAGTGCCTACATGCCTCTGGAAAGGTCGGTAATCAGAACAGAAAAAATATTCCTCCTACAAGCAGGAAGTTATCACAGTGTTAAACATTTTTTATTATAATACTTTTGGTTAAATGTGAGTGGTTTTATTTTGCAGAGACAATAGTCTGGAGGTTCAGGCAGACGTGGAGTCCAAGCAGGAGAAGGTGAGACACTCCAGCGCCAGCAGCAGCCTGGATGAAGCTAGCTGCAGCAGCAGCACCGCTGGTCTCAAAGGAGCTGGCGGTGGCCCGTGTTCATGTCCCGCCACCTGCTGCTGCGCTCAGCAAGACAACCACTGCTGCCCCTCACCTCCCTGGATGAAGGAACCCTCCATGTCCGGGGGCAAAAAGAGCAAAGGAAAGCTCTGGAAAAGAGCCAGCGGCAGCAAAGGAGAGAGAAGGATGAATGAAACACAAGGAGATATGGATGCTCAGCTCCTGGAGCGGCGCAGCATCAATTCCTCCGAGTTCGATTCCCCATCCCTGAGCGGCAGCCTGCCCTCAGTGGCCGACTCGCACTGCAGCCACTTCTCCTCAGAGCTCAGCTGCTCAGACCTTGAAACCTCAAGACCAGCTCATCCCCTCTGCTCCGCCCCCATGGACCCCCACGCTCACCACACCGCTGCCGCCGCCTTCATCGAGGTCACCCTCACATCCATGCCTGAGGTGGAGAACGACCGCCTGGAGCACTTCCCCTCTCAGAGCAGCCACGTGGCCTTCACGCACCGGCTGCTGTCCGCTTCTCCACCCGCTTCGCCAAAAGAGGGAAGCAGCGGGACGTTTCTGTACATCAGCGAGGAGAGCGTCGCTGCCACCGCCGACCCGGAAGTGGAAGAGAGCGCGACAGAGGGCAGCAACAACACTGCAGCCGAGCCTGAGAGCCCGACCAGGAATCACTGTGTACAAACAGATATCTGAAGCTGTGTCACCGCTGCTCGCTCAGTTATCAGCCTTATCACCTAATGTCACTCTTAAACCGAAGCAGCCGAATCTTCTTTGGAAGCTGGCGGTCGAGTTTAATATTATACGATATTTTGATCTGCTGCGAAGCGGGAATATTACGTGAATGTGAGACTGTACAGTTACAGAGAGGTTCGAGGTGGAGAGAGATTTGTGAATAACCAAGTGAGCAGGAGCACAGTCAAGTCAAAGCAGGTGGTGTAGTGCCATGTAGAGGCACGGTGTGTGAAGCTGGAGCAGCAGGGCCTAGAGGAGGTGGCGCTGAATGTACGTGGACGGGTGTAAAGCAGGTTATCAGGGTGGTGAGATACTACAAGAGGCGGTTAATCTACCCAGCTATTCCCTGAATTATTGTCTGAATCCAGCTTCCAGTTTTTACCCCTTTCTCATACCTGGAAGAAAAAACTGAAGCTGGAGAGCAAGTTCAACATCTGATATTCCTTTCAAAAGTAAACTGAGCTGCTATTATAAATAAAGTGTCACCGGCTTTTCTCCTTCGTCACACCTGCAAAAGTCTGATTCCCTCCAGGGTTTCTCGCTTGAAGCAGGGAGGGAGACGCCATCACTGTGGTCCACCGCTGTGCCACCGCTTCATTCTGTGACTTCTTAATGGTGAGAAACACCACAGGTTAAAGGATCGTTCGACCCTCTGTCAACTCGAGGGTCTGAACCTCAACCTGAGCGGGACCAGTCCGTACAGTAGCATATTGTATTTTTTCCATAATCATCTATAAAGAAGTGGTTATTATTATTGCTTTTGTTTTAAAATGTGACTCGTTTGTTCTTGGTCTATGTTTTTGCTTTATTTTCCATTTTGGGAAAGTTGGTTTATAATGTTGAAGCCCAGTGTTGGGTCCAGTAAAAGAGGTTTTGAGTAAAATCGGGCGGGAAGTAAGTTGAAGACTAATTTGAAGTTAGCTTTTAGACTCTGTCTGAAGTGGTAAAAAATATTTGTGGTTGCAAATGTAACCAATGTTTCACTACATTTATTTTTCACAGCCATTTTTAGTATTTCATTTAATTTGAGAGGCGTATTCAAATAAAATTCCATTTACATTATTCCTTGTTAACTGAGAAATGCAAAAAAAAAAAAACTGTCTCTATAGTAATGTAGCATTTCTTAAACATCACTTAAACTGGAACACTGTCCAAGCGACATGTATTTGCAATAAGAAAATAAAGCTTTCAAGATGTGTCCGATCAAAGAACCACATCTAAACTTATTTCCAAAAACAGTTTCTTGTGCCACGAGAAACTCTTCTTTAGTATTAGAGCACATACATCTGTCAGTGGTTTAATATTCACTAATGAATGTACAGTAATGTTATAACTTTGATTCTCCCTTATTAACATCTGAATCAAAATATAATTTTTTTAATCAGACCTCCGGTCTTTTCTTAATGATTGATGCAAATAATTTTGTATTTGATATCTGTTGGACCCACAGTGCCTTTTCAGGGGGGAAATCCTTTGTATAGTGTTTTTATTTTTACTTTCATTTCCTCGTTCTCTGTGTCTTCAAATGATAAACATAAAAATCATAAGAAAATGACAAATGAAAAGGTTTTTCATTAAATCCACTTTAATACATGATGACTTCAGTCCATGAAGTAAAAAAAAAAAGACACCAGCTGACCCGACAATGCAACAGTGGAGTGAAATCTAGTTTGGGGGCATTACTTTAAATCTTACCACAAAAATGTGTGGAGAACGTTTCTCTTAAGTAGCCAAAGTCTCTGAGTTGGTTGAGGCAATAAACCCTTTTCATCCAAAGCAAGTTGCAGCATAAGTATCTGAGTGAGGTGAACTGAACTACTTCTGTGTTCAGCAGCTGCAGGAAATTCCCACCTCATTTATGTGAATGAAAAGAAATGTTTGATTCCAGTGAGTTTTATATTATTATTTGAAGACGAGTACCAGGTCTATTTTTTAACTTGGTCAAAATCAGCGTATGCTATTTCGAAAAGTATATATTTCCTAATTATTTGCTTTATAATGTGCATGTTAATGCATATCCTTAAACAATAAAATCCTCAATCAAGCTTTGTTGTCTGTCTTTTTTTGGGACAAAGAATTGTTGCAGTTGTGGTGTAAGGAAACAATCTTATCGGAGGAGAAAAAAGCACAAACGTAACTACATTTAATTTTGACTCGTTTCCTTTTAGCTAGCATTTGGTTACATCAACTAAGTAAATATTTAATAAGAGAGGCACATTAAAGCGTACACATTGCACTTTATTATTTACATCTGCATTCAATCTATTTACATACAGTACATGCTTTAACATTCCAAGAAGCAAGACAAACAATGTCTGGAACGCTGGAGCCTCATGTCAAGTGTTTTCGCTTATATTCGTTATTGGTATGCTTTTATTTGGACATCAAAAACCAGAAAAGGAGGTAAAACCAGGAAGTTTGGGTTGGACATGAAATCGTCGATATTTGGAAGCAGACGTGAAATAAAAGCTGTGGCACATTGTGCTGTATGAACATTCCCACTGTTGGAAACCCGCTCCCTCACACAGGAGATTTTAATCGTAGTTAATCACTGGGCGGAGCTTTGTTAACTCCAGAGCGGATCAGGTACAGTGAGCGTTTGTGTAGAGGTTTTTAAAATGCAGTCAGATCATAGACTGTATATAAAGATGGACGATACAAAATCATCTCTATACCCACCCCACGATGGCTGGCTGCAGCATTGGTCCTAGACATCCACCTCCTCCATGTTAGTGGATGGAACATGGCCGAAACAAAAAATCAAAGTACACAACAAATACATTTTCTTAAAGAGGTTTTCTGTCATTTTAGGTTATTCTGATCAAGCCGATGTGTGTTCAAGTTTTCACATTTACATTAAGTTTGGTTTTAATTATATTTTCAGGCCCAAAAATTTGAGAACATTTCATGATTGACAGCCGAGACAATTCTATTGGTCGAGAGCACGTATTCATGATCACTACTCAGCAGACTCTGGATTCAAATGATGTCAACAGCACAAGATGGCGGCGTTTGTTAATCTTTGTACAATGGGAGGGAGGTTGACATCATCAGGTTGTCATCCATCTTTATATAAAGGAGTCACTTGATTATTTATCATTTTGAACTCGAACCGAGGAAGCCAAGCCAGACTGAGGCTGAGGGGAGGAAACAAAGCTACTTGAGACAACATTGATCTCAACTCATGATATTCAGCCAAATAAAGAAGAAAGGAAGTTCAGTTAATTCAGATTGAAATTAGGCTCCAAGGAACTTCACACTCATTAAACTTTAAAGCAGAATCCCCGACTTCAGCCACTTAAGCATCAGGAGTTTAACACTTTTGCGTGGAGAGGAATCTATACTTAGTTTCTGTGGAGATAATCACTGTTTAGTCCTGTGATATGAATGTGTCTGAGTGTGTTTGGATGTTGTTCTTATGGGAATGTGTGCCGAGTTCTATGAATTCAACCCGAACATGTTGCTTCTGTCCTTGTTTGAGTTGGGAGGTTGTGGAGACATTAGTTATAACAGGAAGAGCAGGAGATTTGTCAACATTCACGACTGAACCTGAGACCTACGTTAAGTCGTACAGTACACAAGAGCATATTTATCTAAAACCAGTAAAGCGACAACCTCTTGATTGACTTTAACACCGAGCGAATGCACTGAGCTCCTAATCGGTTGGATATTCTAACTTAAATGACTATTTCTCCATCTTATAATTCCAGTGAAGTCAGTGGTTTATAGTGAGTGGTTGGCTTGTCTTCTTGAATTAGCAGCAGATGTAATAATAATTGTAAACGGTGACATGTCTTGCATCGCAGCTGGAAGAGTTTGAACCCTGGTTACATCGAGGACGTACCAGATAACGACCTATTGACCTATTTGCATCTTTCTTAGCCTTCGTCATCCTGACAATTAAAATAATTTATTCTGTCATGAGCTCAGTGAATCACTTTGAAACCAAACACAACGTCTTTAAAAACAATTCAGAGCAGAACTTTCTTGGCGTATTTCATCCCAACCCGGTAGAAATCTCAATAAGGCACTCGTTATTACACACTCTCTTTTTTTCCTCATTTGTCTTAAACGAAGAACAGTGCTCGGCAGCCTGGTACATGAATCTGTATGTACAGTATATTACATCATAACGAGAATGGTTTTATAGTGCAAGCAGGTCAAGTTGTATGACAGTAGCCTTTCTTTTTTTTTTTTTTAAACAAAGCTGCCCTCATTACATAAGGTTGTGCGCTCAGAAGTTATGGTGTGGTTTTGAACACACGTTGCAGATGGTGCAGAGCTCAAACGGTGGTCGTTCCGAGGAGCCCGTCCCGGGAGTGACTTACTCGGGTTGATGGCTTTAAAAGTGTTTTTCTTCCAGAGCTGCTACAGTGCAGTGAGAGTCCACATCTGCTTCGTTCCTCTGCCTCTTGATCCACAAACATCAAACCTACAGGAGGACATCAGCAGACGTTAGCTTTCCTGGAGGTTTCATTACCTTCGCCAAGGAGGTTATGTTTTCATTGCCATTTATTTGTTTGTCTGACTATCAAAAGGATTACTCGACAATAACTCAACCAATTTCCCTTAAATTGTGTCGAGGCGTGTGGCATGACCCAGGGAGGAACCAGTCAAATTCTTCAGTGTCTGCAGATATTTGTATTTTATTCTCTATAACATGGGGAGATGAGGCGTCGGCCTTGGGGGAGGTATACTCTCTCCGAGCACCCCTCCAGCTTGTTGTTTGTTGTGAGATCATGTGTAACGTACTTGAAATACGACCTTGTCGGGTGTGGGTTGCAGTGAGATAAATGTTAGAGCTACCAACATAAAATCCAGCCAGCAGTAAAGAAATGCAAATCACAGCTATAGTAGTGTGTGTGTGGTGTGGGTGTGTGTGTGTTAATGGCTCTCTCACCCTTGGTGTGTGTGCAGTGTTCTCCATCAAACTCTGTCTCAGTAAACCTGTCACCGCCTCCAGCTCCTGCTCGGCCTCCCGGACGTTTGGATCCATCTGGAGGACTTCCTGGAGGTCAGTGCTGGCTGACAGATAGTCCTGGGTTTGTGACACAAACACAATAAATGAAGATATAATAAGATCCACAAACGCTGCTGCTCCAATATCTTCAAAAAAAAAAGAGGAGTGGCAGTCACCTGTAAACCTTTATGAGCCATTGCTCGTCTGTAGAAGGCTTTCTTGTTTCCCGGCTCCCGCTGCAGAGCAGAGTCACAGTCCTCCTTGGCCTCTTGAAAGCGATTCAGTTTCAGGAAGCAAATGGCTCTGGAATCAAAGTGAGAAATTAATGATATGTTGGACCAAGTTATCTTCATATTAGCACTCACACATGAATATTATTACATTTTATGATACAATTTGGCCCGGTATAAGCCCAATTTAAGAAGGCTTCTGGTATCCTGTAATGTTCTAGCTGTCACACGCTGATACATCCTTGTTTTATTTATATGTTCTCTATTATTAATGCCTCAATCTGCAAAGTCATCAGCTTCCTTCTCATTTGCAGAAGTCTGTAATTAAAACTACAACCTCTTCTCAAAACACCGGTCACATTTAACTTTTAATGAACTCTGGTACAGGAATCAACCAATTCTAAAACGTGTGATCAAATTGAAAAGGCTTTAGGTTTTACACACCAGGGCTGTGTCATTCCTACCTGTTTGTGTAGAGGGAACACTCGTCTGGTTTCAAGGCGACACATTCAGTGTACTTCTCCATAGCCTCCTGGAAGTTTCCGTTCTTCACCAGATCGTTGCCCTTCTGTTTCAGTAAAGTAAACTGGGACTCCTTTTTCCTGACTGTTGAAAGAGAAATGTGTTCAACACTGAGGCCGCTGAGGGAAACTGCAGTGATGTAATATCTGTCTGTGGAACAGTCAATATCCCTCTGATGGATCAAAAACAGATTGCAAGATGACAGAACTGGACTTCGTTAGAGATCATGGATAGATTACACACATCAGAAGAGAATCGTATTGGATTCATTTGTCTTCTCACATCAGTTCAGCACACAAGGTTTTTCAAAGTATTGTTGTATTGTATTGTATTTGATAAAGCCATCAGTCAATCAGCGGCAGTCTAAATGAACCAGAGGGGTCAACTCCTGCTTACTGAGCGCTCCACTGTGCTGAGGAAGCCACTATGTCCAATGAGTTCGGGGGGGAAAAACACACACACACGCACACAGGCACTCACATATGGATCTGTGTGTGAATACTACACACAGATATTCCAGGCCTGGCCTCTATCAATCGACCCAGTTATTGATATAAAGTCTAAATTATTTATCCAGTGGGAACAGACAGCTGACTCAACAAGGTGTTGAATGCTTGCTCATGTTAGTCATACACACACTCTGACTATAACAACACGTCTTTCTATTCCAAAGTTCCCTTTATAACTGAGCAAATAAAACTCTTGAGTTACAGTTCAACACGGCAACTGTTCCATGATAGTCAGTCTTTCCTTAGTGTGCCTGTTTATGAACAATAAAATAAAAAGCCACACACTTGTGGGATGTGAAATAAGCGGCGACACAATAAGCCTCTTGCTCTGGCAAAGGGAAGGATAAACACAAGCAGGCATCAGGAGAGCAATATAATTTTAATAAACCATCAGCTAGACATCAGCGCTGTGTCTGTGTCTCCGTCTGTTTAAAGCACAACACCGTCCTGCATCAGCTTTTTACAAGAAAGCAGCAGAGCAAATTAACTCAGGTCCTTCCCTGGTGTAATTCTACAGCCAATCAGGAGCTTCACCCTTGTTTTGTGGGACTTTTTAGTTAATTTTCATAGACATTGTTGATGTATGATTCTTTTTTAGTGTTTATATGGAATATAGTTTGTTGTTGAAGGGTTAGGGCTAAGAAAAAAAACGTTGAATTTTGGCATGTGGCGAATCCACAACTTTTTATTTCACTTTCATTTGACAGATTTTACAGGGAATATTTCAGGAATCGTGATGTATAATATCGGGCATGTTCAGGAAACTGATGAGTGTTTGTAATCTGGTGCAGCTTGATTGAGTTCAAGGGGACTGAGGTATGCACTTCCCTGAGTGTCATTCTGGTTATCTATGATTTCATTTTGAGTATTATTACTTTCCATGTTTTGGTCATCCAAATTATTTAATAAGGATGGTATCACTGTAATTTCCATGTTTTATGGATAAATACAATTAATGTTGGACTTGGAATCACAAGCTTGAATGTGCTGTTATGTAGTAAATGCACAAAACCTGATTAGTAACTGGGTCAGAAAATATATGTCTTCAGTTTCAATATATAACCAGAACAAATAAACTATTTTCCCCCAGGGAGTATTCTCTACGTAAACAGAGACTACTAGTTTAACGTCTATCTGTTTGTTTTAAACTGTTATATATATAGAAGATAAGTTATAGATAATAAAATGGTGTATATTTGCAGTGAAAATAGGAATTCACCACCTTTTATGGCGTTTTTAACACTGACAACAAGTTTCTGTCTCCCCAGCAACAGCAGTGTGCTATTCTGAGATTAACGCTGTTCTTGTAGGTGCTATAGTCCTGTGTGTGTGTTTGTGTGTTTGTCCTTTATCCGTGTTAAGGGTTAAATCCTGTCTGTGGCATTTTTGCATGGTGAATACAAATAAGTCTGTTTGTGTTTTTAAAGCTGTATACTACACTGCCTGTTTTTAAATATATTAAATATATATTATATAATGTATGAGACATGTCTTCTGGTCTTTGTGAGCAGCCGACAGGAAACCTGACCTGGATTGTTCCATTACAGCAGCATTACGCTCTGTGGAGATCTCCTTCCCCCTCTGCATTATTGATTGATAATCCACCACACACACACACACACACACACACACACACACACACACACACACACACACACACACACACACACACACACACACACACACACACACACACACACACACACACACACACACACACACACACACACACACACACACACACACACACACACACACACACACACACACACACACAACACAACACACACACACACACACACACACACAGTCACTCAGCAGGGGTGCCTTCACTGAGCCCATGACCGACTTCTGCTGCTGATGGCTTATGATCCCATAATTCAATGCTATCATTTCAAACAACCTCAATTCTTTAAGTAAGATTTGAAAAAAGCAATAAATGATTTTATCCACATAATATAATATATGAAAAAAAATAAACACATGCAATTTATGTCAAAACCAGAGAATGTTTTTACCTCTTTTTAAAACCAGTAAATCACAATTATATATAGTGATGGCTATTATTGCGTAATGTACGCTGTTTAACATACATGTGTGTGCTTGTGAATGATTCAAGGGAAAACTAGGAGGTTACCGCCCCCTTAACAGATGTTCCCATTTAAAGCACACGCGTATGTAGTTCACTGGCTGTGATGTCACTCACCCTCGTCCTGTGTAGCCCTGGCGGCCCGAGCCTGGGCCTGCTCGATGCTGACTGGTTTCTCTCTGTGCTGCAGCTGGACAGACAGTGGGACAGCAGGGATCGCTGGAAGGTTCTCTCTCCACTCGGGCCCTTCCTCCTCGATCAGCATCTTAGTGATTCTGGCAGAAAAGACAAGTAGAGCAAAGGATGAGCACAGGAAGGGTTCAAGTGTTGGTGAATGTTGTATTTGTATTGTATTAATGCTGCGGCCACTACTCTGTTACGTGATGTTTCTATACTTGGCGCTCGTCAGACTAAGTGGCGGCCATCACCGCTACATGTGAGTGTAATAATTCATTTGCTCCAATGGCTCCTACAGAAAATAACAGACTGCCCCATTTCAAAGACTTTTAAATGCAGCATTATTTGTGGTCACACTGAGGATAGGAGAAGTTTAGCCCTCGTGCCCTCCTCGGGTGCATCCTACCAGGGACAGAATTAGAATATTAATACTTGTTCATCTACTCTGTAGTATAGACTAAATGTTCCTGACCACTTCCAATGTTCATTAACGCTACAGCAGCTGATTTCAGGAGGAAATTCAGATAAGAGCTCACACATCCACAGAACCAGACAGGATAATAAGATTTTAAAGGATTATCAATTATGTCCCATGGAGACTGGTGTAAAAATAATGCATTCCACACGAGCATGTCTGTTTGGCCCAGTGGAGTCAAAACATTATGTCCTGAGGTTGATAAATACTATATAACTAAAATAAATGAAAATGCAGTGCAAACTAAAACAGATTGAGACATTATAATGTGTTGGGAAAAAACACAACTTCCCCTTTTCAATGAACTCGGAAACTGCAACGTGTAAATAGCTTCTCTTCTTTCATAAAGTTACGTAAGCCACACGTGGGTGGTTCACTGTTAAGCTGAGTTGAGCTGACCTGTGGACGCTGTCATGAGCCGCCTGCACCCCGGTGTCCATCTGCAGGACGGTCTTATAATCCACGTAGGCCATTTTGTAGCGCTCCACTGACTCATAGGCCATGGCCCTGCGCAACAGGGGCTTCAAGGAGTAGGGCTGCAGCTCCAAAGCCCTAAGAGGATCAGAAAGACGCAGAGACAGAGGATCAAACCCTCCACGCTGGCACAGGTGTGGCTGGGATGATCTGAAGCTTTCCATTCATAAACATGTGAGGGAGTGTTTGAGACTGAGAGATTCCTGAAGCCTCCGGAACCCACAGTGTCAAAACAAACCCTGTGGATCCAAAACTATTCCATGAAACATGTACAACTATTAAAGATCTTTTGGAAACGCTGAACAACCTTGTGTTTGAGCTTGTGGCTCTGTTCTAAGCTCCGGTCTGGGACAGCCACGCAGATGGTATTATAAACTAATCACAAAGCAAATGTCCCTTTTCTTCACACGCAATAATGACCTCCAGTCTGCTATTATGCAATGTGTGGAAAAGTACATATGAATTTATATCAAGTTGTCTGTCTATTCTCTTGTGAGGATAAAGGGGTCTAAATGATGAATGTTAATAAACAGAACAGCAGGGTCAAAATGATGAGGCTCTAAGGCAGTATAATCAATATCCTGCAAAAGGATAATACACTGCAAGTAGTCCCTTAATGTGTTTGTATGAAATAATAATGTCTGTCTTCAAAAGTAAATGATAGAGCATTTAGGTAAATTCTTCTATGAATGATTTCTAAGACTATTTGAGTAACATGGAAGGAATTCAATGCAATCATATACTCATTACACATTTCAAAACACAGTTATCCATCACTCCTGAATGTAAACAGAACATTTAATTATTGTTTACCTAATAAAAGAACTACATAGGAAAGCAATGTCTGCACACACACACGCAGACACACACACACACACACACACAGGTCGGACACTGATCACGTACTTGGTGCAGTCCTGTATGCAGTCTTTGCTGTTGCCGTCCTTCAGGTAACAGGCAGCTCTGTTGGAGTAGAGGATACACACGTCTTCCGGACTATCAATGCCTGCAGGGGAACAACCACAACCACTCAACTGGGAGACCAGATACAAAAGGAACACAGTCGTCAGTGAGCTCAGTGTAGAAAACACCGTAGAACAGCTTCCCTTGTGAAAATAAAGATGGTATCCTCAGCGGTTTGGACCAGGAGCTCCAGGCTCCGGTAAAATCAAGTCAACACAGGCAGTTCTATTTAAAATCATTAGACTGTCCAGAGATGCTGAGAGGGGGAACGGAAGACGGATGAATGGATGTGTCCTTCTGGCAGTCATTTTCTTCTCTGTCCTTTCTTTACGGAGCCTCCATTGCAGTTTCTCAACACTTAGCACTTCATCAGTCACTACGCACTGCTTCAGTCCTGAAACTAACGTCAACTGTGCTCATACCGCTCTAGATTTGTAATGTTTCTACTAAAAAGCACCAAAAAATGCCAACATCACACATTGTCGTCAGTCCGTCTCACCTGAAGCATCTTTCTCTTGTGTCATAATAGGTCGAGTCTTATTGTTGGTCTCCAGTGCAGCAGAAAAAGCCAGGGCTCTTGCCAGTTGTGAAAGGTTGGCCGCTTGCTCTGAAGCGTATCATTCAATCTCACCTAAAAGCTCCTTGCACCAACACATGACTTCTCTCTACTGGTCAGTGGTTCTGTCTTGTGCCAACATTCCGCTTCATTTACAAATGACTCCTCGTGTTTTAGATAATGTTGGGAAATGTTCGGCTAAAAGGAAAAATTCCCAGTTCTCCAAAGAGACCAGCGACATAACTGACAAGTGACCTGCACATACTATGCTTCAGTTATTACATAGAGATAGACATTGGGTACATAATTGAAATTGTGCAGCATGGCAGGCACTGATGCATTCATAGGACATGGGACACTGTGGCCCATGGAGACAAATGACACGCATTCAACCTTTTCCTATAATTCCCTTCCAAATAATACACAGACGCTAGATGATGCATGGTTCTCTGACACTGTGCAACTCATCTGTTGTTGTTTCTACACTATAACACATAATTCATCAAGTCCATCAGATTTGCTTCTGAAAAAGAGCAGATTTAAGTATTTATACTGAAGTACTATCTTTTTTTTTAAGTAGAACATTAAATACGCAGCTGGAGAATTCTTTCGTTAAAAACTTTACAGCAATTTTGTGATTGTTAAAAAATATTTTTTGCCATTTATGCACTGTGATCAAACAAGTACTTTGAAAAGGTCAACTTTGGAGTTAAAGAATCAAAAAATTCCTCATATAACATTAATGTTGTGACATTTCACGAACCTGCACTATTATTAATTTATTTCAAGGTCCAGTGTCTAGGATTTAGGTGAAAGGGATCTATTGGCAGAAAATAAAATAATCTTAGGGATGTTTGTTTCATCTAAAATGTACAAAGTGTTGTTTTGAATAGCCAAGAATGGGTCGTTTATATTTAAATACTTTATATTTACATTGGGAGCGGAGCCTCTCTAAGGAGGCCGCCATGTTTTTTACAGTAGCCAAAATACCTTTTGAGTTTTTACGACAACTGAATGCTACCTCAGGTTCTCCTTCATGTTTAGAAGTGGAGGGTGAGGGGTGTTCAGCTGCAACATGCTTCCCCACCACTAGATGGCACTACATTCTACACACTGAACCTTTAAGAAAATAGTAGCTAGTTGCTAGCATGCAAAAATGGTATTGACACAGACAATGTCAACATGCTCTTTTACACTTATTTTAACCGCTCATTATTTACGTCAGGCTCTAAGAATGTCCTCTACCACACATGCCGGAAGGTACAACAGTGTTATGACCACAAGTCTCCGTCTCTCAGAGGACAACACACCGCTCATTCTGTCCCCACCTGCTTCAGCACAACCACAAATAGCCTGTGTGTACTTTTCCAGGGCGTCTCCGAACTGTCCGTTTTTGAAGAGGTGGTTCCCCTCGTTCTTCAGCCGGGCCAGGTGAGGAGGAAGGGCCCCGGCGGGAGCGTCCAGGTAACTCGTGTCCTCCGCAGGTCTGTCCCGCTCCTCCTGTCCTCCCCCGGCCGGGTTGATCCCCGTCCGGGTGCCGTTGGCCACCCCCTTCTGCGGGGGTCTCTGGCCGTGGTGGTCGCCTCCGCCCCGGCTCCTCGCCCCGCTTCCCGCTGAGGCCTGGTCCGATCGCCCTGCTCCGCTGCCGGAGGGTTTCTCCTGCGCGTTCCCCATGGCTGCTGTCCCTCCTCCGCAGTGAGATCTGTCTCTTCCTGCTTCTGCCTCAGAGCTGCGGCTTCATCTGAGCCTGTGGACGGGATTTCTGCTGGGACCGCCCCCTGGACGAAACGTCACACGAGACGTCACAGCAGTGGGGGAAGTGCCTCGGCGATGCAGTGCTGCAGCAGGACAGACAGATGGGATCAGACACTGTTTATATGGGACTGATGGGACATGTTAGATGGGACCGATGAGACCTATGGATGGGAACGATCTGATGGGACAGGTCTGATGGGATAGATTTGATGGCTTCTGTTACCCTTTTAGTATCACCAGTCGGGAATTACTTAGACAAGGAATGTTCTATATTTTATATTTTTTTATCTAAACATCTGACAACCAAAATTCCCGTTGTCAAAACTCGGCAACTACATTTCAAACTATATCATCAGAGGTTTGTTATTATTCCAAATTGACAGCTCTTATGGGACAGATGGGACAGATCCGATGGGACAGCCTCAGATCAGATATCACTGCAAATCACCACTATGGCTGGAGAGACCCACAGGCAAACAGACAGAAACATGAGAAAAGCTGCTGGTGGAATGGCCACATTCAAAAAAAGAACACAAAACATATTAAGATTTAACTATATTATAAATAACCAATTATTGATGGGGGAATTAGTGATGTGTCCTTCCGTGTTCAGGCTTCCAAGCGTGTGTCGAGTGATCCAGGAAGATGTTTGTGAAGCGCATATCCAGACTTGTGTTGGTGACAGATGTGACGTTCAAAGCCTCGCCAGTACCACGTGACTGAGACAGGAAATGGTTTGGACTTGGGACTTAATTGCGCATTTGTTTGCAAAGAAAACAAGTTACATGTTGTCCCTAGTAGCTTATCCCTCTTCCCAATTTGTTTCCACTTTCCCTTTTGACCCCGCCATTGTATCATAAAGAGAGACACCATATTAATAAGTTCATAATTAATGTATTGGCATCATTCATTAATTTATTCAATTCAAAGCTTCACACACCAAAGCCATGGTGTCATTATAACCACTCTGCCTGTTCAGATAAATCAGATACATGATGTCAAACTCCAACTTTTTAAAAATTCTTATAGACTTAAAGTTTTTAGCTCGTAGGTTACTTAGATAAAGTATAAGGCTTAACTAATTATTCACTGTAAATCCGTGAGTGTGGCTCGCCATCTGGTGACCAATGTGTGAGCATCTGTTCCCAAAGGCCACAGATTCAACTTCATGTCAACTCTTCAGGTTAAAGAAGGGCCCGCTATACAGACCCATGAACCCACTTTAGAGGTTTGCATTATTTAATATACCGCGATTCTAATAGATTAAATAGAAAAAATAAGAGAAACTGTACCTTCATTCAACAGCACAACAAACCTCTGCTTCCATAATGACCATGAAGTTTGATCAACTAGTCTCACTAGTTTCAACACAAACTTAATATAACGGTTATATATGCCGTGAAAGGTTATATTTATTGCACCATTGACTGCATCAGTTTTGGTGAAGTATATATATATATTTATATATAATATATAATAATAGTTTAACTCTTCTTCCTCATCAAGTCACTGGTGGCTCTTTACTCTACACAAAGTTCAAATTAAATAGTTGACAAAACTTGATTGAAATTAAATTTATTAAAAAATAACATAAATCCTCATCAAAATAAAAAACTTAAAAACTTCCATTGTTTGAACGCAAACTTTAAACTCATTTTGTTACCTCATTCAAACTATTGGAGAACACCTCCTAAATACCCCTTTGCCTCAGCCACTCTTTCCATGTGTATAGAAAAACCTTCACATCTTCAGGCAAGGATCAAATGCCAGAGTTAGGTTTGTCGATTCTGAGCTCCTGTAGAAACATGTTGGTGCAGCATGGCAGGAATGAATAGAGAAAATGTACAACTGCCAAATTTGCATGTATAAAACTAAGTATCTCAACATGCAATTTCCTGTTTGTGCATTCACCTATTTGATACCAGTTAAATGTGAAGAAACATTACATAAAAAACGGTGAAAACAGTTTTGTTCTGTGAAAATCATGTTTTTAATAAACCAAATCTTTCATCCATAACTCCAGAGTAAAAAAAGAATGGGTGGAACCTAAAAGATTTTCAACATCATTCAGAAATGTCTGAATGTCTGTTTATTTACATCCAAACAAACTACAAAAATTACACACAGAAATAACAAAACAGCTGATCTCTTCTTCATCTGGCATCGAACACAACCACTGAAATCAGTAGATAAGGAAATTTACACATTCTCAGTTCATACATATTTTTGGCTTCCAAATGTGAGCATTTCTTCAAACCCTTACACATCTGTTACCCTTTAATATCACCAGTCGATACAGGAAAACCTGTAACTCCATGATAAGTTCACTGCATAGATCACTCTATTTCTCTCACACACAGACGCACACACTCACACACACAAACACACTTAAAGGATACATCTCTTTGTCCTCTTCTTGTACATGATCCTGTAACCGCACTCTCTGCATCGGATTGGATCACGGGCCTTAATTTCATTTTCAGTGTGACACTCTGCAATTTAAGACAGAATAACATTAGACATAGAAATACATTGCAGACTCAAAAACTTCAAATTGCTCCACATCTGAATGGTGCTGGAAAAATAAATCTGCTTAACCTTAACTTGTTGGTTCATGCAGTTTGGGTTGCGCTGTATGGCTTAACAATAACATCTGAATTCATAGTAAATAACTGGACTACGTGAACTTCAAAGTAGAAAGGAATTATGACGTAATAATGCTTGTAAATACTACCATTCGCTCCATTAGTACAGTTATACCGATGGCTCAGTTCTACTACAAGAGTAGTACAAGTTATAGAGTATTATGTAGCTGTAACGTTAGCATGTACTGGTAGAATATGTACCTCCACATATGTAGATCATAGGCTGCTGCTTGGGTGGTTGCACATCTTTCGGTGTCTCCATGTTTGGTCCTTTGAGACAAAAACGTACGTGTTAGCATCGTCACAGCATGCTAACACATAAACGGCATGGTTAGCTCAAACAATCACAACCGGAAGTCCCACTGAGACCCAGAGGCCTTTAGGGAATCACAAAATGTCTTGGGTGCGTAGAGAAAATGTGAAACTCGTGGAAGGAATCCACAAAAAAACACTTCTCACCGTTTTAACACATCAACAGAAGCTGTTTACCCCTTTTGCTCACACACCGCTGCCTGTGTGCGCATGCGTACACGCGTCCAGTCGACCTCCCAGCAAGGTGGACTGTGATTGGTCAGAAAGCCCCTCTCTCGTATATGACGTTTTCTGCGTCTGTACCAAACAAAGCCAACATTGTTGATATATAACAGATCAACTTGTATAACAGCGGGTTGTATCTGGTTTATTAATCGTATATTATTCACGAATTCTAACTTTGTCGACATAAACTGCGGTGTTTTGGTTTCGCCCTCCGACAGGATAGGGGGCGCTGTGGGGAAAGAGCACCCCCCCAGACGGCCCATCATCTGACGGACGCCCAGCTGGCCCTCCACCACTTTTTCACAACAACGAATCAGTCGACAATGATCACATCGCGACCAGTGGCCCCCAGACTGTTCTAACCCACCACCAGTCCTCTGCCTTTATATCACCTGAAGCTGCACGACATGGAGACCGCGGCGCCAAAAAGGTCTGTGCTCATTCTGCTGCTTTAAAACGCGGGTTTAAGCTAAACGGGCTAACGTAGCTGCCGTCGCTTAGCAAGCTAGCTGGCTGATGCTAAATTCGGCTTTACCGATTTTCTCTCAAACTTTCCGTTAAAACGACTAAATGGGTTCAACGATCCCATTTCACCAAATTCACAAACAACTATGGTGACACTTATTGTGGATTCCAGGCCTGTGTCGTGGTTCCTGTAACTTTTAGGGAGCTGTGTTCTGTTGAATCAGACATGAAGGGAGGGATCGTGAAGTGTCACAGGCAGAGACATCACTGCAGTCCAGGGATAAACCTCAAAGTGGGACCTGGTTGTGTTGGTGTAGTTGTTGCCCTCATGTGAACACTGGTTGTCTAAGTTCTCACTAAAGAGGAACTGAGAGCTGGGTGAGGTTGTGTCTTGGACGTGATGCATCTTAAATGTTTTTCCTATCTCAGAGGCTGCTTTACATTCAGTTCTAAGGTGTAAGATTGGGTCTACAATTGTTGATTAGATATTTTAAATAAACAGTAAGTAGATCTGTCTCAACATTTGTCCTTGATAAATGCTAAATGAAATTAAGGAATGAACCAATTAATCAGCCAATTGATGAATAGAAAACAAACCAACAATGAATTGCCAGTACTTTAACAATCGCATAAGAAATGTATCAAGGTAATTCAATTTCAGTTTCAGATGATAACATTAAAGAATTTGCTACGCTTCTCTTATTTTGTTACACACAGTATCTTTTGGCATCTAACTTATGGTCCATCAAACAGTTTCACTACTGGTTTTTCAGGTAAACTATTAAACAGTTATTACAAGTGATTTGTTTCATTTTTACAGCAAGCTGAAAAAGCTGAGTGAAGACAGCCTGACCAAACAACCGGAGGAAGTGTTCGATGTTCTAGAGAAACTTGGAGAAGGGTAAGACGATGCTGTCATGACTCACTTCCATTTCAACTCGTGCATGTTTTGACTAAAACAGTTCAATTTACCTCTTTTGTTGTGTATTACATGTTGTTAATATGTCCAAATTTAACAATCTGTGATTTTTCTGTGTAGTTCCTATGGCAGCGTGTTCAAAGCCATTCATAAGGAGTCAGGCCAGGTCGTGGCCATTAAGCAGGTTCCCGTGGAGTCTGATCTGCAGGAGATCATCAAGGAGATTTCCATCATGCAGCAGTGTGACAGGTGGGATGATGAAGCAGATTTACCCGAATCCCTGCATTTAATACATATATGAACACAATAATTCATTATTGCCCTCAAAGTATCATATTTGTAACGATTTTCAATTATGTTTTAGGTCTAAATTGTATTAAACCATGGTACTTGTAGCTCCTTCAGTATTTACAGTCATCTGTTGTCTCACTTCTGCTCTTTTTTTCTAAAACGAAACTTTGTCTTCTCTCTTGATAACCACTGTGTTTTGCGTTTCCTTCTAGTCCCTATGTGGTGAAATACTATGGAAGCTACTTCAAGAACACAGACCTGTGGATTGTCATGGAGTACTGTGGAGCTGGCTCTGTCTCTGACATCATCAGACTGCGCAACAAGACGGTGGGTGCTGACAAAGTTACAGGTTCTAACGGCCTCTGTGGTCAGTGTGTGTGTGATTTATATTATACAGTATATTCTATATTAAGATACCGTTAAAGGTCTATTTAAAAGTTACAACGAACACATTTTGAAACAACACTGACATTCACCACATTCTTATCCTCAGCTGACAGAGGAGGAGATTGCCACCATCCTGAAGTCCACTCTGAAGGGTCTTGAATATCTCCACTTCATGAGAAAGATCCACCGGGACATCAAGGCAGGAAACATCCTTCTTAACACGGAGGGACATGCCAAACTGGCAGATTTTGGAGTAGCTGGACAGCTAACGGTAAGGTTAAAAATTCATGTTGATCATTCACTGATTTTGTGAACCCATATGAGGTGATCGATAATTTAGGGTGTATTAATGACACCAGTGTATATTTTCTCTCTGAAGGACACCATGGCAAAGAGAAACACTGTGATTGGTACTCCGTTCTGGATGGCACCAGAGGTGATCCAGGAAATTGGCTACAACTGTGTGGCTGACATATGGTCCCTGGGTATCACTTCTATAGAGATGGCAGAAGGAAAACCTCCCTATGCCGACATCCATCCCATGAGAGTAAGTGAAAACATAATTTATCTAAGAAATGGGTCGAAAACCTCACTTATTCTTTAACTCCACCTGACTGTCTTGTATCCCTTCTTCAGGCCATCTTCATGATCCCCACCAACCCTCCTCCAACATTCAGAAAGCCTGAGCTTTGGTCAGACGAGTTCACAGACTTTGTCAAGAAGTGTCTGGTCAAGAATCCAGAGCAGAGAGCGACTGCAACCCAGCTCCTACAGGTTAGAGGACGACACACCTGCAGAGATATAAACATATGAGACTATATGAGTTTTAAGACATGATTCCATAAAAACAAAACAAATCTTTTCTTTTTATTTCTTTCAACATCCAGCACCAGTTCATCAACCAGGCCAAGCCAGTGTCAATTTTGAGAGAACTGATAACTGAATCCATGGAGATGAAAGCCAAACGGCAGCAAGAGCAGCAGAGAGAGCTGGAGGAGGAAGATGACAACTCTGTATGTATAACGAGACACTGTTCCACTCAGTGTAACCGTGGGAAACCACTGTTGTGTATGTGAAGGCTAGGTGTCTAATTGTCTCGTGTCATCAAGGAGGAGGAGACTGAGGTGGACTCTCACACTATGGTGAAGTCGGGCACAGAAGGTGCAGGGACCATGCGGGCCACCAGCACCATGAGTGACGGAGCACAGACCATGATCGAACACAGCAGCACCATGCTGGAGTCAGACCTGGGCACTATGGTCATCAACAGCGATGATGAAGATGAGGAGGAAGACCAGGGATCCATGAGGAGTGAGCGCACACATGTTAACTTAATTATCGGGCATTACATAAATGGGAGAACATATACAATAGTTCCTTAAAAAGTTGGTAGGAGAGACAAACCTGTGATTCAGAGCAAAGTAACAAAAAATGTTTGTAGAACACTGGAAAGAGATTATCAGGATGGATATGAAGTTTTAAATACTGTGGATATTGTTCTATTTCTGAAAAACAATTAAATACGTTTGTGCTAGGTTTCAACTTGATCCTCTTTCTATCACAGGGCACCCCACCTCCCAGCAGCCCATGCGTCCATCCTTCATGGACTACTTTGACAAGCAGGACTCCAACAAGGCAGCCCAGCAGCAGGAGAACTACAACCACAACCAGCCGCAGGAGCAGCCTGGCTACCACATTCAGTCCAAAAACGTCTTCCCTGACAACTGGAAGGTGCCTCAGGATGGAGACTTTGACTTTGTGAGTAATTTCTTCCACGAGCCTCTGGTGGTATTATTGTACTGAGGGGGGGTTACTCATAGTGGAAGTCGGTTTACAACAGTGGTTAAAAATAGCAGAAGCATTTCTTGCAGTATTTAACACAACATGACACTGAATATGACAAATCTCTCTCCTGTCTCCCAGTTAAAGAACCTGGACTTCGAGGAGCTCCAGATGCGTCTGGGTGCCTTGGACCCCATGATGGAGCGGGAGATTGAGGAGCTCAGACAGCGCTACACGGCCAAGAGGCAGCCCATCCTCGATGCAATGGATGCAAAGAAGAGACGGCAACAGAACTTCTAAGTGGTCCTCCCTGTCACCTTCACACCCTGGTCTGGGACTCTCAAAGCCACAAAAAACACAAAAAGTACGTCCTAATGACTTGAAGGAACCAAGATGACCCCACTGTCTTTATTTCAAGTCGACTGCAGTTCTGACATAGTGGCCTATGACTGAAGAGAGATGCTTCTTCTTTCATTCTGGCTCCTGGAATCCACACTAACAAGCCTTGTTTCTACACTGTGTCCAGATGCTGTTCCTTTGATGAAATCTTAATTTAGTTTCTGCAGTTCTTTAAAGCTGGATCTCCTCAATTGAGGCTCAAGTCTGCGGCCAAAGAGAAAATCAAGTCCGGAGATCACACATCAGGATGTGAAAATTATTGATTTCCCCTCCTCCAAACAAATTTCCCTTTCACGTCACATAGAAAACTGTTTTAGGGAGTCACTATTAAAACATACGGACGGACATCTACCATGACAACCAGGCCAGCACTACACCAAGCCTCAGGTTCAGGTGTGGACAACAACAAGTGGTCCCTCAGACTTTCGAACTGTAAATAAAACATAGAGCCTACTTTGGAAATACCTGCAACAAAAAGCTGTGGAGGTTCATCCATGACCAAAGACAATCAAGGTGACGCTAAAGTTGAGAATGCCTTAAAAACATATTTGAAACCTGGTTTTCAAAATAAGCAATGTAGTGAAACAACCAAGGCGTCGGGTGATTGAATACGTCCTCTCTTGAAGACGAGTTGGACTCTGCCAATGTTTGTCAGAATGGACAAAGATGACAAATCGTTAGGTGAAGAGTATATTGTGTGTTTTTAGTTGTTTTGTGGACCAGAAAATTCTAAACTTATGTCAGTATAGTCTTTTATTATCATTAATTTAATTTTGTTGTTTTCCAATTTGATGTTCTGGGCTTCTTTATCACAGCCAATGTACTTTCAGTCTATTCTGACAGATACCATGGATCTTAGTGCCTCAAAACTCACACCGGCATCCCTCCGGCACACATTCACCCACTCTACATGGATTTTAAATCTTACTTAACATATGTATTATTCCTTGTAATGCAAATCGTCACAGAAAGTCAGAAGAATTATAATTCCTCTAGAAGCTTAAGCATTCCTAACAACTAATGACTGTTTTAATTTCTGTGTTAAATAACTTATATTGAGCCAGTATCGTGACTTGTAATTGGTTAATTGACTGTGGTTCCCTTCCGGAGTTAAAAAAGATTCAAGTTACTGATTCTGTTTACTTAATGAAAAAAAGAGCTGCTGCTACAGCCTCAAATCTCCTGTCTGAGTTTCAGACTTTAGATTATTTTCTTTTGCATCAAGATAATTTCAGCAAATTTCCCTGCAGCTTATCTGTATTTATGTTTCAGCAGTTATGAATTAGATCTCCTGACATATCGAGTTTGTGGTGTCATTAAAGTAATGAAGATAAGTTGCTACAATTTGCATTAACAGACAAATATTCAGCGTGTTGACCGACTGATGTGAAATTGCTAACATACCAGCCTATGATACATTTGTTCTCTTCATGAAGGAAACATGTTTTTGTGTCTGGTTTTGATTTGACACACTAATGCTAATTATGACGCCTTGAATGTGGTCGTCTGCAGGTTGCTGTTACATTTGAATGTTGATAATACGATACTGTTATAAATAGACCTGTTACACTGTCTTACTGCGTCTTATATGATGGACAATGGGCGGGAATGTCAAACTTGTGAATCCAAATTTCGATCACCACTATCTATTAATGATCACGTTTGTACTTTATAGTTTTTCTGCTTTAACATGAACCTCTTCACAATAATCATTACTATTATTGCCACTGCTTCTCATGAATCTAGCCCGCAGCACATTAGCAACACAAGCATTCACTCTATTTATTTTACGTTTTAACCTCTTTATTTTCATGACACTGGTTTAAATATAGAAGCTGATTTGGCTGTTAAATATTTCGATCCTCTGTCAGATATATTGTGTGTTAGACTATGCATGTTCATAATTATCTTTGCTCTGTAGTGAAATGCTTTTTTTTAACTGCACAGGTAAGAGTATTGTTTATATGGAAGATTGATTATTTTCACAGCATTTAACAATTATTGAATAAAAACTGTTTGCTCTTTAAAAAACGAAAAGCCCCCTTTGAAATCACTTCCTCTCTATATAGCAACACAATTTTATCTTCATTTATGAATTGAGGTGTACGGTGGAATGTAAGCATTTATGTTTGAACCACTTAATTTATTTTGTTTGTAAGACTTTATAATGTTTCGTAAAAGTGCAAGAAATAATAAAAGTTTCTTATAGTTAACCTGAACTGCAGTGGAATGCTTTTTATCTTGGAATTCAAACGTTGAGACCTGAACCTTTGAGCTTGACTCAATAGAACGTAGACCTCTGCCAAGACTGAACAATTCTACAAATGATTGTCTTGTTCTTAAACATGTAACATATCTTACATAACTGTATAAAAATAACCTCCTTTGGTCATAAAAATATCAGAGTCCATAGGACAGAACACCTGTTGTACCGTAACTCTTTGAGCACAAGCGCACATGTGTTTTTCATTTCTACACTGTTCCCTACAGGAATCGCCTCCAAAAAATGCCGCATGCTCCTCCCAGCGGATATTACGGTAAAGTTTTTGTCAGCTGTTCCTTTTATTCCCCGGTGGTTCCGCTAGTCGCTGCACAACACGTCATTCGCTGCTTTTCACTGTGGAACAGGAAGAAACCTCCAGATCAGGGAACATGTCTGCGCTCGTTAGAAAGATGATCAACACCGCATCGGCCCCGGCAGCCATCGGCCCCTACAGGTACGACCAGCTTGTTAATGTGAGTTTAAATGTGTTGACACGTGGTGAGTAGGAAATGTTTGAATGGGTCCGACGTGTGATCGGAGCAGGGGCGGATCTCTGCGATCAATAAACTGACCCGAGGGTCAAAGGTTACCTCGCAGCAGCAGAACAGGAGAAGAGCTGCAGAGTAGAGACACCTCTAGAAGTCACAGAGTAGAAACTATGGCCTCCCTCCGTCGAGAAATTCCTTACACACCTACAGCTCCCATCAGACAGGGAATATACAGGTAAGAGTTCACATGCTCTGAAAGAATAACTCTAATCTGATATCATATTTAAACAAGGTACCGTTTTAGTTTGTAATAAAAACTGGAAGAATGCATATTTATTTATTAAATAGATATATTTTTCTATTTGTCTGAAATCTTAAATAAATGTTTATTTCCATGTCAAGTCAAGTTTATGTCTTGTTCTTTGATTCACTCTGAGTGGAAATGAAGGGGTGTCGCTGCTGTGACCAATCAGCTGTCAGGGGGAGGAGACAGATCAGACTGAATTCCGTGTGCTGAATGCTGATCATCTGTTGTTTTCAACAGGGGAACAAATCCACCCTTATTCACTTTAGATATAAATAGTCGACAAACTTGCCTGTTTAGTGTCTGATGTTTTATTTAAATGTTCATGTCATAAAGAGTTACACAACAACCACGTGTGTGAATGGGGTCATGGTGTTAGACTGTGAAATGCAGACAAGATATAAATGATGGGTTGAGATGTGGATACAACAGAGACAGAAACAAAGTCTTCAACTGCTCAGCATATTTGGCAAAGATCAGTATTTGTTTATTTATGTTTTTATACTTGTATGGACCTACGAGGTTGAAATATAGATAGTTTGAACAGTACTTGTAGTAGTAGTATTGGTAAAATAGCGCTACATCTTTTATCGTGTTTGTTTGTGTGTGTCCTCAGTCAGGCGGTGGTTGCGGACAGAACCGTGTACATCTCCGGTCAGCTGGGGATGGACGTGGCCTCAGGTCAGCTGGTGGATGGAGGAGTCCAGGCTCAGACCAAGCAGGTGAAGCTCAGGGGATGATGATGATGATGATGATGATGATGATGATGATGATGATGATGATGATGATGATGATGATGATGATGATGATGATGATGCAAGTATAACCAAAAGGCTTGAAGTACAATATATTCCTCTCAGTACTAGAATGACTCAAGGTGATAATAGGTCACATGAGCATTAGTTATTTTCTCTGAGAGAGATGTTTTCATCTTAAACACTTCAAGGCCTCTGAACTGCACAGGAGAGACAGACATAATATACATCATATTATACTTCTACATACATGTTTGATGTATTTAGTGATGTTTTATATTTATGCTAATTGACAGAGTCAAATATTAGAACTAAAGTGAAACAAGTTCTCGGGATAGATAGGAAAGGATTTATCATATTAAATAAATTGATACAATTAAATCAAACAGATATAAAGGTGTTATCGTCACAATAAAGAACACCGAGATGTAAAGGGTGAGATTGAGTATTGACTGACCCCCCTCTCCCCTCTCTCACCTCCAGGCTCTTATCAATATGGGGGAGATCCTTAAAGCTGCTGGTTGTGGCTACACCAACGGTGAGATCTAAACACCACCAGACGGTTTCATGTGTTTCACTGTTTTCAACAAACTAAACAACATGAACTCTTGTGTTTCAGTGGTGAAGACGACTGTGCTGCTCGCTGACATTAATGACTTCAACAGCGTCAATGAGGTCTACAAGACATGTGAGTAAACATGGAAACACACACGCTGCCTGAAAGGCAACGCAACAGAGCAGAGATTAATAGATTTAGGTTTTCTAATGGAACTGACGTGTTTTCTTCATAATCACGATCTTCTAAGAGTAAAAAAAGCAAACACATGGGGGCAGCATTTAACCAGGGCAGGACTGCTGTCATGTCATAGGCTCATCTTGACAACTTTAAAAACAGCTTCATTCACTTTACATGAGACTCTATGAAAGGGAGGCTGCTCTCTAAGAGGAGGAGGTGGATTCCAAGCCTCCATGTCAGGGAGAACGTCAGCTACTGAAGTGACCTTGAGCAAGACACTCAGTGTCCAGTGCTCCAGCAGTGATGACTGGTATTTGACCTTGAGCTTTGAGAAGAGAAAACACAGGTTTCTCTCCCAGGACGTCACTTGAGTGTAGAGCAAAAGCAATTTATCAGTTGGCCAATAAAAAGCATTCCGTTTATGATTTTTTGGAAGCAGAATAGTTGTTGAAAAATCCTCCTACATTAAGAAACAGTTTAGTTGAAAATCACTGGCATTTTGCTTTGATTTAAAGATGTATAATTTTAAAAGAAACCCACCAATATAATTTACTGATATATTCTAAGTAAACCATGTAAAAGCCTGTAATCATTCCACCGGCACGCTCCACCCTTCCTACCTGTGAGCTGATGATCTGATACACTGGCTCATATTCCACTGACAACGCTCAGAAAATGGCTGCTGTCAGGTTTGGCAGTGAGCTGACAGACGGACTCACTCTGCTCCTCCTCTGCTGGACGAGAGCAGCGTCCTCCTCACCCTCGGTCCGCTCGTTTCCTCCTGCATCCCAGCAGACAGGTGTAATGGAAGCTGCGGGGCCCAGTGAGTCGTAAACGGACACGCGGCATGCAGGCCCACACAGGAAACTCGAGCCCTCCTGGCGAGCTCCGCTGAACGGACCATTGCTTCTGCTACAGGGCCCGAGCCCAGTCCCTCCTCCAGACTCTACCCAACCCTTAACCACAGGCAGAGAACTTTCCCTGACCCTCATAAGAGGAGGAGAGCACACGTTTCCACAGTGATACAGTTGTGTTGATTTTGAGTTTTCGGGCTGCAAGTTAAGAGTCACTTTAAATACATTTTAGCCTGCAGCCAAACTTTTGTCTGATCACTTAACACCAAAAAACCTAATTTAGAGATTTATTTCTCTTAGAAAACTGTCTATATACGATTAAACACAGTTTTAATAATTTAAACATTGTCTTTCTAGGTATAGATCCTCCCATCCTTGTCACAACTACACTTAACAGTTTCCCCACTGTCTAACAAGTTTTATATGGAAAATTTGTAAGTTATAAATTCAGTTGTTGATTTGTGTTGTTTCCTCTCCAGTTTTCAGCAGTAACTTTCCAGCCAGAGCTGCTTACCAAGTCGCTGCTCTCCCCAGAGTGAGTACAGACACAACCCGTGTTATCACTTTAGAACTGCAGCACCCGGTGACCCTGTGTAGATCTGTAGGACCAACTACTCAGCTGATGACCTTTGACTTTCTACAATTTCACAATGAATCAGAAGTACTGTATTTTTTACTATTCTCAGATAAATTAGTCAATTTGCTTTTGGCCCCAACATCAGCACTGATTACTAGTTATCACCTCAAACAAGGTGTAAACAACAGAAATTATGTTAGTGATTATTTGCATGTAGCGCAGGGAATGAGATCCAATCACAGGTTGTCACGGGAAACACATTCTGGACGCCAGGTGTGAACACATGAACTTATCGCTGACCACTGGAGTTCGGATCGCTCTGGATGGATGTTAACAGCAGATCCAAATCTTGACACGCTAAGTAAACCACCATGTTCTCAGTGTTTCTCTGTCTCCGTCTTCAGGGTGGACTGGTGGAAATCGAGGCGGTGGCTGTGGTCGGTCCTCTCTCAGACTCCTGACTAACCGGCCCCATCACAAACAAGCTATAGTCGAACCGCCGAGTGGCCTTGGATTTGTGCTGCAGAGGCCTTTTTGTATTTCCACACGACACATAAAAGAAGTTCCTTTCTGTTGTTGCCTCTGTGGCTGGTTGTCTGCAGCAATTTAGTCTTTTGAGAATCATATCAATGGAAACCTACTGATCTTCACATTAAAATTCTTACAATAACAGAGAACTTAACATCTTACCAGACTTTAGATTGTGGTTTAAGGTAATTTCAATATGTGCATAAAACCAAAATAATCATTAACATTCCCTCAGCCTCAGTGAACAGATAGATATCAAATAAACCTTCTGTGATGCTGTTTTTGGTTTAATAAACTCACTTTCTCCTAGTTTTGTTCCATTGAAACATTTGAAATAAATAAAATTTGAATAATTAAATGACCATGAATTTATTATTCTCACAATATTCATATTCATATACAACAAAAAAAGTTCTTATGATTTCAATTTAATGTGGCTCTTTTAATTAATCAAGTAAATAGCTTATGACAGATTTCAGGTTTACTTTCCAGAGAGAAATCATGACACATCAGAAACAAAACAAAACAAGCTCGTCAGAAACTTGTAAAATCAGTGCTCATTAAACCTGCAGCGTGCCAGCTCTTCATATTCACTACAAACAGGGTTGTACAATCAAAGCCAGCAACTCAAATTGAACATTATTTCATAAATCAAATATAGTTTTGGCTTTGGTTTCAGTAGAATTATATAATTTAGTAGAAAACAACAGAATAAACTCTTCTGGTTAATGTTAGATTACAGACGTCTGCTATTATGAATGTAGACATTTGAATGAATAATTTGATTAAACACACTTAAGTGCTGCAGATCTGTTCAGGTCACGAGCAGAGATACAGGAGGGGGAAGAAGGCACAGTGATGACTGAGGAACCCTGACTGAAAGTGGTCACCACAGGGTCTGCATCTTGGCAACAAGGCGATGTCTGTTTCACACACACACATTTACTCAAACTTTCACTCACACATACGCACAGGTGAAGAGCCCTTGGGGTGATTAATCTGTGCTGGCATCCACATTGTACTTCACTCACTGGGAGCTGGAAACAAGAGAGAGGGAAACACTGTCAGACTGTACAAACCGTGTGTGTGTGTGTGTGTAAACTGCACATGTACTCACCTGGTGCCTCCTCAGGTTTCGGTTCTGAATCAGTCGCCGTGGCCTCTGCTGCTTTTTCTGTTAAGGAAGAAACAACAACAACAAACGTGGTCACATTTATACGTGTGGAGGTCATCTCTCTACTGTCCACTATCAATACAGGCTGAAAACTCCCCCCAAAAAAAACTCGACTCCCAAATAACAACAGATTTGGAGCCTGGCCTGAAAATCCACAGAGCTGAACGTCTCCTTAAGCCGAAACATTTAAATCCAAAGATGTGAAATCCCACAATCTCTCATACAATCACATGCTTTATTCTCAGATTTGTGATTACAGATTATCTTCAAAAAAATATATGAAAAATAAACAAATCCCATTCCTGACTGCTGACACATCCAGAGGTGGATGCAGTGCCATGTCCGGGTCTGTTAATGTGACACCTGATCCTCCCTCTCCATTGGCTGTGAAATGGAGGCTCAGCGGGACCTGGCATCGCTCGTCGCCGGCGGCGGCCCTGTGTGTGTTGGCACGCTCCAGTTTCTCTGTGGACTCCAATTGCAACTTATTGACACACACCGGTGACAACAAAGTCTTCGCAACACACACAAACTTGCACTCTCGGCAGTGGTCACACAAACACGGCTGTGGTCAAGGGTGAGTCAGGTTGGACGCCGTGGGGGGTTGAGAGCAAGTGAAGACAAAGGTCAAGGTGAGTCCAAGTTTCAACCTCAACAAGAGTCGGTCCCTTAGCAACTGATCTCTCCTGGTGTCGCACACAAACCAGGAACGATCATGCAAATTAAATTAAAGAAATCTCTGGATACCAGAAACATCTTCGTCAGTTATAATGCATTTTTCTCTGCCGCCCTTAATGAAAGTGACACTTGATATGTTTGACATTACAACACGGCCTTAAATAAATAAAAAAAAAAAAAAAGGTTTTCAAACAATCCTCACTCAATCAAACACCACTGACAACAAAAAAATAAAATAACACGATTCATAAAGTAAAGAAAAACGTTTCATTAATTCACTGTGATCTGATTACAAGTGCGATGTGTTGAGGCCGCTCCTTTAAGACTAAACAAATCATTGCATGTGTAACTTATAAACACATTCCTTAGGCCACTGGTGTGTTCATTAAAGGACAAAGTCGTGTGTGTGTGTGTGTTGTTGGATACCGCCTGGTTACCGGCATCGCGGTGATACCGGGGCGGGACGAGGGGACGATCTGTACCTGGATGCCACAGCAGCCTGTGTTCACTGGGTCACTGTGCAGGAAGTTTCCTGTGCGATGCTCAGGTTACTGCTGGTCAATGGAGACATTTGCTCCCTAATAACTTCCTCTTCCCTCAGTGGGACACGTTATTGTTTTAAATCTGTAGTTGCAGATGCAGATCATGATCTCAAGAGAAAAAATAGCCCAATCTCAGGTGGTTTAGACGAATGTCACTGACCTTTAACAAGGCTGTTCAGTTCACTCCAACCCACCTTGCTCTGGAGCTGAAGCTGGAGGTTCTGAGGAGCTCACTGGGGTCACAATGGTGCTGCCTGCTGCTGCTTCTGCTGGTGCTGCTGGTATTGGTTCTACTAGTGCTGCTGGTTCTTCTGGTGCTGCTGGTACAGGTTCTACTAGTGCTGCTGGTTCTACTGGTGCTGCTGGTTCTGCTGGTGCCTCTGCAGGCGGACTGGCAGCTGCAGGCTGAGCGTCCTCTTCTGCTGGTGGAGCTGCATTGGTGTTCTCTGCAGATGCGGCAGCGGCAGCAGGTTCATCTGCCGGTGTGACGTCGCCACCAGCAGCAGGCGTTTGGTCCGGGAGAGTTTCACAGTCCTCGGCTACATTTCCATTCTTGTTGGCCGCCCCTGTCAGATTGAACACAGTGTGAACACAGCACATGAGCCAAACAAGAGACTTTGAAACTCAAACAGATTCAAGCTAGATCTGCAGTGAAATCTTCAGAATAATTGTTTAACACAATGAGGTCTGATGGATGAATATCAGTTTTTAAAGTTGAAAATAACCTTATCTGGTGCCTAAAAAATGATTACTATCAGCCTCCGGTAGCTGTACTCCATTCTCTAAACACTGGCTCTGTGAACACGTTGCTGTGGGTTATATATATTATTTATCGCTTCCTTTTTTCGTAAGGATTTGCATTGCAAATATTTGAACTGATCTCTAAAGTCTTGACCATTGACATCTTTAAAGTTGCCTTAGGCACAGAGAGTTCCTTTAAATAGAAATTATGTCAAGAAAGATCTGCAGATGATTCCTGCAAATTTGTCACCAATTTCTGCAGCAAATGTGTCTCAATAAACACTGTCAGTAATTTAACAGTACTACGATTAAAACTTTGTCAGTAATGACTGAGAATAAGTGTGTCCGTTGGGGGTGCAGTTGACTGAAGGCCTCCCCTCTTCAAGTGTTAAACTATCTAGTTCCTCAAAATGAATAAACCTTTGGTTAATAAATGTCCTCCTGTTTGCATTCTTGGAAGTGCCAAGCAGCATCAAGACAAGGAAATCAGCCTCATGCAAATAGAAGGAAACATCCTGATAAATTTCCATTTGACCTCTGAGACAATAGCAACAGTGTCACTAGGTTTAAGCTGTTTCGATCTGACCTCAGATACAGTTGCCAACATGAAGCTCAGTTAGATAGAACAATTATTTGTCCCTGTTGCCATTGGCCAATTTATTGTGATTCAAATTCATTGAGTCAGCAGTTTTTGTTTTTATGTTATTTCTATGTGTTTCATATTGTATATTATGTCCATCTCTCCACATTTGTGTGGATACTGCTGTTTTTACTTCAAATTGCCGAAAGGGGACAATAAAAATGAGTATGTATTTGGTCAATAAACCCAAATATAGCCACTTACAAGTGAAATCTGAAGCCCTGACATCCTCAGCCAACAACAACAACAACAACAACATGATACTTTATCATAACTGAAACTCTCCTTTAGTGTTTCACCTTTCTGGACGTCAGACACTTATTCCGCTTATTATTAAAGAACTTGAAGTGACATTTATCTCTGATTCAAACTATGGATGCCATTTTCCCACACTGTATTTATCAGTCCCTCCTCATCACCACAGAGGGGTCCGTCTCTGAGCTATGACAACAAAGGGGTGCCCAATGTGGCTTCTCCATTTCCTGTTGAAACTGAAGACTGTCATCAAATCTGCCTCCATGCCACTGTCTCTCTCAGTGGAGGACTGAGCCAGAGACCAGTGTTAAACAATGGCAATAGACTTTCCCATCCTGTCCCTGTGGAGCCGTGACTCAGTAGAAATAAAGACATCAGACACTGTACCCAGAGGATTACACTGATGTTCATTTGCATGCAGGCTGTGCCAGAGCAGTGTTCACTTCAGTGTAACAGAATGGATGTTGTAAGTCTATGTAGAGGCAGCAGAGAACTTCCACTGTCTTCATGGCATCTACTGCTTTTATCAAAAAAATGTATTGATACAAATACTAATAATCATCAATATATTAATATAATATAACATAATCATAATGAGTTCCATCAAACATTGATAAACATTAACATATAAACACTATACAAGAAATACATTATTTTACATACTATTTGTGACACTACAGAAAGTCCATAATAAAGTTTTGGATACAGGCAATTGTTGCTTCCACGTATATTTATATATATTATATATACTTGACACCATTATATTCAGCTAATAATCCCTAAAATGCTTGTTTGGCCACTTAAATCATATTTGCAATGAATGGTACCGGTGTGCATAGATGCAATTATCCAAATATCCCATAACAATTATATGATTTTTTTTGTATGTTAAAATCTTACGTCACCTGTGGTGCTGGTTCCGTTGCTCTCCTCGGGCTTCACACTGGGTCGAGTCGTGTCCACAGCTGAAGTTTGGGAGCTGGTGGAGCATCCCATCCTGTCCTGTGCGCACAGAGGACTGGATGGAGACGTTCGGAGAGAGAGGGTGAGGCTGGAGCTGCGCTGATGACGTGGTGCATTAGATCTCTCTCTCTCTCCCTGGAAATTGAGAGGAGTCCCAAACTGTGGCCGGTGAATCCCCTGGAGGAGAAACCTGAAAGACTTGGCTGGTCGTGCCGTCAGATTCCTCTATCCTCCAGCGCGTAATTGCGCACCGTGGGTCGTCCTCGTTTCGCGGACACACGTTTCTAAACAGAGCTTTTCTGTTGTGTTCTGTAACTGAGGCTGTTTCCAAGAGGCTGGCGCAGGGAGAAAAATACATTATTCAGTTAGTGTGTGCAGCGGCCACCTCTTGGGGCGGAGAAAGTGAAGCTGGTATTTTCCTCACCTAACCAAAGCAGCAGGTCCCAAAACATGGCCAATTGTTCCCTTGATTAAACAGCTGAATCCAGAGTTAATTGGGGAGGGAACTACCTCACAATCAAAACAGCAATTTTAACTCATAAGGTAAATCCCTGCATTCATAATTTCACTGGAATACAAAGGATTTTGCAGGAAAAACAAACACTTGACTTGCAGAAGCTCAAGACCTCTAAAGAGTTAGATTGATTTCAAATCACAATGAAAAAGATCTGTCAAGTTTTGTTGTGGAATAAAGAGAACATAAATAATGGTCAATACTAAAATACACAATAATAAAAACATTATTCATGTGTTGTTGAGTGGAGTCACGAACTTGTATTGAATGGAAAAACTCAAGTAAAGAACAACACCCTTAGAACTGTTCTTACCTTTAAGATCTAGATTCATATTGTACATCCAAGCACGCCATCACACTTGAATTCCTTAACAGTACATACAGTGAAATAACTCATCTGACTGCAGCCTTATCTGCTCTTTCATTTGTATAAAGTTTTGAATGCAGGCGAATTGAGATAAAACATAATTTAGAAGTAAATTATTTTATAACCACCCTATTTTTTTATAGCTGTATTTGTTATTTATCCACAATGGTGTTTATTTCCTCACATTACAGTGTTTGTGTAGTTTTGTGACATAAACCGGTTTGATCGCCTGAACATTCACACACATGTGCAGTTAGCGTCCTGCGCAGTAAACCTCTGCGCAGCTCCTCCCGACCAGATAGCGCCGCAATGCATCCCGGTCCTTCCTTTCTCTCCGTGGCCATATTGTCGACTTCTCACCGTAAGCCGAGCTCTGCGTTTTCTCAATAAAACACCGATTTCCCTGCTTCTTCTCACTCTGTGTTTTCACCCACACGTTAACCAAAGTCTCCTCCTCCCCCCCTGTCGCCCGCAGGTTGGCCTGTCCGGACTAAACCGCAAACATGGTGGCCGCAAAGAAGACGGTGAGTGTCGGGGGAGTCCGGGCCGGGGCCGCACGCTGCTGCTGCTGCTTCACGTGGACGAGAGTCGTCTGTCAGGGGCCTGTTAGCATGTTAGCATGTTAGCAGCGCGACACTCCTATTAAACTACTCTAAACCGCCTATGGTTAAAGTTACATTATCTTGGCAGGAAAACGTCGCTGTTATTTCTCTCCTTGTATTGTTTATCCGCATGTTCTTCCTGATCGATGCTAACTAGCTAAATCCACACGTTAGCAAAATGCTAGCAAAGTAGCAACGACTCCTACAGATGCTTATTTACATTACATTATTTTGTCTGTAAAGATTCAAAGGAGCACGTCGCTGTTATTTCTCTCCTTGTATTGTTTATCCACAGGTTCCCCCTGGTCGATGCTAACTAGCTTAATCCAGACGTTAGTAAAATGCTAGCAAAGTAGCAACGAGTCCTACAGATGCTCCTTAAAAAACTAACTTGACACACCACTCTCGCTGTGTTGTTAAAACGTGATCTTTTATTCTTTAACAGAAGATGAGCCAAATTCGGTTCGCCCAACTAGCTAAAACTGTTCCTATCTTTATTGTTAAGAGTACATATATAATTTGAAATGCTTCTATCACTATTTGGTTGGAGTTCAATCAGACACAACCTATAGTTAAAAAGTTGGAAATTCCAACAGTGTCCACTCGATTAAATGTGTATATAACGTCAACATATCCCTTGTTTGTCCCTTGTGAGTTCACCGATGTCGACGAGGCTAATGTTAGCCGTGTAGCTCAGGTGTTGACCCGACTACTCCCTCCCCATTTTGTGCAGAAAAAGTCCATGGAGTCCATCAACTCTCGTCTCCAGCTGGTGATGAAGAGTGGCAAGTACGTGCTGGGCTACAAGCAGTCCCAGAAGATGATCCGACAGGGCAAAGCCAAGCTGGTCATCCTGGCCAACAACTGCCCGGCCCTCAGGTCAGTGGAGAGGCTCACCGCAGTTTGCATCTGATGCATGGAAAGCCACTTAGTTTAGGAAATGTTGTATACGTTTGTTAAATTAGAAACAAAAGTGTCGTAAGCAGGAACTGTGTCAAATCTCAGATTCGTTAAAAGAAGGGAAGAAGATGTCAATGAGCTGTGGTCCAACCCTACAGCCATTATTAACAGCTCATCATGTTTGTACTTATTATCGACATCTGGCTGTTAATGGCAGAATTTGGGCTTTTAATCACATGTTAGTTCTCAAATTAAAACTGTCTATAAGGACATAGTACTGGTTTTACATTTGCAGTTTTCCAGAGCAGGAGGTCACAAGCCCCCATTAGAAACATGTTTGTCCCGAGTTGCCTTTTTTTGTAACTCAAAATATGCATCATTTAAAGAAGGGTCTTCCTTATGAACCCGTTTCCTCAGTTTTCAAAAGTAAAACCAATGGAAGAGTCAAATATTGTTTGTTGCCTGGAATTTGGTCAATGTTTTATTGACATATCTTACAACGACCAGGGTATGAAATTATACATTGTGACCTGATTGTTATTGCTTACAATGCTGTGAAATCTTACCTAATTGTCATTTTTATATCAACACAAGTTAGTAACGAAGATGTTTCTGTTTTCTGTCATCAGAGGTTCTAAGATTATCAATGGATAGAATAACGTTTCTGCACATTTGATGCATTTCATGTCTGTAATAATAAAGCATTTTTTCTGATGTGTATTTGCTGCTGTGACTCACATTCCCTTTGTCTCTGCTGCGTTCAGGAAATCTGAGGTTGAGTACTACGCCATGTTGGCCAAGACCGGTGTCCACCACTACAGTGGAAACAACATTGAGCTTGGTACAGCCTGTGGTAAATACTTCAGGGTGTGCACACTGGCCATCATTGATCCTGGTGAGTACCTGCTGTTCAACACCATAATATTTGAGCGCCTCCTCCTGCTGATTTCCCAATGCAGCGCGTCCGTACTAGAATATTTAAAGGGACTAATTAGTTGTTTCTTATCAAGCGTGTGCAAGAATGTTAGCTTAATGCTACGGGTCCCGGTCAGACTTATTGACACAACTGAACAGCAATCACTGATCAACCTGTTTTCAATCACACCAGTGTTTCAATGACTCATGCTTGAGTCTGCATGTCTATTAAATAAGCCTAATCATCTTTAAGTTCACTATATACTAGTGCACATAGTCTGTAATATTGTGCTGAATTGTTTACTTCTGTTTGGTGGATTATCTGCTGGCATTGAAAGCAGATATATGAACCATAATAGATGATATCGGTTCATCATTACCACTGGAGATCAACTAAACTTATAACACCTGTTTTCACACAAGCAAATGAGACTTTAATATTAATATCATTATATTAAACCTGGTTTAAAGTTCCTGTCACTTGGTTTCCTCTGCAAATTTTTTCTCCTTTTGGCCTGTCTCACAAAGTCAGGATTGCTTGGTCACATCTAATAATGTCAATAGTAGCTATAACACTCAGTGTGTAAATGAGTTAAGGTTTTTCTGTGTACATGATGCTCTATTTCCACCCACTGACTCTTTGTTCATCTTTTCTTTTGCAGGCGATTCTGACATCATCAGGAGCATGCCAGATCAGCAGCAGCCACCTCAGTAGAAACGTTCCCCAGCCCCGTTGTCATAAATAAAGTCGGAGTTAAACAGATCGCACTGGTGTCGCGTTATTTCTGATCAATGCATGAGTTCCATGTCTGTCCTGCCGTTGTCCGCCAGAGAGCGGCAGTGTTCTCTCACTCGCCTACTGAGCATTAGAGGCCTGTGTGAGGGATTTCTTCTCCTGCAGTTGTTTACATTGTGAGCCTGTTGACAGAAAACACAGGCAGTGATGGGAACTGAATTTTAAACCGCAGAGCCTTTTTCAAAGACTTCTGACAGAGCGGGATGACGGGATTATAGGTTCATGTGTCGTCCACTCGCTGCTCATCATGTTGTTACAGTCACACAACACTGATATGTTCTTTCTCACTTGCATAAACCGCGGGGATGACCCTCAACTATATCGTCAGCAGCCTGTTGACTGTAATCGAGTAAGGACACTTCTCCTTTCAGAGGTATTAAAGGCTTTGAAGGACGACAGCCGCCTCTGATGTCCTCCGACGTGTGGAGATAGATTTTTGTGAGAAACCTAGGAGAAAATTATTTTTTGTAAATGTAAATCAAAAAAATATTTAGTTTTTAGTCTCATACTCTTTAAAATCCCATTGACCTATATAAACAAGGTTTGTTTTAGATATTTGAAGCTTAAGCATTTCTGTTAATCCATGACAAGCAAAATATCTTCACCTAGTGTAGAAGTTTTGTAAAAGTGCCTTTTAAATCCTTGAATGTTGATTTCATTGTCATAATCACAGCAACAACCCACATCAGTGTGTGTGGGACCCTTGTTGGCTGAGGACCAATAGACATGCCGATGCTCCTGCCTACTCATATACCACTAGTGTTCAAAGTATAACACATGTCCGACAGAGGCAGGTGCATCAACCCACGACTGTATTAGCTGCTCATCCATCGAGTGGTTTGGCCCAGTTTTTCCACTCACTGTTTCCCCAGAGCCTTTTTTTTGATTCCCAATTAAATCAAATTAATTTGTCCCAGGTCATCTGGATCACATGCTGCAGATTCCCCCGCTCCAAATACAGGACATTATCTGAAGTATGTGGCAGAAAAAAATAAATATGAATCTGCAAATATGAACAATCTCCACAGACGCTCAGGGCCAGGCAATTTGGTTTGGACTTATTTTATGAGTGTAGTTCATTTAAGTTCAATTGAAATAGGTTGTCCTGGACTCATTTGTTTGATCTGTGTAAATCAAAGCAGAAAATCCCAAACACGAAGCCATAAGCGTCACTTCAGTCAAATTAGTTTTCAACATTTCGCACAACAAACTAAATATAATGATGTCTTAGTGGACATAAGACTACTTAATGTTCTCACACAAAATGATTGATCATAAACTCATAACAAGGCAAGTTGAGTGTTGATTCTATATGCTTTATTATTGTAACTTTCTTTTATTGTTCTTGTGCATCAGTTTCAAAATAAGAACTGTTTTAAATTACATTTTAAAAGTTTGAAGACTTGATTGACTGATAGTTATTGAAAGTAGTTGCTTTTGTCAAGTTAAAATGTTTGTTTGGTAAATCAGCGCAGAATCTCAATATTCTAATGACGGATTTTGCCTCCAACTCCTCTTTCACAATCATCCCCCTCTTTTTGAAAATCTGATCTCATGGTCAAACCCTGTCTCTGCCTGCATCATTAAATCCTGCAAGAAAAAAATAGGGCAGATATGACCCACTTGTTTTGGTCATATCTAGCCTATTTCGTTTGATAGTCAGTATGTAGGTAGTCAGAGAGGTCCTGAACACAGGCATATCAGTCTATGTCTGAACTTATTGAGCTAAGTGTTTTTGCAGTACTTTGAAATATCCTGACATGATCTATTCCACAGTGAAAATGTTGGACTTTACTCTGAAAAATCTCTTTGTTTAATATTCAGTACATTGATTCAGTCAAAATGCTACTCATAAAAAGGGCATTAAAAAACATTTATCAACAATATAATAAAACATTGTGCACTAAAAAGACCCTGAGAATCTAAATAATTTAAACGTTTTAATTTAATTTGTTTTTTTCAAACTTAAATAACTCAATAAATAAATCCAGCAGCAGAAACATGTTGATTCAGATTTTTATTATTCAGAGTTGAAGACATGAGCTCATCCAGATCCAACAAGAGGACAAGTGTGTGAGTGGAAAACAGACGGACAACAGTGTTTGAGCGATTCTAATAAAAAATGAGGCATCAACCTTCCACTCGTCCACATACAAGCTTTTTTCCTTTTTTCCTCCAAACTTGACACAACTCCAATCAAATCTGTCAACGCTCTGCAGCTTCTCAGCCGCATCAGACAGTGTAAATAAAAGTTTTGGAAGCTTGTATCCTCCAGACGCGGGGGCGGCTGATTTCGTATTAGAACCACTTAGCTGGGTAAACACAAACATGTGGGTTTTGCAGTGGCGCTGACTTTAAAGTGCAATTTTATTTTACAGCTTTGTTGGATTTGCAGAAGTCATAATTCACACAGGGACAATCATGAAGGGGCCAACAGGGGGCTACAGCACCACCAACCGTATTAGTATCAAATGGAAAAACTACTTCATGGTACATGTATTTCCAGCTCTAACACGTTATTGAATGCACTATTGCATAGTAACTTGTTTTCTTCTGTAACAAACTACTTGGGAATTATTGGAAAGAACATGGTTATTATTGGTTCCATTACTATTTCTAATAATACTCGACTGATTGCCTAAATTGTTCCAAGCATTTTGCACTGTTGACTAGCTCCATATAGTGTGTATAGATTTTGTGCTACTATGCAATGCTAAATCAATGCTTTAGATCCCCATCCATCGTCACCAGCACAGGAAATAACTCAACATGATATCACTGCATGTGCAAAAAAACAAACATGTCACTACATATAAAGGAAGTTACATCATACAGCTCGCAGGCAAGCGCACACACACACATTTTAACATACACACGCATACGGTCTGTGCATGTACAGCACGTCATGCCGTCTTTATAGGAAAATGCCCTCAGTCCAGCTAAGTTTACTCATACGATCCCATTACGGACCACAATTAAATCAATACTCAAACCGATAAAGACATAGTCAATGCTTCTGCAGCTGCAACTCAACAAGGACACATGTTCACACATTAATGTTCACACACACTTCTGTTTCATGTGTGTTGCCTCTTTTTGGATGTGAATCTGTTGTGTGTTTATGTCTGTGTGAGTGTTTACATTAAGTCTCTTGAGATCTCGGAGAATACACGAAAACGGGCAGGAAGGCAAACTGGAATACATCGTGACTGGATTCAGGTGAACGAGGTTTTTACTGGCAGTCGATGGGCGACAGGTTTTTACAGAGAAGCGTGTTACATGGGTACGAGAGGAAGACGTCGTTATTGGTCGAGGAACCTTTTCCGATACGAAGTCCCACAGGACAAGCTACATCAGCACACGGATGATATTTTTACCACACCAGGACAGACAGCCTTTCACTACTCGCTTTTTTTTCTCTCCGTTTTCACTGTTATACAAAAAAAGTCATACAAAAATACCCCAACATTACATTCAATGAAGGAAATTTGTCAATTTCTGAAAAAAGTGCTCTTGCATAACTGATCATGTATGTCGCCTTCCTTCTCTCTATCTCTCTCTCTCTCTCTCTCTCTCTTTCTCTCTCTCTCTCTCTCTTTCTCTCTCTGCACCATCTCTCTTCAGGTAGTTTGTTTCTATACAAAGACCACAAGGGAGATTCACAGTATCGGGGGTTAACAGTTGGTGGCCAAGACCGGTGGGTGCACGTTTCACTCAAAGAAAAGTGCAAATTAGGTTGGGACAGAGTGTTCAGGGGCGTGCAAGAGTTCCGATGCTGCCAGGAGTCGGCAGCTGCCAAGGGGGAGGGAGGGAAGGGAGGGAGTGGAGGGAGGGAGGGTTGGTGATGGTCAGGGGAAGCTGTTGGTCTTGAAGTCGATGTCCTCTGGAGAGGACAGAGGAGAAAAGAGGGTGAGGACAAAACGTCACAACAAGCAGGGTGGAGGATGGGGGGAGGAGGGCGGGGCAGAGTCGATGGCGATACTGGCTCAGTGTCACTAATCTACAATTGGCAGGAATCCAAGCTGAAACCAGCATCTAAGACATTGTTTCTCCTTGGTTTTTCCAACATGTTCCAGGGTCCTACTGTCGGAGAGAGGTGTGATGGGGGTACGGGGGGGCTGTGGGGGTGAGGGGTCCGGTGGCGAGGACTTCACTCACGCCTCCATTTACTGGGGAGGAGGCTCCTTGGGCGGGAGGGCGATGGCCTCCTCGTACGGTGGCAGCAGAACCTGAAAGTTAACAGAACAAAAAGGAGGCTCAGTCCAAACCAGTGAATAGTTGAAAACATTTAACTAATTGTTTCCTATTGGTGGAATTTATCAGGGATGCTGTGCAAATATTTTGGGAAGTAAATACAATTTACGAAACAGTAACAGGAAGTGATTTCAGACAACAGTAGATATGTAGATACGGAAACGGACAGAGCCTTCTATACGTATTCTGCATTCATTGTGTCTGTATTTCATGTCTCCTAATTGGCTTACAGGCAGGAAGGACAGACAAATGGTGCAGTACCACCAGAAATCGTGGGGAAGCAGTGTAGCTAGTATTTCAACCGAGACAATCATAGGTCACGAGGAAGAAATGTAGACAATTGTGGAACTTTTTGAGGAGAGACTTTAAAATGAGATTGTTAGAAACATCACAACCTCGTCCAATGTCGACATGTTGGTTGTTGTCGACTCCGCGCTGGATGTATTGCTTAGCAACCACACCAACTTAAAGGACACATGGAAGTATGTGGGCTGTGACGTGTCTCTGTTCAAACGTAAAGGAAGCATAATGAGCCTCTAGCCACTGCTGCATGTTTCCCCTGATTCATTCAAGGTCTTTATACTGCATCCGTATAGAATAAATTAGGGAGGGAGAGAAAAAAAGTGAGAGAGAGAATATTCTCGGAGGGGATGGAGTTGTGAAACAGCCAGAGAGGCCCGGCGAACACATCACACGCTGGATTTGAAATGAAGTGGACAAGCAGACTATTATGTAACATGTCCAGAAGAGAGAGAGAGAGAGACAGAGAGAGAGAGAGAGAGAGAGAGAGAGAGAGAGAGAGAGAGAGAGAGAGAGAGAGAGAGAGAGAGAGAGAGAGAGAGAGAGGCAACGGACCCGATACATTCAGGGGGGAAAGTGAAAGAGAGGGAGTAAGAGAGAAAGAGAGAAAGAGAGAAAGAGAGAAAGAGAGAAAGAGAGAAAGAGAGAGAGACGACCCTTGTGCATTTTAATGGCATTTATATAAAAGCGGGACAGATAAGCAGCTGGGTACTTGATGTGTGATGCTGTAAGAAGCCATTTAGACACACTGACGGATTTCTAATAGTAAAAATAGATGGAGCGTTCTATTCATTCACCACTGTGTGTGTGTGTGTGTGTGTGTGTGTGTGTGTGTGTGTGTGTGTGTGTGTGTGTGTGTGTGTGTGTGTGTGTGTGTGTGTGTGTGTGTGTGTGTAGAGGACGGGAACGCAATGATGATGTTTAAACTGTTGGATGCTGTTTGTTTCTCTCATTAAAATCCATGTAGCTTGCGCTGTTTATTGGTGGATTTCAAAATAGAAAAATTTGAGTTGTATTTTTTGTACTCAACTGCTCATCCACATCAAATCGTGGAGAAAATCCTGGATATAAAAAATAATATCAGGGTTAGATTGTTTTCATTATAAATTCCGGTTGAGGAAAACACAACTTCTTTCTTGCCGTGGACAAAATCCACTGGCACACACCCAGTATTTGCTCAAAGGCCATACGATACACAACGTGATATCAGACCCTGCTGGATTAGCTCCTGCCCGCTGAGTCTGTTTCGTAAGGCGAAAGATACGTCATCAGTGAAGCTGGGCCGCTGCAGCACAAGGACGAAGTGACAGAGCGATGAAGTGCTGCGACGACAGAGGGTGTGAGGCAGATTAATGTCTTATGTATCTGTGTTGAGGATTACAGACGGACAGACAAATGGAAACCGTGACCGTGCTAAAGCCTCTCAGAATGCCAGAGTTAAAGCTGAGGGACGGACACCCGGGGTCTCAGCAGCCGGCCAATCACACCTCAGGATGACCTACAGCACTGTACTGTACTAACAACACCAACGTCACGGACTGACGCAAACTGCTCGACAACAGAATCCAGAGCCTGGACTAGACTGCAGACACTGCAGAGTCGATGCTGCTCTACCACTGACACACAATAAAGATGGATTTTATACATTTATCACTTTTAATAAATCCTTATTTGTTGCTTGCATTACTATTGAGTGAATCATGTAAAAACATTTAGGTTCTCACTCTAAATTAAATTCTACTGTGGCAAGAATGAATTCTTTTTAAATGACTCCCTATGCTATCTTCACTTGTACATGCATTTAGGGACTGTGGTATTATATCTATTCTAGGGGTTAAACAGCAGGACCCACTAACCAGAACCTCATGGAAAAAATTATATGTGAAATGACTTGATGTCTACGAAATACTGAGACATGGGATAAAACAGTAGATCCTGGCCAGATTGGATTTTTGGGGGCCGATGCTGTTAACCACATTAGGATTAAATGTTCAGTGTGTAAGATTTAGGTGAAAGGGATATATCTGCAGAAATTGAATATAAATTAATCCTAAAGGTGTTTTTTCGCTAGTCTATAATCATCTAAATTGTACGACTTGTTATTTTCTTTACCCTAAAACGTCCTTTTATATTTAAATACTTTAGATTTACATCGAGAGCGGGTCCTCTCTACGGAGGCGGCCATGTTTTTTACAGTCGTCCAAACTGGACAAACCAAACAAAGAGTTTTTACGACAGCTGCAACATGCAACTTCACCACTAGATATCACTAAATTCTACACACTGAACCTTTAAACTTAAAATTCTGTCTATTTTTCAAATCTAAATTGCTGCTCTAAGCACAATTACAGCTAAATAAAATGTTATACATACCTTGTACATTTAGAGGTATCAACTCATTGAACTGCAATAACATACAAAAGTTAATATGGTCTATATTTTTTATTATTTGAGCATTTTAGTATTTTACGTAGGGCCTAGCACTTGCTACACCATGTTAAAGTTAACGTGCTACACTAACACCTCTACTGAACCAAAAGCTTGTAAGTGAAAACCATTAAAAAAAAATCAATGCCGTGCAAATGCACTTGTATTAAAAACCGAGGATGGGAGGATTTTCCGTGTGTCCTTGAGGTAAGGGAGCGGGGGGGGGGGTGGGGGTGGAAGTGCGGACTCACCGTGGTGTCGTTGGTGGTGACGTACACCAGGACCTCCGTGGTGCCCCGGCCGCTCACGTATCTGTAGCAGTTCCACACACAGCCAATCAGGTAGGCCTGAAAAAACAGAGAGGACACACAACGACCTTTAGAAACACGGCCTCCACTTTTCATTATGATCTCATCCATTCATCAAGGTCAAAGATGATAATCATGATGACAGCAGACATGCATCATACCAACACTTCATAAAGCCTGTGGTATGTCAGCTGCATCCCAGGCAGGTGAGGACTCATGGCAATTCAATTCACTTGTAATAGTATACGGGCATTTTAACGAGTGGTCCAACCATCCGACGCTTCACCAAAACCTACTTATCAGGCATTTCTTGCCTCACTAAGGCTGTGGCGGCACTGAGGTTTAGGTTGGTCTGACTTGGCAGAGGAACAGGAGGTTCATTGTGCATATGTGTGAGCAGCCTGCTGCGTCGGTACCTCTGCCAACCGTAAGAGCAACCGCCGGACCAGGAAGCCCAGTGGACTGCTAACGAATCACTTTACCATCTGCTGAGCCGACCTCTCCACTGTGACGCCAACTGTAAACTGAGGTTAACGTATCCACGACAGTAGCATACGCACTATTGCACCTTTGATGCAGACCATTAGTAAAGTTGATAAAACATATAACAGTGGATTTTTTGAGTGTTTTTTCAGTGAAATAAGACTGTTTGCAAGGTCCAGTAGTATTTTTTGTCAGAGCTGTTTTCAGACATGAGAAAATGTCCAGAAAACTGTTTGTCTTTCACATATGAAGAACACAGCAGGATATTGTCCAAACGTGTTTACAACAGCAGCATATTGTACATAACATTCAGACGAGGGGTGGCGCTCGGATAGAGGATGCAGGAGGCAGGACATGACATATAAATCCTGCTGAGCAAATCTGGTGTTTGTGTTCACTACACATTTGCCTTATTGCACACAGCCTCACCAGAAAGCTTCAGGAAAAGGTCTGAAAGCAGCTTACGTCAAACAGTTTATCTTTTTATTCATCCAAGCTTCCATCCACTGCATCTAAATCTTTGTATCTGCTCTCTGTTTCTACCCTCTCTTCTCTTTCCGGGTCTCCTTCTTCCTGACTGTCTTCATCCGTCATTCATGTCACATGCAGTTGAATGGAGGATGTTGGCTGCAGCAGGAACTTCAGCAGGTGCTGCCTCTGTGCCGAGAGCTCAATGCGTCCTTTAGCAGATTTCAGATCTGGTACTTTTCCAGGCGACTGACTCAACTATCATCATGGAAAGGAACAGGACAGGAGCCGATACATTGTACATGCAGCGCATCGATAGATATGGGCTTCTATTGATTTCCCTCGGCAAATGTCAAGATTACGCTCTGAGCAAGAACACGTCTACATTTGATCTGTGATATCCAATTTCGGAGCAATGTGCAGTTCAATGAGCACACACACACACACTGTGCAACAAAGCTCTCTGTCTGAGTCAGGGCAGTTATAACCCTTCTCTCTGTGGGAGTCCAGCAGTTTGTCTCCCAGTGGCTGCTTCCCATCATAAAGCCTGGCTCTGGATGTCTGCCGAGAACATTTCCAATCTGAGCTCAGAGGAGAAACAACTTGATTTGATTGTACAGATGACTGCAACTTCATATCCCATCTCGTCCCAGAGCCCCAGAGCGGAAATGCGCCGGGAGAACCATTCATGCATTAAAGGGGAATTAGCTTGACAGGAGTTTGGTTTCCTGTTGTCCCCGACCCACTGCTCTCTGGCTGTGGGATAATCTCGTGAAGAACATTGATAATGGAAATGTTCGCACTGCCACAGTCATTATACACGCCATATGGCTCGTACTGCTACGAGATGTGCACAGTGTGAAGCTTAATTGCTTTAATCACATTGCAATACGATGAGCAGATCTATTAAAAGAGGCAGTTTTAGAGGGGACAGAGTGAGTGAGTGTGTAATCTGTGACGGTGTGATGCATACATCATTATACTTGACAACTTTACATTTTTCTATGCATCTCTACATTGTTAGACATCAGTCACGTGGCTGCGTGACATTTAGAATATTGCCTTGCAGTTGTATCTCGTCAGTCAAGTCGCAGTTTATATTCCTGACGGTTCAGACTTATATAATGTAGTGAATAGTTGAAAGGACTTTAATGAAAGGCATTTGATGCATTATTATAATTTGTGTATTATAATTAGCACAATCTTTTGGGTATTGGTAAAATTCTTTATTGTGAGGTCGCGTAGTCCTTTGAGTATCAAATTCTAATCAGTTAATCCTTGAGTCCAAGTGGATGTTTGTATAAAAGGTTATGAAATTGCCTCCAGGTTTTCCCGATGAAGTGCCCTGACAAGATTGGGACAAACGCGAGGCCACAATGACATTTGAAAACCAAAAACGAATCATTCATCAGTTATGTCGTGTTCAAGAGAATAGGATGGATTTGAGGGCATAGTGATCTTGGCCTTTGACCTCTGAAATCAAATCAATTCATCTCTGTGTCATCTCTGAGTCCGAGTAAGCATTTTGCCAAATTTGAATAAATTCCCCAGAGGTGTTCTTGATATTATGCTCACAAGAATGTAACCGTCCCGGATGCATGAAAAAGGCAGACACTAGGAAGACTGGGAGAACCTGGAGTGATACAGGGATTCTCTATGCTTACCTTGAAGGAGAGGATGCAGCCAATGAAGACGAGGACTGCAAAGACTAGGCACATGTTGTTGGTGGACATGATGTCCTCTTTGTAAGGGAATGTCCCCGGCTGAAACAATAGAGAGAAGGAGAGGAAGATAGATTAAAAAAAATAAACAAACAAGAAGTAACAATGTGGCCTTTGTTAAATCGGACAGACAAAACACAACCTTTAAATCTTTAACAACTAAAGAGTCTACATAGATCTAAATAATAATAAGACCTGTGTAAATGCCTGGGGCTTTCTTTCCCTGAACCAGCACAATATCCTGAATTTATTAAACATTCAATTAAAAAGCAGTAAACTCTTTGTTGAACTCAAATGTTTTGCACGGACGAGCACAAAGTTGTTTGTGTAGGTGTTTTATTTGTGAACATGTAAATTCTCCTCACCAGCTGCTGGAGGTAATCCTGCACTGTGTTGGGATAAACCACCACGCTGATGGCTACCAGTGTGTTAAGGGCAAAGTCGAAGAGTTGGTAGCAGAAGAATGGAATGATCCAAGCAGCATGTTGCTATAAAAGGAAAGATAAATAAGACAAATATTGAGAAACTCAAACAGCATCAATCTGTTATTGATCGTTTGTCAGACCAGGAATTGAATGTTCTCTTGTTTATTTACCTTGTAAGCACCGTACGTTGCCATGCCACATATAAGAATCATGAGTAGGGATATTGCAGTAGCGATGCAGATATCTGCAGAGAGACAAACACAACAAGGTGAGAGCAGATCATCGGGTTTACCAGTGAAAGAAAGAAAAAAACAGCAGGAAAGTAACACGTCATTTCACTGGAACCTTGAATCCACTGATGTAATCACAAAGTCTCTGTGAGGATTTATACAAAACAAAGCACCCTGGTAACCTCTCTATTTTTAGCATCCAATATGACTCGGACAAAACATGTTCGACACACGTGGATAATTGTTATGCAAGGTGCTAAATCTGACCAAAATGCAACACCCTTCTCAGATTCACATTACAGCTGCAATAGGTCTGATGAGGCCCCCTGTGGCACGCGAGACAAGATATTTATACGTGTCCAGGTTGGAGAAAATGATCCCACATCACTACTCATCAAAGTCAGTGCTTGCTGTGGAACAGTCGTATCTCTTTTAGGTTTCGTTAAGCAGGAAAACATTTAAAAAAAGGAATATTGCAAAACACAAAAGAGTGAATACAACTTGGGTATCTCATCACGACTTTGGGGTTTTCTGTTACAGTGATTATTAAAGCAGATACTGTGCTAAGACCCAGGGAATGATGGTTCCCTTCGATCTTAATCTCTTTCCTCAGACAACCACACATGTTTACACATAATCTATATAAACAACACGTGTAAACATAAATGCACCACCATGCATTTCACCCCACACACATCATCCACAAATTCTACTTTTAATTTCAGGATCTCTGTGCATTTAATAATAGTGATATTTTTGACGACAGCTCATCTCCATCACTCCCCATGTCTCACTATGTCTGACCGACGCTGCACAAGCGACAGCGTTGTCCGAGGGCCAGCCAGTCAAGATGGCCGTTTTAATCCGATGGAGAATTAGAGCCGTCGTTTTAATCAGAGAAGCCAGTGACAGGGTCTGTGGCGTTCCAGAGGCGACTGTGATGATGATAGCTGCCGGAGGGGAAGCACTGAAAATACACATGAGGGCTGATTTGTTCTTTACGGTGCTGAGCCTACTCGGCTGTGTCTGTGCTGACAGCAGCACTCTGGGAAAAGACGTGGTGGGCAGAAAAGAGAGGTGGTTTTAAAGACGCTGAAACACGCAGGGCTACAGGGACACGCTGCTGGCTTGAATGACCTCTCTCTGGATATATACAACCAAAAGCATACTGTTATGGAACCATGCAATGAGATGATGAGGAACGATACACTGAGATTAAATGATTGTTGTATATGCTTCTGCACTGTTGCACGGTGCTTCCCTTAAATAAGTGAGATGAATCTGTGCTGGAATAAAAGGAGACACCACAGCCAACACTAACATTGGATTTTACACAGACTAACCTCTGGATTTATGTATCAAACAAACAGAATCAATTTGTCTTTTAATCTATATTTGTTATGATAAACTCTACTGGAATGTTTGAGTAATCATAAACGACTTTATTTAATTAATCGAAATTTTTTAAAACAATGTATCATCAAGAGCTCGAAGAGAAGAAGCAAAATAAGAGTTTGCATAAGTGGATTATTGGGAATAGTCAATATGGGTTTAAAAATAACTACAAAATAGTAACATGCCATCTGGGTGAAATTTAAAACTAAAGAACATAGCAAACCTGGAGGAATACATCTTAAATGGATGGGTTGAATAATGGATAAAAACTGAAAATGCTTCCTTTAAGTCTGCAACTAACAATTATTTAGTCAGTAACTTCTTGCCCATCACAGTTTCCCAAACACTGTCTTTGATTTTTGTCTCACTGGTCTAAAACCCAGAGATAATCAACGGTTATAAACATCAGACGGATCCTCACAGTGAAGAAGCTGGAACGAGCAAATGTTTAACACTCAATTATCAGAATGGATGCGGATTAATTTGGTGCTGAGTCTGACAAATGGTTTCATTCATTTAAGATAACAAACTGCTTCATTGAGGACATTTAACATAATCTGTCATCCCACGAGATAATTTCTACCGAGCTGGACAGGCAGCAACGAGGGGATTAGCTGCACTCACTTGCATCGTCCATGACATCGATGTCAGTTCCCAGCTCAGTGCTGGTGAGGTGGTAGCGGTACTGAATTGGGTCATTGAGAGCCGACAACAGGATGAGTAGGACCACTGCATTGATGAGCTGTGGGAAAACATTGAGAAAAAATCAATATAAACATTATAATATAGTTTCCCATCTTTAGAATCTTGTGTTGATTTCCAGGTACTAAGTTTATGGTACTTTCAGAAATTATTTTTGTATATGTGGCATTTGTTAAATCAAATAAAAGTAAAAATCTCAAACAATGTAAAAGTTCATGGTAAATCATAATCAGAGATACAAAGATTGTATCAGTTCAATTGTGGCTACATGTAACAACAAATATTATTGGTTATATTTCATTTCATACTTATGATAAAGTTTATGAATAAACTGTAATATATCAAGTCTTCGTTACATTACTTTATCATTTAGGTTAGTTAACCTCAATTATGAATCATTGTCATATACAAGGGATAATCCCCATCTTGTCCTTTATTCTAAAATCAGCCGATATATCAGTTTAGTATCGGAAATGTTTTCGGTATCAACAAACAATCCCTCCAAAAAAAAATCAATATCAGACTCTAGAAAATAGGGAAAAAATATTATGAACAAAATTCAACTTGACCTTCAATTAACCTGGTTTGTTGAATCAAATGCCAAACATTTAATTTAACTTAAAATCCTAATAGAAGGAGACATAGCTGTAATGTTCAGATGCAGTTGTGTTGCAGCATTTATCCAAACAATTATGAAAAGAATAAAAACAAGTTCTCATGAGTCTTCTCCTTGTTATATCTCAACATTGTATCTGTGGAGGTCTCCCTTTGTGTTTTCAAATCAGACCTCTGCTCACATTGGGTCAGAAAGTCAGTGGAGTGACGCTCACTGAAGGTCAGGGATTTACCAGGCTTACTAACCTATGTTTAAAACTTCAGGTGATCCCAACAGAAAAGTGACTCTATATTTAACCTGGTCACGTGTAGGACGAATCCAACAGGGATTCACTGCTGAGGTTTTTACATTCCATCACAACAACAATAACAACAACAACAAAAATCTGCCAAAAGGGAAAGAAACCAGCATGGGAGCAAATTGTGAATTATAAGAAATGATATCAAATAATAAATACATGAGAATAACCCTGAATAACCGTGTATTCTTCAGGTTAAAGACCAATGAGCAGAGGCTGCAGCTCAAACGTGTTGTTTTGACGTACAACAGAGGACATTGCTCAAAATGGCAAATGAGAACAGAAACAGAAAAACAGCAGCAGCAGCCAACTCAGATTCTCCTCGCTTCAAACTCCACGACAGCTCGTTCGATCGCATCCCGGAGCTCCTGTCACATTCTGCGGTCACAGCTGAAGATATACGAGCCTGATCCGTGGGTGATAAATGGTGACTTACCATGTACCATATCCCCAGGATGATGGTGCCAGTCCGGACGTGGCAGCACAGGCAGCAGCTCGTCGAGTACCAGCGGTCCCACGGAGAAATCATCTTCTCTGCTTTGTGTTGGTTGTTTTGTTCTATTCCTGCTATACGACTTTTCAGGCTATTTCATGAAGGCTGCGGAGGATTCGAGCCCCTGCGACGAGAGAGACGAGAATGTCTGCGTCCTTGCGATGGAGGAGGAGGAGGAGGAGGAGGAGGAGAGGAGGAGGAGCGACCAAGTCCAGCGTATGTTCCCCACGTCTCTGCGAGCGGACTCCCGGAGAACACACTAATCTGGCTCATCCGCGGGTCATGTGACCAGATGAGGATTTGACAACATGTCGGTGCCTCTCTCAGACACAAGTCTTTTACTTTTTATTTTTACTGTTGATAAAGAAGTTTCCTCAATCATGCTGGGGGAACTGGAGTTAGGACAGGGCCGGATGAACCTCTCAATGAGGGGGCCTGGGGCAAACATTAGTTTCTGGGCCCCTCATAACCACCATTCTACAGTTTCATTATTTCCTTAAGGAGATTAATTCAATTTATGATCAACTACTTAGTAGACATAAATTAATAAATGGTTAAGTCAGGACTATAGGAGAATTTCGGAGACCACACGAAATGACAGATTTAACTGATTTTAATCTTAAAATCGCCAGAACATACACACTAGACAATTAGAGCGTAAGACCACACAATTGCTGTTTGTAGGAAACAACTTCAAAGTGGCTTTCCAGAGAAGATTCTTCTTATTCAGTGTGCGGTTTGCAAATCACTTGTAGGTGCAACTACTGCCACTTTCTGAACAGTCTGAAAGTGGATAACTCAGAAGAAACACAAATACAGAGGAGTACACAACATCAGGTTGGGGATGCTTCCCCGTCAGCTCACTCTCAGTGGCTATTGGTTTTTGTCTGAGCCGATTATCGTAAATATTAAAGATGTTTGAATGTGAAGCATGCAGAATGTAAGAGACGGGGATCGAACCACCGACTTATCGGATGTCAGTTCCTGCAAAGGTGCCTTAAAACAACTCCACTCACAACACTTGTGCCCCAATGAAAATCGCTCATGGATCTTTGCAGATGCAGCTTTTTTTGGGTTGTTTCCGGTCATGAGAAAAAAGTGAAAGTCACATGTCACTATGGATTCAAACACAGCACTCACCATGTGAGGACATTTGCCAATGGCAGCAGTTTTATCCGTCCCCCATGTAGGACTGGGTCATCGCCACTCAGTCAAATTGGATTTACTGTAACTTTGTCTGGATCTGTGGGAACGTGCGACCTTCATTATTTCCGCAGATCCGGTGTTTACATGTTGACACGATCAAAGATTGATGTGTTTCACTGCAGCGTTAGAACCAGAAGCCGTCTCTCTGTCATGAGACACAACCCGCCCCCGGCCTGACAGATGGGCCGGTGACCACGGCTCTAAGCTCTGGTCTGTGGACAGCATCATCGACACATTAGGGGATTTTCCTCCTCTGCCATGACTTAGCAGTGACCAGCCTGCCACCTTTTTAAATGCAATTCGAAGAGCAGACCTTGAACCTGTGGTGCATCCTTCCAGCCTTAATGATTTCCTATACAGAAGGTACACTGGACATTTAAATGATCAGATAGACATATTTGCGTAAATATTCGGAGGGATCTGACATAATGACCGGAAGTTCAAAGCCCCATAATCCTTTTTTCCCAGACCTGCTGGAGAAACATAAATCCCACACCCGGCGTTTGGGTGCACAGACACGTCAGCTGGGCTGTGTAACGTCACAACGCTTCACTGACTTGTTTTAGGACGTGACTGTCAGGGATTATGTGGGTTTTTTCATAGCAAGGCTTTGGGTGACCACAGGGCCTTCCATTACAGAGGGACCTTCATCATTTATACATCTGCCTTTCATGCACTCATGCAAAAAACAAACAACGAGCAAGGCAAACATGAGCAATGAAACAAAAAAACCTGTGATATCCCTCTGAAGTAAGGCTGAATGGAGAGGGAGCCAGAGATTGTAAGAGATTAAAAGCTGGTAAACCCAAAATGAATTGAGAGATAAGGGATGGAGAGAGAGAGAGAGGAGGCGAAGGAGGTCAGGCGCTGTAAAGCGTGCCATGCGTCTGCCCAGCCATATCGACTGGGGCAGTGGTTTGGCCTCGGGATGGGTCGCTGCGACTGGGGCCGAGCTCAGGCCTTGCTGCTGACACAGATTTGCCTCACACCATATAGTGTTTCCTCATGGTATTAATCACAGATCCAGGATCAGTTTGTCAGCAGCCAGGGAGACAGCACCGTTTCATATCCATGTAGGTCGTGGTGAATTCTGCTAATAGAAAATTACTCTAATGAATACCTGAAGATAGTTTGTCCTGAAAACATAATTAAAAGTGTTAAACAATCACTGTACCATCAGAATAACAACACATGTAACTAGCCTGAGGAGCACTGGTTGTTAAACTCATTGAACTAGAAATACGGCTGTGTGGGTGTACGTGTATGTCTCAGCAAATCAGTGCAGTTTCATTGGTCATAACATTTTTTCCAGACTCATCTGAGGTCACTGGGACCTTTGACCACTGAAATCTACTCAGTTTATCAGTGAGAAATGAACATTCGTGCCAATATTTGAAAGGATTCTCTCAATGCGTTTTTAAGGTAACACATTCATGAGGCAAAAAAGGGTTTGTGAGGTCAGTTTGACCCTTGACCAGCAAAATCTAATCAGTTCATCTTTGAGACCAATTTAATGTTTGTACAAAATTTATAGAAATTCCTAAGAGGTATTCTTAAGATCTTACGTGATAAGACCACAATCATGTTTTGCAAGGTCACAACGACCTTGATCTTTTATGACCACAATCGAATCGGTCCCTACCTGAGTGCAACTGAGAGCTTGCAACAAATTTGAAGATATTCCCTGACAATGTACTTATATCATGTTCATTTAAATTGCATCAACATATGTACGAACAGATGGAAAACCCGAAATCAACATGCCTCTGGCTACAGGCTGTTGCCAAAGTACAGGCATAAAAAATCCTAAAATATTGGAATGGAGTAATAACATTCAAATGCTCTGAGAAGCCTGAGAAAAAAAATCCCCACAGCAAAGATGACTTGCTGTTTTGTTAATTCTAATTAATCAATCCATTATCTTTTCTGCATATTCTTTGAGGATTAGAGCTTGATGCTTCGGCCCCGGAGAAACAAGAAGTACAAACTTATGACAAAGGGATATCAAGCATTTCTGATTTATTTTTCATTTTTACCAAACAAACATAGAAATATCATTTGTTCTCCTCATTAAACAAAATCATTCACAAAAAAAGACAAGTATATAAATACATTGATTGGATCATTTTTAATAATCTCTAAAAATCAATCCAAAAATAATAAAAGATGCCTGAAGCCACACCAAAAAAACAATTTTGCTTTATCTGGTCTACAAACAATTATGTACCACGGCAAGCTGAGGCGCTCTCCCTACCAACAACAGACTCCTACAGAAAAGCTGCAATTTGTCTCCTTTGAGAAAGCTATTACAGTATATACATTGAGTGGTAAACTATGCCATGAGCAAGTATCAATAGTTAAAGCAAGAGATCATTCATCTATTTTCATGTAGAGAAGTACTATTATCAAAGTCATGCACGATGAAATTACTCCTGACATCAAAACTTGCCATTAGATGGAAACTATTTTAAAAAAGGACGCAAATGTTATACATCTTAAGATTAAGGCAATGGAATTACAGGAAATTCCTTTTGTATGTGTGTAATTGTGTGTGTGTGTATATGAGTGTGTGTTTCCTAAGTCCAACTGCCATGTGGAATTAAAGCTGCTCCATACCATATCTCTGTGTATGTTTTCATTCTCAATCAAGAAACAAAAGTTACAAGTTTCACATTCCACAGAAAAAGGTAGTAAAAAAACCCAAACAATCCATTGACATCAAAAGGAAATCAATGCAGCCTTTTGCACAGTGCAATCACAGACCTGGAAAAAGCCCTTACAATCTGTACATATGGCATGGCTTTTTCTAGCACAAAAACCGGAAGATAGTAGCTCTAAAAAACCAGAGGAGAGAGAGCAGTGAGAGAGAGTGCAGGAACGGGGGGGTCAATCTCTAGAAAAATCAACGCCCAGTCTCTTCAGATGAGGACGGACAAGTTCAGAATGGTAAAAGTAAAGGGACAATTCTCAATAGTGCTACTGCTTTCTGGGATCATCACACTAATCCTGAACGTTACACTGCCTCCTAGTGGTTCACATCAGTTACTGCACTCTCGCCTGAAGAGTCCCAGTGCCAATTCAGAATCAGTTTTACAAATTAAGTAAAGCTAAATTATCCGATTTAATTTTTTACTTTTTCAGCATTTTTTAAAATCACAGTTTAACATAATATGGTTTAATTCGCAGCCAGTGTCTTTGCTATTCCTCTACCTAAAGAGGCAGAAGTGTATTTTACCACAGTTTAGCAAAATTATAAGTGTTTGGATCCAATTATTACCCTTTAAGAGAGATTGTGTAGATTTTTCTATGGCTAAGATGTTTTTTCCTGAATTCAACAGGTCCACAGTTGCCATCTTCATGTAGGAGGTTTTACAAACTAAACAGCAAACAGTCGATAATTTGTAGTTAATAGATATCAATGAAAATTAATTTAAAGGTCAGGTTTGGATGTATTCCAATCGTTATCGTGTGTACATAGGAAGTGTTATGGTTAGCTGTAAAAATTACTTCTTCATACAAGTCTTGTAGCAATGCTTTTCAGAGCCAACATAAGTGCTGTAAAGTTCAGCGAAAACGGATGGGAGGCCCCCAGCAGTATGAACAACCGAATGATCTAATTTCTTTTTACATGTATGTTGTCCTGACAACAAACCAACATGCAACAACCAGGAAGAATCCCTCTGCCAAAGCTCAGCAAGGAAAATACATGAATTTTGCTCATAGTAACTTAGCTGAAACCTCGTATTAGCTTTGGGTAAATGGAAAAATGCATTTTTGTACAGTAAAGACGAGTTTGTCTCATAGTTGCTCTGTGATGGTGTAACATCCTGCCCAGAATGAAGAGGAGGCATGATTACAGCGACCGATAACTGTCAATATATGTACAAGCCTGTAAACGTTGTATTTCAATAAACCTCCGAAAACTCCCAACCAAACCATTTAGACGGAACTGAGACTCTACCTGATGAACACATTTCAGTAATTTGATATACAGGCAGACATGAATAACAAAAACAAAGTGCAACTCATGGGGAATAAAAATGTATGGTTCTCTTTAAAACAATAATTAAAAGAAAAATATGTCTGTTTTTTGGGATTAACAATGATAACCAAACCCTTTTGATGCCATTAAAAAAAACAACTACATAAACATGTACCTACACTGCGGGTCTAGCTGTCCTGAAACTCCACTCTGGCTGCAGTGTAGCAAATAGTGCAAATTAGTTAAGATTTCAGTCCACAGGACCAGATTTCATTACTACATTTACCCAAGCAGGTGATATCTACTGTTTATTTTCTGTTTTGTTCAGGTCACTGGTAAACTGTTAATGTAGCTCAGAAACAAACTCTGTACCTAGAAATTATTGCATGTGATATATTTAATAACAATCGTTTGCATATGTTTAGTTGGAACCTGTGATGTGAATTCATGTTTCCCGTCTGACTTTTTTCTTCTGAGAAGGTTTCGGTGGCTCCGCGATTTGCTCGGACATCTCTGCAAAGTCAAAGAAAAAATTCATGATATACATCTCCAGATAAATGGTTGGAACATTTCTTCCCTTCGTGATATTTTTCTGTCCAGTGAGAAAAAAACAGATTCAGACTCAGAACAGTTGGAACCTACTCTGAGCGGAAGATATGCTGGGATTGGGCTTTTTGGAGGCCATCACAGGAAGCTCTTGGGGTTTGGGAGCTGCGTTAACCAGGGGTGCTGTGCTCACCACCTATAACCAAACATATAAAAAGACATTCCTGTTAAAAAAGGGTAAATGTCTACAGTGCAGCAGTTTTATACTTTACTCGCACATATTAATCTGAGAGCTAGAGGTTTTGTTTTCTTGCCTGAGCCTCGGATGCAGCCTCCTCTTCTGCTTTCTTCTTCTTGTTCCTCTTCTTCTTGGACTTTGCTGCTCCCCCAGAGGAATCCTCGGCATCCTTATCATCCTCAGATACCTGCCCAGACAAAATCACATTCAAACATTTTCAATTGAAAAACAATATCTCTAAGTTCTAGTCAGAGAAAATGGCCAGAGGAGATGAATCAAGCGATTGAGAGGTGCATTAGGGATTAACACTAAAAATTAAATTCCTAAAGCCTGTCACATGTCTTCAGGAGCTTTAGGCCACGATCAGTGAAAGTTTGAACAAAAAGGGATGTGGAGGCCATGAACATAGGGCAAGACCTTGTTGGGGGCAGGCTGTTCCTTCAGGGGAGCGGCTGCTTTCACCAACACAGGAGGCTCTTCATAGTTGCCCCAGTGCTCCGCTGGGGCATTCCAGTCAGAGGCGGAGTCCGCTGCTGCCTGCCCATCTAAAAAAACAAACATTACAGCAATTAACAAGATGGAATTCAAATCAAGGTAATTCTTTAAGAGGGTTTGGTAACCAGTATAGGATGGGCTTTTGAAACACTTACTGTAACCAGACCATTCATCATCGACGGGTGGGTTGCTCGCCCACTGCATCTCCATTGAATTGGATATTGGGTCTACGAAAGACACAGGGGAGGTAAAAACATTAAAACAGCTACGACTGAAAATAGAAAAGCAAAATAAACACTTATAAAGGTGATAGAGCTGGCAGCAGAGGTGTCAAGTTACAAAGTACAAATACTACATTACCTTACTTAAGTAGACATTTTTACTGGAGTTTTTATTTTTCAGACGACTTTTTCCTTCTACTCCTTACATTTTCACGCAAATATCTGTACTTTCTACTCCTTACATATTAAAAATAGCCTCGTTACTAGTTTTGTTTTTGGAGGAGGGGAAATGTCCCCTTACATTACTTTTATACTTTAAGTAGTTTTGAAACAAGTATTTTTACACTTTTACTTATGTAAAAAGCTTGAGTTGATACTTTAACTTCTACAGAAGTCTTTTTAAACCCTAGTATCTATACTTCTACTTGAGTAATGAATGTGAATACTTTTGACACCTCTGGCTGGCAGTTAATCACAAAACTAACCTGAGGTGTTGAGTCCTCGCATGGGGAAGGACACGGGGTTGAGTTCAGTCTTTATCCGACCATCAATGCCACTCCATGCTGCTGGCACAGGAACACAGAATAAAACATTTGTGGAAAACAGTCAAAATGTATTTGTTTTATGTGATATATTGTTTTAAAAATGTTTGGACAAGAATGATCAACTTATCAATATAACCTTCACTCAGCTGCTCTTTTCTTTTTGAACACCACTACCAGCAAACGGCTCAGTGGGGCAGGATATTCTGACCTCAGTTTCTTTCCCCATTTTTTATTTTAGCAGAAGAAGTGGCAGCATTTAATTGTTTTGCTGAAGCATTTTGACTCGTTCATCTTTACAGCCACAATTACATTTTGTAGCCAGCATTCGGAGAAAACCCAGAACAGTAAAAACTAAACTTAATGTTCTAATGCTTGTTTGACTCTGCTGCTGCAGTGACTGTTTATACTTGAGATGCAGAAAAGTCCGGCCCATGTGCTACCTTGTGCTTCCTGTGTCCAGCGCTGGTGCTCAGCTGGGCCCCGGTAATGCGGAGCAGAGGGCACGTTCCTCCACTTGGCTCCATCCATGGCACCCATCTGACCCTGAATCTTCAGAGAACTGTCGGTCCATCCTACGCCGTTAACTGAAGGCTCCTCTCGCCAGCTGGAGGACGCTGAGGTGGGAGGCATGCAGGAAGACACAGAGTCAGACTGGGGCAGTTTGGTACAGTAGCAAAAACCTTAAACTTATTTAAAAACATTAACAAAACTTATATCAGGAAAATAAAAAGTCAGGGAAAAGGAGAATACCTTTACCAGCTGCACTGGCTGTATCCACCTTGCCACTGGTTCTTGGAGGCAGCGACTCTGAAACAAAGCGTGGGCGAAAAAAATAGCTTGAGTGATATTCAACAAAGCCAGATTATTGTTTATTTTTACTCTGAGTGGAAATATCAAGATTTAAAAAATGTTCATTAAATATTTCTGTAGGCATTTTAAAATTACACTATATTTGATCTACACTCCAGCTTTGGATTACTTCTCTGTCCTTGTATACAACACAAAACCCCCATTTCTACCATCTACACTCAGTCATGGTTTGTTAGATGAATACCATGGTTTCCTCTGTGCTTCTTGCTGTTGGTCGGGGCTGCAGCTGTTGTCACATGGGATTTGGGGACCTCGACACCTCCTGAGCTCCCAGAGTCCTCAGGGCCTTTGTCCTTCCTGCGCTGCTGCTTCTTCTCACGGGCACTGACTTTGGTCTCCCATGCACCTGGGTGACAGACAAAACACCAACAACAAATGGTTAGACGTCTTGGTTCGTGCAAAGGACTGAAAAATAAATATTTGTTTATAGTTGATGCACAAGGAGCCTAGCAACTACAACTAAAATGGATGATTCTTGTTGTGAGTAAAACAAAACTGGAGATTTCAAGTATGCTGGAAATAGTGAGAACATGAAGGGGCGTAAACAGGATACAGATGAGTAGTCAGTTTCAAAATGAGAAGTTGTGAAATTTCCCCTACAACCGTTGAGTCTTACCATCCTCAGGCTCCTTTGAATCCTTTTTAGACACAATCTGAACTGGTTTCACGTCCGTCTTCAGTTTCTTCTTGTTCTTTTTCACCTGCACAGGGGCCTGCACCTCAACAACCTGGGGACAAAGACAATAAGTAAATTGGTTAGGCATCAACAGAGGAGCTTTACCAATATTACAACAATGACGTAATTGTTTCGTCAAATATTAGGACAACTAGAAAAGCTAAAACAAATATTTGGGCTGCCCTAAGTTATGGCAGCAAAATGTCAAACACACCTTCCCCGCTTTGGCCTTGGGAGCCTGCTTGGAAACCACCGCAGTCACTTTGACTTCCTCCTGAGCGACTGTCACCGGCTGCCCATTAGACTGAGTCTTCTGTGGGAGAAAGACAAGAAATCTCTTTAACGTGATGTTCACAGGTTTTACTTTCAAGATGGATCCTAACACCATGTCTGTCTGCAGCATCCCTAGCAAATGCACCTTGAAACTGCCCCATAAACAAAAGGAAACATTAACAATGCCTGGGCGATAAAACAATAACTAACGCAATATAATTTTCATCAATAGCAATATAACCAACGTCCAAATCATATCGATATTTTTATTATTCGTTCGGCAAGCATGGTGAAGTCATACACCACAAACACAGGCTATGGTTGCACCTCACAATTGTAAAATAAATTGCGGTTTATCAACTGTTTCTTTCTACTCATAAAGAATGAGATTAAAACAAGCTTCACTAAGGAGCAAAAATAAAAAGGTCTTTAAACCTGAGATAAATAGAAATATATCTTTACTAAAACTGCTTAAAGACAGCTTTTTGAAAATCATTACTTTGTTCAAAGATCAGTTTATTACTATCAGACATTATTCTATCGTGTTTTACCTATTTTCTTGCTACTGCTTAAGTAAAATTCTGCATTAAAATATCTGCTGTCTCTGATTTTAGATTTTGCATCACAACTCTGGCTGCCTGTGATTTTTTTAAAGAGACATTGTATTTAATTATTGTTTGAGATTTGTGGTCTTTCTGAAGCTAGTTAGCGTTAGCATCCTTTTCCAATCCAAACCCAGTGCTTCGCCGGATCTCGAGTCTGTAATTTTCCGTCGTGGGGCTAATTGAGGATAATCTTGTCTTTATTTAAGTCATGAGTACGTCCATCACATGACTGGCCCTGTGTAGCTCAGAGTATAGAGAGTAAACTAAGCGAGTGGAAACCATAATGAGAAGTAATAGTGTGTAAATTAGCTAACAGGCTGTGAGACGTGGAACCTGCGTCTCTTTGTGTTGACAGGTCAGAGGAGGAGATGTTTGAATGACTGAGCACCTTCCTCCAGCCTCCATTGTTTCTAGCCATCGCACTTGTTTCGTTTCAGTCTCACCGTGACTCGACAGCTCGTTACCGCGGCCTGCGGAGCCCTCTCCCCGGGTTTCTTCTTGTTCCTCTTCCTCGGTTCTTCTGGCTTCGCAGCTACAGCCACGTCAGCCTTCACGGGCTCGGGCTCGGCCTGGGTCCCCGGGGCTCCTCGCTTCTTCCCCGGGTGTCCACGTCCACAGACGGCGGCCCAGGACAGGGCTAGCAGCAGCAGCAGCCCCGCGGCGGCCGTGGACAGGACGACCCAGGTCGGGTACAGCTCGGGCTTCAGACCCAGGTCCACCCCGAGCTGAGCCCGGACGTAGCCCTGTCCCGCCGACAGGAGCTCCTTCACACGGCCGGAGAGCATCTCGGCTTTCTCCAGCGCGAAGCCTCGCAGGTCCCCTGCCATCTTTCCAAATTACGAAAATGCTAGCTAACTGTTAGCTACCATAGCCTGCATCCGTATGCTAACGGAGGAGTGGCTAATCCAATCTGGTTAATATGTGAAATATCAGTAATGCTACCATTAGCATTACATCAATACATATAGTTACTGATGTATTGTGGCCATTTCAAATAATCACTTGTCACCAAAATATAAAAATAAGACAAATGATTCATGCTTTACAACAAAAACACTATTTTCATTTTACAAAACATTTTATTGATCATTAAAAAAACGATAAGACATTTCCCCATAGAAGCCAACACCCCCGATCTTTCAACTCCATGAAATACAATCTATATATTTACCATCCTCCAGCATCCAGTGAGGTATGAAGTGAACCTAACATTATTCATATTTGACCTAACCTGAACTGTGCGAAGGTAAAAAAAACTCCATTGACAGGGCATCAACGTATTCCACTTTGTTGACTGTATTTGCTGTTAAATATCCCAAGGTGTAATTCTCAATCCCTTTAAAAATGTATGCTTTATCGAGTTTCTTTAATTTCTTTACTGCATAAAACAAATAAATACATTTAAAAAAAGTTAATATGTATGTAAGAACTCGGTTTCAGAAGTCTGCATCCAGTGTGAATTCACAGTCCGCCATGCTCGACATGACTCCAAATCTCTGATACTCGGCCACTCGTTTCTCAAAGAAGTTGGTTTTCCCCTCCAGCGAAATGGACTCCATGAAGTCGAATGGATTTTCCGCTTGGTAAACCTTGAAAAAGAAGAGGAAGAAAAAGTTACTGAACAGTATTGCACACAGTTAATCAAAAATGAACACGGTATAATAATGCATGAAAGGAACAAGGCTTCAGGGGTACTTCTGCTTTAAACAGCATAACTACCCTAGCAAAAAGAATGGAAATGAGAATTTTTCTACTATTGCATACAAATTTAGATAGAAATTACTTTATCAAGTCCGAGGTCAGCGAGCAGCCGGTCAGCCACATACTCAATGTACTGTTTCATCAGACAACCGTTGATTCCAATGAGATCCACTGGCAAGGCCTCTGTCAAGAACTCCTGCAACACAAGACAGGATGTGATGGTTTATTCACAGTTACTATTTGTGTTGTGCAGTGCACAATAATCCATGGGAATTATTCGTTCAAAACTACCTGCTCAATGCTAACAGCCTTGGTGATGATGTCCTTCACTCTGTCCGCTGATGGCTTTTTCCGCAGGTAGCTGTACAGCAGGCAGGCGAAACTGCAGTGCAGGCCCTAGGAGACACATCGATACACACTTCAGGGTGGCTGATGTTAAAACAAACAAGAACATCCATTAACTGTTTTCATAAACAAACTTTGACGGCTTTTTCTACCGAAACTGAACTAAGGGCCCCGCTGCAACTAAGACAATGTTTAAACAGCAAAATGTTGTTTTAACAGCTGAAGCAAACATGATTAACATCACACGAGTGGTGAATGCCGCCAGTAATACACCACATTTACCTCCAACAACAGCTGAGGGTCATGAAATGATGAGGGGAAAATTTACAAAGCCAAAACTAAATCCAGGTGTCTGACAAATCATCCAACATTACGGTCCTCCTCAGAATTATGCAAATTAAATCCATGTTTTAATCTATCTGTTGCAAGATTTCATATTTGACTTTAAGATTAATTTTGAAAGTATATAAGAATTACGTCAACTCATGACTGCACTGAGTAATATGTATTGAGTGGCCTGAGATCACTTTCAAATTTTTCGTAACTGGCTTGGATTTAAGTGTCCGTTTTCAACAGATAGGAAAACGTGTCTTTTAGTTTGTGAATTCCTCTCACCTCATCCCTGCTAATCAGCTCATTGGAGAAGGTAAGCCCGGGCATTAAGCCTCTCTTCTTCAGCCAAAAGATGGCAGCGAACGAACCGGAGAAGAAGATTCCCTCCACGGCAGCAAAAGCCACAAGGCGCTCACCTGGGGGCATAAAGACAAACTGTCATGTATATTATCAAGCCCCAATAAATGAGGAGATCTGCAAGGCCAGTATTGTCCATTGTGTTTCTTATATGATACACTGATGTTAATGTCATGCCTTCCTCACCAAATGTGGAGTTGCTGTCATTTATCCACTGTATGGCCCAGTCTGCTTTTCGTTTCACACACGGCAGGGTCTGAATGGCATTTAACAAGTGGTCCCTAAGACACAAAATTGAATTTAAACATTACCTGTTCAAAACCAGCATAAAAACTCAGTTACTTTAAAACTATTACAACTTTTAATGTAGAATACTGAATCATAATGGATACAATTATTTAACTTACAAACATTTATTAACATTAATATCTGAAGGAAGAAGATAAAATGAATGTACAAATATTTTTATTGTAGAACATTAAAATATTTAATCATTTTGCTTCTTATAAGCAACCTGACACTGTTGTCTGTGTGTATTGATAAAGCTGATACAGCTGGAAATGCAACAGCAAATAACCACAGTGTTGTAGACATATCCTGTGATCAACAGGTGCAGGTCTCTTACAGTTTGTTTTGAATCTTCAGAGAATTAGATAAACAAGATAAATTGTCTGTTTGTGGTTATGCACTTACACCACATTGAGCAAGGCTGAGACATATAATCTTTGCCATCTAGCCTTTACTTGAAGAAGAAATTATTCACACTGACTCAGTGGAGAGTAAATATGTTCTCATTAGACCTTATATACCTTTTTTTATTGAAATATTCAACATTAAGCCACAATGTAATTAACATTTTCATAATGTTAGACAGAACCACCACCAGAAATTACTGGACCAAAAAGCCACTGACCTTTCCTTCAGGTCCCTAATGTAAGTGTTGATAAGCATGCTGTACATCTCCGAGTGAACCGTCTCTATGAGGATCTGGAAGCTGTAGAAGGAGCGAGCTTCAGGGACCTGCACCTCCTGACTGAACCTCTGCACCTGTTCGATAAAACACAAATGCATCAAGCAAAAGTGATACTCCGGCACATCCCTGAATGCAAAATGTAATCAGTTAAATACAAATTTAAAGTAAATCAGTGACAGTTATGAAATAAGCAGTTGATCGACACAACGAGTAAGGCAGGATACAGTCTAGTGGCAATTTATGCTATGAAACATCTCTTATAGTTAAAAAGCAGTACATTTTGGCAGCTGAAAGATAACAGACCTGGATTTATTTACTGCTGTATCAGTTCATTATACATTTAACAGGTACTTCTATGAAGATCTTGTGCTGTCTTTAGATCCCACTAACACCTCTCTCACCAGGTTCTCATTGACGATGCCATCACTGGCAGCAAAGAAGGCGAGGATGTGAGAGATGAAGTGTTTCTCTTCTGGTTTCAACCGGTCCCAGTCCGACAGGTCTTTGGATAGATCGACCTGAGAGACACAACATGAAGAGTGAATCAGTGTCATACACTGATGAAGTTTTTACATTGATAAAAAGCTGTGGTGGACAATCAACTGGGAGTAAGCTTTGGATTTGTAAATATGATGGGAGGTTAACATATTCCACTTTGTGTGGTAATTTATCAGACATTTTAATTAAAAAGTTTATCATTATTGTTATCTGTGTATTTTCCACTAACGGCAGGTCAGAGAAAAACAAAAATCGCTGGACCCACCTCCTCCACCGTCCAGAAAGAGGCCTGCGCCTGCTTGTACATCTTCCAGATTTCGGGGTACTGGATGGGGAAGATGACAAACCGTCTGGAGTTCTCCTGGAGCAAAGGTTCCTCCTCTGTCTCGGAACTCCTTTGGCATGCTGGACTTTTATCTTTGATGCCATTCTGCAGAAATCCAGAGCAAAAATACACGTGTTGAGATGAGATCATCCTTTATTATGGGGAAATTTGCAATATTACAGCAGCAAGAGCCAAACACAGGCATCAGTGAGTAATAAGTAACATGCAATACCTAAGTTGTAGTAGTAGTAAAAATATATAAATAATACAAACATATTTATAACCACATTTAATTGATATTTACTCTGTTTTTTCTTTAAATTTAAATCTTTAAATTGAGGTTCAGTATTACGTTTAGACACGTTTTTGTGCACTGTACCTTTAATTACCAAAGATGCTACCGCGCCTGCGCGTTACAGTCTTATAACACCCACAACAATGGCAGTTTAACATCAACATCACATATATTGGGCTTTTTAAAAGGTTCTAACAACACAACAAACCATCGGTTCACCTTCCATTGACACTTTTAAACGTTTTGTGTCCATTTCAGCGGATGTTGTGTCGTCGCCATAATTAGAACACTTAAGAGCTAGCTATCAAGGAGCTAGCTTCACAAGCCCATAAACCTGCACTGTGTAGGACACGCGTGGATTTTCATTAAATACCAGATTCTCCCTTCTAGAACAGCAGAGTCCAGTCAGATATGACCGTCCTCCTCAGCCTACGTCCCTCGGTCTGACCATGGGTCTGACCCACGCACCATCTGTCTGTGTGGAGGCTGTTTACCTTGAACTGAAGGTCGTCCGGCTGCAGGTTTCTGTTCATCAGAGCCTTTTCCTGAGACTTGTTCACCGTCGGTGTCATTGCAGCTGATGTCGGTTCGTCATGCAGCTGCAGCTCTGTCGGTCGAACCTTTTAAAGAGAAGAGCCCAGCGTGCAGGGGAGCGCGCCCCTAGCGGCCACATGCGATGCTGCACTAAACAATCAAAACTCTGCATAAACACACCTCTAAAAAACACCTGACTAAACTAATTTGTGACAACACAGCATCAAGTCATCGATGAGCTGCTTTTCAGACATGTACTGAGCTCCACTGGTCATCCTGACGTTCTCCAGAGGGGCTGAAAACGCAAATGTCCCAGGACTTTCTCGAGTTCTAAAAAGGTCATAGAATGTCCAAAAGAGCTGATGTAAAAAGACAGGAGATCCTTAGCAGGATTCACAGCGAGCGAATAGGCATGTTGATAACGAATAGGAGGAATACATATATATATCAAGATGAAAAACCAATCCCATAAACATGGAAGACACTAAGATGTCAAAAGTTGGTGATAAGGGCAAAGGCTAGTGTCAATGTGCTTATCTCCAAGGCAGAATTTATAAAGAATCTTTTGCCTTTGACGGAAAATTACAGAGATTTCTGTGTGGTTGTGAACTGAGCTGAGAATCTCCTGCTGCAGTGTTTGTGTAAGAGAGGCAAACTCCTGAGAAAGTTCTGCGGACATCCTCTGGAGTTCATGTCTGAAAACGGCTACGGAAGAAAATGCAGGTATTTGTCAGCTAAAGTAAAGACAGGACGACGTTAGTTCAAACTAATAAATGCTTTTATTGGACAGGGATGTAGTTCGACACATCTCTAATACAAACAGAGTGTTCATAGATTTATTGTAAACGTGGAGGAACTTTCAACGCAAGTTCCTGTTTCATTTTGAAATATCCAATTTAACTTCACCCCAGTGTGGATTCAGGGTCACATGTCAATATGCGTTGGAGCTACACCGGTATGTTGTGTATCCCCAACCGGAACACGTCGTTTGTGCAAGCCCAATTGTCGTTCTGGTTCTTCAGCATGAACACTTGATGGAAGGCCATTGGGGGATGATCATCTATCTGTTGCAGAAAATGTGAAGACGATGGTGAGAAAACAAGCTGTAAACGTTCAATAAGGCAGAAATCCGGCAATATTCACGATGAAATCACACTGTTCCGGTAGCTCAAGTCAAAGTAGATGCAAGACTTTGAGAAGCCACTCGAAATTAAATTTAAGACCAATTCAGAACAGCATGGAGGTGTGGTTTGACTCCACTGGGAAAATTTGTTTACACATATACTGGTAACAGTTTCAGCCATACTGCAGAATCGTCATTTATTTTTCTTAATGTGCACTTTTCCATGTTTGATTTAAAAAATATATATTATACTTCTTATACCATTACATAATTATTCTAGTTATCATTCAGCTTTACATTTACCAATTACCAATTATACTTTTCATATTCATACCAATTCCGGTTATTAATCTAATATTATATTTGCACGGTCCTCATCACTTAAGACTTTCTGAGAACATGTCCCCAAAAAACAAAATCTGCAAGTTCAGTGAAGTTCTGACATTTGGATTCAGCTCCGAGCATCGACTGACTGTCAGCTAGTTTGAGATTTTCAATTGCAAAGTAAAAAGAAAAACAAATGTCTAATAAAATCTTACTCCCTCATCATTTTTAAGACTTACAACTTGACTTCAGACTAGGCCTGTCGCGATATGCAATAAAAATTAATTGCGCGATAAATTAAAATGAGCGATAATTTTTTGCCGGCTGCAATAAATTCAGGGATTAAAGTTTTCCGTCGCTATGACGGATGTCCGTCAACTCCGCTCGCATAAGGCTAAAAATGAGATCGATGCAGATCCCATCCGGCAGTCGGCCGCGGCTGCCGGTGGACAGACTCTTGTCTCCGCGCTGCCCGCGCCCCGCGTGCGTCAGGGTGGGAGGATCTCCTCGCGAGCCCTCTCCCAAGCACTGGCTGGCCCCCGCCGGGCGCATTTCCTCCGTGGTGCGCCGCGACGGCTCCGGGTCGGCTTGGAAAGGCTCGGGGCGGGAGGAACGGAGACCACGGCGAGAAAAGTTTCACAAAAGCGTTCGGGGGGACGAAGGCGGGCGGAAGCCTGCCTGCGACAGCCCCAGCCGCGGAGACACGGGGGTCTCCGAGCGGTCTGACACAGGGGTCTCCTCGGAGACACGGGGTCTCAATTGGCTCAGGCACCTAAGTCAGAGTCACGAGTCAGAGTGTGTCTGTTTTGTATTTATTTTTATTTATTTAAGTATAGTGTAAACTTTTGTTAACAGTTCATATATTATTCATAGTTTTAAGTTAAAAAGTTTTTGTATTTATTTATATTTATAATCTACTTTAAACAGTTCATATATTTGGCAATAAAAAAGTCTTTCTTAAATGTCTTCCAGATGTCCAGTTCCAGTGTTCTTTAAAAATAAAAGTTTATTGATCTTCGAAAGGGTGTACTTGCATTATTATGCCATTATCATTATATAAGTTGAAAATGGTGTCAAAACAGCAATATTATCGCTTATCGCAATAATTTCTGGGGCAATTAATCGCACAGAAAAATGTGTTATCGTGACAGGCCTACTTCAGACATTTCAAAACCAAACTGAGGGCTTGTTTTTAGATAAACAAATTCAATGCTTTTGTAAACGTTTTAGGGATCTGCAGGGAAACCTGAAGATAAACCTGTGTGCAGGATACTTAATAGTCTGCAAATAAAACATCAACCTGCATTAAAGCACAAATAAAATGTAGGTTTTCCATCAGTGCAAAAAGGTGCTTTGAATCAAATCTACCAGCTTACCTGTAACTGCCCAAACACCATTATGAGGATGCAACTATCTACTGTGGGTTGAAAGTCTTGTCCTGTGATAATGTGCTTTATGTTCTTGAAAGGCAAGTTCTGTGAAGTGGAAACAAAGGAGTGAGTAAAAATCGTCAATTTAAATTGTATCTGTTGAAATAATGAGGCCAATTAAAGGCACTAGAAAACTATACTTACTATTAGTTTGTTTGCGATGGCTTCCCTTCCGAAGAAGGTTGTTCCTTCCCACGTCAGACAAGCAGTACTAGACTGAGAGAGAAGTTTGTTCACATGAGAATGATTTTTGTTGGCAATTTGGTTTGCAGACAATGTTAGTGACATAGCAGACGTTTAGTGCAACAACACAGACAATACATGAATGAACAGTGAGGATACGTACATAAAGATCACCCAGGAGCATCCTGTTGGTAGTGTCAAACTGGGTGTAGTATACTTGGACAAAGCCTTCTCCGATCCTTTGCCATAATTCTGTCTCACTAGCCATGTGTGACGCTTAAGATCTGAAAGAAGAAGCAGAGTCTTGTTACCAGCAGTCAAGAGTTGTGGTGGAAAGCAAACTGTTCAATAAACTCATGATGAAAACTTTCTCTAGTTTTTCGACCACTCCTTAGTCACACACACACTTTCGTTGATTTCTCTAGCCGTTTTCAGACATGACATGTGTGTAAAGTCCGGAGAACTGGGAGTTTACCCAGTTTCATACATGTACAACGCAGCGGGAGGTTTACAGAACAGAGTTCTTGGTCCAATAAACAGCAACAAATTCTTCACATTAGTGAAGTTGGTGCAGCAGCAGAAGAAAGTAACTTATTAACTCCACTGCAAAGATCACATCATTTTCTTTACGACACACAGACGTCAGCTCATGTCACCACAAACTCTCTTGACATCTTTGTCGGTGTCTCCTGTTTTTTCACCAGGAGACGTTGGTTTTCTTTATGTTTTTTTCATTTTGGGTTCTGTTAGAAGCATCATCAAACCCCCCCACTCGACCATGGTGAATCCAGCAGGGGATCATCCCCTTCTAGGAGGCCAGGCGTAGAGAGTACATAGTAAATAATGCGGAGCCTCTCACTCAGTCATTTGTATTCACACATGCACGTCCTCTGTAATTTTTCCAGAGGATCTGCACAGTTCAGAGTATGTCTGAGATCAGCTACAGAGAATCTTGGGGATCTTGATGAAAAAAAGCATGCATCTTAAGAGACTGATATCCACGAATGTAGGACCAGGAGATAAATTGATAGAGATAATTATCGCGAAATAAGTTTTCCTCGATAGATATATAAGGAGTGGTTGGTACAACGTCGATAGAACTCATTCCATCCATGTTTGGTAGACAACACCAACAGCCAATGAGAATAGCACCGCATCGAAAACACAAGTTATAAACTCAACACAAGTCTATTATTCTTATAATCGTTCAAGTTGCTTAATGAATATTTCCAAATATATTATTATATATTATAATATAGTAAAATTGTGATTTTTCTGATTCATAATTTAAACAGACGACCCACAACTCAGATTGTCCAAATAACACAATTAGCTGTTCTCCTGTGTTGTAAATATACAAATGGGAAAACATTTGACTTAAATCCATTATTGAATCGTTTCAAAAATAATTTTCCAGCCAACAACTCAACAGATCTGCTGGTTATAGCTGCTCCAATGCATTGTTTTCATAATGGTCAGTGTAATTTCTGATCATGTGGGGAATATCCCAGACGACCCGTACCAGCAATCTGAACACACCCTCTCTGAATTTGGCAAATACAGCTGTCGAAAACCTGATGAATTGATAAAATAATCGACGGATTAATCGGCAGTGAATCTAGTTGTGAGTTGCAGCTCCAGCTTCACTCCTGTAGGTGGAGATCTCGCTAAATACCGTTACGAAGCTGGAAAAGCCATTGGAATAGCAACGAGTCGACGGCGTTGTTTTCCACGATTTGGCCTCATGGACGTAAAACCAGTGCGAACGGGAGCTCGGTCGATATCGGACCAATCGATCCAGGTTCATCGGAACCCGGTGTCGCGCTGGTTCAGAGATCAAAGTGTCTCACCGCTGCACGCAGCACCGCGAGAACATAGCAAGCCACGCAACTTGCGGCTAACTAACTTTGCTGTTAGCACGCATGTTAGCATTCCACCCGGAAATGTGTCAAATGTCCCCGTTAGCGCCGCCTCGGTTAAACCGTGTCGCCCCGGAGGTGAGTCGTAAAGTCATCGGTCGTGAACCGAGTCGTATCCGCTCGGAGAGGGCTGTGGTGGGTGCTTACTTTGGGACAGAGCGCCGGTTCGTCAGCGTGGAGACAGATCCAGACAAACCGAGGGCGACGAGATTCCCGCTTCCTCTTAATTATGACGCACTCGTGACGTCGCCTACAAACTAACCAGTAAGGGCCCGTTATGTCTGAGAGTAGGGCTGTCCCGGGTTCTGCCTGTCGGGAATCCGCAGTGTTTTAGAAAATTGTCTGATACTTCCACCAACAGGATCAATACCCGGTTATAGATGACTGTGGCCGAGAGAGAACAACGCAGTGCAAATTAAGAAAATACATGCAATTATAAAAACAAAACGTGCAAATAAAGAAAAACCACAACGGACATGTTTCCAGGGGACCCCAAAAAAGTGATGAACCTCTCTGTAGTTCAATACTTTATGAATTTCATCACCACTGACGAGTTGCAGACTTCACCTTCTCTTTGGCATCACTCTCACACCAAGAAGGACCTCTGTAAGTTTATTATTGATACATTTTTCATAGAATGTTCATTATTTAGGTAAAATGTTATCTATTACCCATTAATGCAAATATAGCAATAAAAGACCCCGTATTTTTTTGGACGTTGCACTATATGTAAACCTTATTTCCAAATCATCCAGCAACAAGTATGTTTAAACTTTGAATATCTTCAAATCCTTTATACCCTATTTATATGATTTATATGTATATTGTACCTCCGGCTTGTATGTTCCTGTTTGTTATCGTTTACAATCCCATGAATATTTATTTCTTGTTCTGTTAAAAAAAAAACACATTCACAGAGCTTTGAACTACAGCCAGGTTCATCACTTTTTGGGGTCCCCTGGAAACATTTCCTTTTGTCGTTTTTCTCAGTCACTCTTGCTTGTAATGTGACAGTTTGCAGCGCATGTGTTGTCAAATTGAAGAAGTTATTTTCTATCTGTCATCAAATTGATGAAGTTGTTTTCTTTTTGCATGTGTTGAGCTCTCTCAGCCACCGTGAGCAATAGACAATGTTTAGGTCTCTCAGTATTAGTAGAGTATACAGGATTTATAGACTCAGTGGTAACGCTGCCTGTGAGACATGACTCAACGCGAGAGTCAGATAAATTGGAGCTAAAACACCAAGACTGAGTCAAAATAAGAATACACCAAAAAAATTAATATATGACAACAAACACAAGATAAACTTTTAATATATAAATCTTTATTGACTATTTTAAAAACGTGAAACAAAAGCAACATTTAAACAATAACATCTTTATTATTAACTACTTTGGCAAATCATGAATCAAATAACGAATCATCGCTGATTTGTTGAAAAGGGAAAGGGCCACATCACACCTAAGGCGAGATTTTCTCTACATTCCTCCATCCATCGGGATGAAACACTCCCTCAGCTTCATCACCGCCCTAAACTCTGATTCATCTTCAGATAATCCGACTTGTGAAGTCGACACAACTCATCAGTATTGTGCTTTTTTTTTCTTTTTGAAAAGGTGCCATCAAAGATATAGCCCCACAATCGACGGTATCATCCAAGGCCAACGACGTCAGGCTAACAATAAAGTGAAATCTTCTGAAATGGAAGACATTAAATGCTTAACTGGTTGAGATCGATATTGCTTGGGGAGAGCAATAAGATGCTGGAAAAACAGATTCATTCATAACAGCGTGCAGGCTTTTTACAAATACTAGTAAGAGGAATGTAAAATATAAAAGAGCTGGGTTAATCCTTTGTGTAATATGTCCTAAGATCTTTACAGCACCTCCTTAAGTACCTCTGTTTACAGTGGGACGACTCTGACCTCCTGACTTGTCACATTTAACAACGGACATTTTCTTCACAATTACTGAAAACAGGACTGGACAGAAATAAGACCCTTATAGGCACTTTATAAAAACCAGTTTGCTACAGTTTAGCGTTTGTTGCTGCCGAGAGATCGACACTCAGAATCTGCAGTGTCTCCACACACTTGACTTCCAGTGACTTGTTCAGAAATGCTGCTATTGCTGGGGTGAGGCCGCCGCACTGACAGATCCACTTGCGATGGATGGCAGTGAAAGTTGTCTCTACAGTTTTTCCACCCCAAACAGGCCTCTTGAGGTTAGAACCAAGTTATGTGTTGAACGTTCCGGCGTGTCACTGTTCTGGCTGTGACGTGAAATAATCATCTGTCCGGAACACGCTGGGGATTTCTTGACGCTGATTTGGTGCTGGTCTTCTCGGGCTGGCCGGTTTCTGTCAGAGAAGGGAAGATAAATGAATCTCCACTGTCCAGTAGCACACACACTAGAGTGGAATCAGGGGCAACTGCTGGGAAAACTGTTTTTCTTCATGAGGACAACTCTCAGACTACAATGTATTAGCTTTAAAATGTTTCACGGTTGCTATGTTGCTTACGTTGTTTTAGTTTGAAAACTTCGGGCTGCATTTGAGCATCAGTGTGCACAAGGATTGGTGTTCGTTTTAAAAGAAAAACGCATTAGCATGGATGTAGTAGAAAAGACAGTGTCACACCACAGTCCACTATTTATCCCACGGTTCAAACAAGACCACACTAAATTCATCGATACACAACAAGCAAACTGTGTAAAGCTGCAGATTCACAAGCTCTTACATTTAGGAAGCCTGGGACACTCATTGTGCGGAAGATCTTCTTGAAAGCGCCCGGTAGTGTTCCTACTTCTCCCTCTGCCTGCGTGACCTGCTCCTCCATGGCGTTGACGTTGGCTCCCACCATCTTTACGAAGGCCTGTCGGCACAGCAGAATAACACGGCAAAAAGATGAGAAAATCTTAATTCTAAGCAAAAATATTTTACGCCAGGAAACTAAATTCAAAATACTATCACCCACATGTAAAAACAAAAGGCGTAAGAGGGCCACTTGCTTATTATGTCTGAATAATTTCAACAATGTATATATTTTTAAATTGCAGAAAGAAACACTGTATGTATTTTTGCTTTTTGCCAATTTCCCTATTGTGGGACTTACACAGGATTGTCTTATCTCGTTTTCGCTCAACGGCCTCTGTCACAGTTAGTTTCCCAGTGTGAGTGAAACATAAATAGATTTCAAAACAAGAACTTTCCAAGACAGGAGAAAACAGGAAGTGGTTGGCTAATAAAAAGTGGTTCTTGTTCACAATATCTGTACCACTCTCTCCGCTTGTGAAGTGGATATCTAATATATCATATTACATCACATGTTTCATTAATTTCACAAATCTTGTTCCTAGGAGTCATTTCACTGGATAAAGTGTGTTTTACAAAAGCACCAAACAAATAATTTTATACAAAAGCAGTGTTAACAGCCTCAACTGTGATCGCTTACCTCTAACTTATCAATTCTTCTGTATATTTGTCTCATTTCATCCGACTTCTGCTGGATCTGAGGTAGGTTTTCATTCACTATCTGGGAGGTATCGTTACGGATCTGGTGACAAAACACAGAAAAGTAACAGGAGACAAATATACTTGTCATTAGGTTTCAGTGCATCCACAAAAACTAGTCTTTTACTGTTTCATAGCCTGAGCAAACTCACCATATCCAGCATTCCAACAAACTCATCTACTCTCGTCAGCATTTCTTCCAAACTCTTCTCCAAACACAGGATCTGGAGGAGAAATCATTGGAAGAAAAGAGAATGTTGTAAAATATCAAACACATTCATGCAAACTAAAGCTACTGACCCCACTCTGAATCAAAGGAGTCAACCTTGGAACTCAATGAAATGTGCTTAAATTGTTTCAGCGAGGGTCACAAGGTCAAAAACACAGGGTGCTTTGTGTTGTTCCAGAGCCAGCTCACTCTGTGTGTGGTGTCATGCATATCCACTTAATGTCAACTCATGAGTGACAGAGAGCCGGTAATCATGAGGAACGCTTAAGGAAACACAGTCAGTACCTTCACTCTCCCCAAGCAATCCTGTTTTCTTTATTATTTCAATGGATTGTGGTCCAAATGTCGTACAGCCCATTTCCACAGGGAAGGGAGGCTGTTGGAGTCGTGTCATTTCCCGACCTGCTTCACAATTATGACTTATAAGTAACTGACAATTAATCAGTCATAAATACATTGACTACAGCCTAAAGATCTGATTCTAACTACTTTGGCAAATAATGAATCATAGCTGTGACCATCACTGATATAAGAGTCAGGCCCCATTACATCTCTATAGTTTGGGTTCTTTTTAATTAAATCCACCAGCCCTTTACCAGATGCTTATGACTATTGGCAGCTTAATTGTTCATTTAAATTACACTTTCATTGATGTTGGTCCAATCGTCCTGCAGAGGGAAGATGGTTGAGTGGAGACAGTAGAAGAAGTGCCATGCTCAAGGGGGGTCTTACATAATCTGGCAACCGCAACAAACTGTTCTCAATCATTGCTTAGTTACAACTGATGAATAAAGGATAGAATCATTGATCACAGCCTGTCAATTAATGAGTGCATCAGAAACAAAGTGGTACCACACTTGGCTCGTGTTGACATGTTGTCCCTCACAGAGCCTGGTGTGTTTTGTGTGTGTATTGTGTGTGTGTCTGTGAGAGCAGCACCGACCTCCTCTCCAGCCGAGGCCCTGATGTAGGAGGAGTAGCTGAGGGCGGTGTGTCCCAGCTCCTCGTCGTCCTGCTCCGGGTCGAGCCGGCGGGTCGCCCCGGGCTCCGGAGCTCCGTGGAGGCTCGGGCTCTCCGGGACGACGTTGGCCGCGGCGCCGAAGCTCGGGCTCTGCGACACGGACCCGCTACTCAGGATCTCGCTGACCATGGACAAGCTGCTGGCGCTCTGCGACACGATGCCGCTGTCCCGGCTGATCTCCGCGCTGGACTCCTCCAGCGGGGACAGCAGGCCCACCCGGTCCACCCGGTCCACCCGGTCCAGCGGACGATGCTCCATGGCTCCTCTTCCCCGAGCTACTGCCGTGTTTTCACCACCGAGATGTCAGCTGACCCGGTCACGTGTTGCTGGGAAGACGACGGAGCATCACGAGGGTCAGAACAGTGGTCGGCACAGCAAGGCGCTGAGGAAAACTGTCAGTGTCAGTTCTCTGTAGATTGAACATGTTTATTACATGTGTGATTTTTACATGTTTCTAAACCCGGACTTTAATTCTACAGCACCTTTCATGAAGTTAGAAAAACTAATAAAAATGCTGTCATTAAAATAACAGCTATAACAACGACAAAAACATTAAAAAGTACAATAAATAGACAAAACGAATGGTTTAAAAGTTAATACTGTATACTAATAATGGTTATAATGTAACCGTTTATTTCTGTGCACAATCAATTGTTTTTTGTGTATGATGGAAGCTGAGGAGGCTCAATGTGTTTATATTTGAATTTATCAGTTATGTATGTATATTCAAATATAAAAAATAATGTGTCCATCTTCTTCCTGTGCTTAGTTTCTCATGGGAATGAGCAGGTAATCCAATCCTTAATTTTGCAGAACTTCAACCACCTATTCATTGCACAGTATCTTAATTTACATAGTTTAAGATATGGTGCAATGAATAGGATGTTGAGGTTCTGCCAAATTTAGCTGACCAGTAACTTATCAAGGATACTTCGGCATGCAGTTGGGGAAGAGTGGGGATTGAACCCCCCAACCCCTATGTTGAAGAACGACCACTCTACACTGTAGGCCACACAACCACTCAATATCTCAGGCCACACCGCCTTTACATTAACATTAAGGGTTGGATTACCTGCTCATTCTCATGAAAACTAAAGGCCAATTTATGCCTCTCCGTTTTTTCTATTACGGATAGATAAGACCGCCCTATCCGTCGTGAAACGCTCTCTCCGAGTGCTTCGGACAGCTTTTCGTACACGTCTGATTTTTCTAACTATCCGTCTTCATGTTGGAGACCCGACGGACCGCTCTTGGCTGTGATTGGTCCGCGAACGACATAATTTCCGTATGACGTCATTTCCGTATTTCCGGACCTCAAACTTCCTGTTTACTAGTAGCAACAAACACGAACACAACTATGATTCTACGATTAATGTGACGTGTGTGTTAAGCCAGCGGAGTTGTCCGGCTGACGGTGGCTCGTTAGAGCACTGAGGGCATGTGTGCACGGTCACATACGGTTATAACGAGCTTTCAAAACGGCGCTAGCAGGCTAGGCTAGCCACCATGCTAACTAGGGTGGTAACAGTGCAAGAACCCGCTGTCACGACTTTAATTCCACTTCTATCATGACACTGTTTCTATAATACCGTCAGGTTAGAAGCAAACACTGGATAGTAGTTGTTAGTGCCGGGAGTCCCTGCTGACTGTGTGTGGAAGCTGGGGGGAGCTAGCTCCGGGTAGCTTCTAGCTACATGTAGCCTCAAGCAGATTCAAGCTGTGGAATCAGCAACACAGTTCGGAAACAAGACCGGGGAACCGCTGCGCTAAGAAACGATTACATCAGCATCTTGACCCGCTGGGTGTCACTTTATTTAGTTCTGTTAGTTGCCATGGTTCAGTGTGTGGGACGCAGGCTAACATGTAAACAGAGACACGTGGACTTCTTCTTCCCAAATGGGGTAGGCTTCTCTGAGCTCGTCTTCCGTTGCGCCACCTATGGGTTTGGCGGGGAATTGTTTTTAGACGGATAGTCGTCGGAGAAGTAAAAATCAAAAAGACTCTTTGACCCCCGCTGAGACCTCTCCGAGAAACGGATACGTAGAAGTATATAAGAGCCTTAAGCACAGGAAGAAGATGGACACTCTTTCAATTCTCTCAATTTGAAGTTGATCTGATGTAAGCCCTGGTACAAGTACCTCAAAGTAAAAATGTAAAAAGTAAGCATGTTAAAGCCCTCAAAAAGCCAATTAATTTGCCTGAATAATAATAATAATAATCCTTACAATTTCAATAGGGCCTCACTGTCTGTCAGTGCCTGTCAGTGCTCGGGCCCTAAATATGCAAACAAACAAACAAACATACTTTTGAAACAGGAGAAACACAAACTGATGTGAGTGAAAGTTCGCAGTAAGTTTATAGCTTTATCTCTATCAACTGAAAAATATATTATTGACCAATTGTGACAAATAAATTATCAACAATGAAAGAATTGCAAACCTGTATTGCAGAATCTCGGCCAGCAGGTGGCAGCCAGAATCACTGCAGTGGATTGAGTTGTGTGCACAGGTTAAAATGGCTTGCGTTTGATTTCAGTGCACAGCATATCTATACATATAAGTTTCCTGTCAATTCAGTTTATTTGGAGAGAAGATGCAGGGATGAAATCCTCTCAAATATGTATTTAGACATGGTAGCAGAATAACTTGGAAGTATTTTTCCACTTTAATCTTCAGTTTATTTTCATTTGATTTGCCAGATAAGCATCACTTAGCAACCGAGCATTTCCTCCATGTGCAGGTTGCCACATGATTGACAGACACTGATAGCAAAGACTAATTATGTGACTGACGGGGTTGCGGGTCTCCCACTGAACCCGCAATCTGCTGCTCGGCGGTGCAGATCCCAACCGAGACAGAGCAGCTGGATGTGGATGATGTGTTTTCTTTTGGAGCAGCGTCACATGCTGGGTAAACACAGCAGACAAACATTCATTAGCAGAGAGGTGAAAGGAGTTGGATGCTTCTGAGTGACAGAGCTGCATTCCTCCTGCTCGTCCAGGTCAGATACACCGGCTGCAGCCAACAGTCAGAGGATGATAGGAAAACCTTCAAATTCTCCATCTTCACTCTCTGGTGTCTACACAATTTATTCTGTGACAAAGCTTGACCCTCCACTCAACCTGAGACAGGCACAGGCTTGTGGCCTGAGGCTGCAGATCTGCATGTCTACAGCGAGGTTAAAGCGACAATAAGAGACACTCCGATAACGCTTTCGTTTGCCCTCAACCGTTCACCATCTTTGAATAATTCACTGTAAGCAATCTGTTTGTTGTTTACTTGAACTGCAGAATAATAACAGCTCAGTATTTTCCAGAAAGTCACACCCTTGAGGGGAATGCATTATCGTAAAAGATGTCGCAGAGCTTATGACATGTTTTATGGTTTGGAATTCCCGTCCTCACGATGCTTCTGCTGGTGAAGAAGTGGAAACTCAGAGTCTGACTATGATTGTAGTGAAGAGCTAGAAGACACTTGTTGTTCTGAGGGGTTGAAACCAAAAATGCTTGTTTGAGGCAGTTTTCCCTCTGAATTGTACATTTTATTCAAGTAAAGCTGAACCCACTGCATAATGATTCTTTGCTACAAAAGTCTGGTGAAACAAATTCAATTACGTTACATTTATACACAAACAACTGTGAACAAAGTCTATCTAGAAATGAAGCCAAAATATCCCAGATACAAATGCAGCCATTTTGCAGCGAGGTGTTACACTTTAACAGAAACCATCTTTGAGAAAAGATTGTGTATTTTGACCTTTCAGTTTGAATTTGTATTTACTTTCTTAACTTAATAAAGTCACAATATGCAAGGGAATATTTTCTAATTAAAAAAACCTTGAATTGGCCATTAAGTGGTAAAAAGTCGTCATAGTACTCAGGTATCTATCAATTTGTCTTATCACCAGAATTAAGCAAACTATCTATATTCAAATTTCTATTCAAATTTAACAAATGTGGCTATAAAGAGGCTCTCGTAATAATAATAATTAAGAATCATAGCTTTGTAATAACACAATACAGTTAACAATAGCCGAATTGTGAGACAGAATAATTTATTGGAACAGATACAAGGATTTGATCACAATCATCAATGCATAAAAGAACTATTAAAAAAAAAAGAAAAATCATACTCTACACAGCATTTATCAGAATATAAGAAATATAGATTTACTCTTTAAAAACATCCATAAGCAACCCCAAGTTGGTCCCAGTAATAAGAATGAAAGGTCTTTATAAAAGTGGTCACTAGCAGGAGATGTCGTTCAGAACTATCCGATAAAGTGGACTCGCCTAAAAACAATTATTTGATCCGATGCTTATTACATACATACGTACAAGTTTTTTCATTTTAAGACAAAAACAACCTTAAAAATATAAGAAATATACACAGTTTCCTTGTGTCATGGCTTGCAACTTCCTATTATTATTATCTTGTAAAAACAAACAGAAGTTACTCAACTTAAAATCTGACAAAAACCCACTTGTGCTCATATTTATCCGCTTTCCAGTTTGAGTCTCTGAGCAGTTTGGGATGTTAATGTCTCTGAGCGCGTGTGTTTTCTAAGTATTATAGGGTAATGACGGTGCCGTCCTCCTCCACCCCCCCCCTGGGCAGCGCGAGACTGTGCCGTGGGTCCGTTTTCAGGGAGCTGAGGATTTTGTGCAGGCTGCCGTTGCTGTGGCGGAGCGCCGGGTTGCTGCTGTGGTGCGGCGGCTGTACGTGGTGGTGACTGTGCTGGGACTGTTGGTTCAGGCTGTGCTGCAGGTTGAGGTCTCTGTGAAGCTGGTAGCTGAGGCTGCTGTGCTGCTGTTGGTGGTGGTGCTGCTGCTGGTGGTGCTGGTGCTGCTGGTTGTGGTGGTGGGACCCTCCGTTGAGGCTCGTCTGGGAGCGGAAGGAGGCGGTGGAGACGACCGATGAGGGGCGTGTGGGGGGGCTGGGAGGCGCAGCAAGGCCTGGAAGCGTCGTTGGCGTCTGCTGGTGTGTGCGAGACACGCTGGACGCCAGGGAGGCGTTTGACCTCTGAGACGGCCGCTTCATGCTGCTCTCAATGACAATATCGGTCTCTTCGTCACTCTCCAGGTCGTCTTGGTAACCGTGTGCCAAGGAGGACGTCGCTCCGATGGAGGCCACAGACAAACTGGGATAACCGGTCGATCCGCTGCTGTCGGACGACTGGCCGGAGCTGCCCGATATCCTGCTGCTGCGGACCACGTTATTGCGCTGGTTCACGGGCTTGACCGTCACGATCAGGTTGTGGCTGTTGGCGATCATCATGTCCGTGACCTGATCCAGGGACTTCCCAGTCACTTCGATGCCGTTCACCTCCAGCACCTCGTCGTTCACCGCCAGCAGCCCGGTGCTCTCCGCCAGGCCCCCGGGCACCAGTCGGGATATGAAGATGCCGGGGACTTTCTCCAGGCCGTGTGGTGTCACCCGCACGCTGGTTCCATCTCGGATGTAAAAACCCAAGGGTTTGTCCGATCCGTGGCGATACAGCCGGACACGACGGTGAGATTCAGGGAGGATGTCTACATCGATAATGGAGGAGACGGGCCGGAAGTCCTGGGGCATGCCAATGCGGATGTGTGGCCGTTTGCGGTTGATGTCGTTGTTGCGCAGCGCGACCACTGCCTTCTTCCTGCGGGTGATTGTGTTGGTGCCAAAGTTAGCGTAGTCGACCTCTTCTGCAAAGACAGAAAAAGAGACAGGAAAAGGTTAGCGTTAAGTATTCAGGGTCGAAAAACAGTCTTTCACTTGTTACGCGTTTCCAAATGCAACAAATAGTGAAGAAAATATCTAAATGGTATAGAAAAAAGTCTGAGTCACAACAAGCTGACAACATAAAGGTTTCCATACTTGAACTAGAAAACCTGTGCAGACGAGCGCTCCAGTGTTTGCCTACGTCTTTAAATCAAACCCCCTGCCTCACAAACTCAGCAACCTTTGCTCAAACTATGCACAGATGGACATGAAAAGAATTTTCCTGCGAGAAACCTGCTAATCATTTATAGAGATTTCATTCCACATGTGACATTAGCACAGTTTTTATTACTGAAGCCATAAACAAGGCCCCGGTGCTCGCTGCTTTAGTCCTGAACCGGGTCCCTTTTGGAATGAGGGGTCCAAACTATGACCATCAAAAATGACATGCGAGCGTGTCAACTGTATTCACACACTGCTACTACTGAGATGCAGTGCGTGTGTGTGTTTGGGTAAAATGCTGAGCGTGCAGAACATTCCTGCCTGTGCTGACAGAGGTGACCCACCCTTTTGCTACCAGGCGGTAGATGAAGGGATCCTCAGAGGGCCTTTATGCACTCACTCACTCACACCCACAGGCACACACATGTACGAACACAAACCTTAAAAACAGACAAAAATACGGATTTAACTCTCAAGTTATACGACAGGAACTGAACCAGCTGAACCAGTTAACTCGAAGTAAGACAAGATAAAACACGGTGCAAAGAATGAGCTGTGAGGCAAGATCAGTGGGTTACACACAGTTCAAGCATGATGTTGCCAACCACAGACTTACAGCAATCAGTGAAACAATGAAACCCTTCATGGAGGACGAGATCATCCTCACACCGACAGACTCACTTCTGAACATATCAGCTGAGATGGAGTTGCGTGGCCAAAATAAACAAAGGTGGATTGATTCCCTTAAGGTGTAAAACTTGAGGAAAACATCCATGCTACTTTGTTATTGTTGGGCGTGTGTGTTGGAGTAAACAGGAAGGAATGCATATCCCGCTGGACATGGGACTCAGTGACAGCCAGTCTCCTACATGGTTGTAAAATGCAGAATTTAACTGCACGAACAGTCAGCAAAGAAAACTGGGTCAGAAACGCTTATACACACACACGTTCTACAAGGCTGATGCCGGTTGTTTTCTCCTGGAAGGAGGTCATGTGATAGGAGCCTGTCCAATTAGCGAAGGCTACGTCCTGACCGTAAAGACTCAGTCAGAGGGAGTCTACATCATTGTTTCCAAACTGCCCCTCCAGACGAAAACACAGCCCTGGAGTCGTCACACTTCTCAGTTTTAGAGGCTCTGAAACTACAAGTATTGTGGACCCCAGGTGGATCCATAGCAGAGATGAGGATGTAGCATAGGAAGAAAAGACTGACTAAATGCATTCTGTTGTGGTTCGGACAGAGAAATGTGTGTGTGTGCGCTTCTTGATTAAAAAATAACTTCATAGCCCTCTAATCTTCCCCTCTCCGGCAGACAGGAAATCTGGACACAGCGAAGCCGATGTGACAGGAAGTGAGGGTCCCCAGGCGGGAGCATCAGCTCCTCAACTTCCCTGGCACAATGATGACTCATCTTTGCCCAACTGTGTGGGACACCTGCTTTATAATAAATGATAGTGTGAGTGTGTGTGTGTCGACTGTAATATTTGATCCAGTCAAAGTTCACTGTGGAGGGAGAGAACATCGAAACAAATACGGAGACTCGGAGCCGAGCCAGCTGGCCACTCGTCCCTCCGGCCTCAGAGGAGCGTGCATGTCTGCCATGCAGCTCCCGACGCAGCGCTGACTCATTAATATACGTCGTCTTCCTCCACCACCTCCTCTTACAGGTCCTGCAGAAAGCCGACTAAGCAGGAGCCTGTTTAATTATAGCTTTGGAGAAGAAGTAGAGGGAGTGTTGAGGTTCTGGGGGACGTGGTGGGAGTTTAGGTCTGTGCACAATGTCCCGGTGCAAGTCCTCAGGTGAAGAGAAGCAGCTTGTGGGGGACAACAGTGACACCGAACACAGGGCGAGCTGGCGACTAATAAATAAGGATGATAAATGATTGTTCAGCCGTTTTCAGACAAGCCTTTCACATGTGAAGCCAGCAGAAGATTGTCCGGGTGAGACGCGTTTACAACAACTGGAAAATCACGTGTTTTTGTTTACAGCACATCAAAATTGGCCCGTAATTCCAAAACCTCTCAAATCTCTGTCGAAGATCTTTGACTTTTTTGTCAGTTTCGTATTTGTCGCTTGTTACAAACCTCATCAACACTTCCTCTCGCTTGCAGTGTATTTTCAAGACCTTTTTCCAGATATTTTACAAGGAAGGTGGCGGGAAAAGTTCTGGAAAATGTCCAGAGCCATTGACGCCACTTAATGTTGTCGACTGCTCATAGACTCAGGCCAAACTGCTGAGCCAAAAGCACACAACACCTGATCAAGAAAAAAGTCTGGAAAATACCTCTTGCAAAAGGTATCTGGGCATCATCGAGCTCATGGTATTCTTAGTTTTCTACACATGTTGCGGCAGTAGTTGATTTGATTGAATCCAGACGAGGCATTTGCAACAGCACTGGAATTTCAGCCACAAGTGCAAGTTACGCTGATGGGAACCACATTGGAGGGGAGTTGCAGCAAAGTCTCATTACAGGTCTATGGTGCAACGCCCTCCCTCCTTCCACACCCTCACCTCAGTCCGAAACCGACGGCACGCCACACAGCCGCACCACATCACCGGCGTGTTTCAGTAGGACGGATGATCTTTCAGTCATAAATCCTGTGTGCACAACTATAATTATGCGTTGTGTGTTATGTCTCACAGCTGCTCATTGCTAAATCCCATAAGAAGGTCGTGTCAGTGTAATTTGTTTAAATAAAGCTATGAACACAAAGGCATGGGGTGGGTTTGATATACAATCAACGAGGGAAACGGCATTTAAAATAGGTCTATGTTTAAAATCTCCCTCAGTGGTGTTCAATTAAAAACAACACCAAAATAAAATACATATCTTACTGTATTTTAATCTTTCTAAAAGCAGAATTTAAAGTAAAAGGAGGTGGAAAGAAAATGAGCCTAGCAAACCGACCGATACTCATCCGATATCGCCATGTAGGGACATCTGTCACCTCACTAAAAAGGTGATTTCCATTCCTGTAACTATTTATGTAATCACATAGTTTGAATGTGAGTTCCAGGTAAAGAATGAAGAAGGAATTTAAACGATGGAAACAGCAGCAGGTGGAACAGGTTCACATTCACGAAGCACTGATGTCATTTTGTGTTTTCCAAAAGCTAAGATAAGATAACAACAACCTATTATTAGTTCGACTTCGGGGAAATGTGACGTGTGGGGGAAGGGAATAGTGAACAGACGCAAAGGTAAAAAGTGATAAATAGGTAGAGATCGAATAGAAACACAAAAAGTATTCTTGTGTAGTTAAATCAGTTAAAAACCTGAGTGGAGTGTGGATATATTAGCATGTGGAGACTCTGACAACAGCAGGAAGGAACGACCTGTGACACCTCTCCTCCAGAAACTTTGGGTGAAACAGTCAGAAGAATTAAAAAAGGAATAAAGCTAGAAAACGAAAGCGAGAGCTGCTGCCTTTACGTCCTATTTCAATCAACGATGCTGAACCTGCCTCATGATTTGAGAATCGTTTGCTTTTATTTGCATCTTTGGGTTTTGTAATAGTATTTAAGGAACCCGGAGAGTTCATCCTGGGCTCTGGGAAATTGTGATTGCCATCTGTCAAATCAAGAAAATAACCACTAAATTAACTGATGGAGAAAATAATTGTGTGTATGCTTGAGACTCCTCATATTCCCCCGGTAAGTAGCACCACTGGAGCATTGTGGGATTACAGCATCTGGAGGTGCCACACAAATTAAAATGCTGAGTCATGGAAGCAAACTGGGCCAAACTCTGTCTGTGTCTATGAGGTGTTATATTCAATGCATTCATCAGGCTGAAAACTATATAAAATTATATGTTCTCTGTTACGGATGCAGATACTAAATAAAATTGTGAGGCCTTCTGTAGGGATTTAATTATACGTCCCTGCAGTCTAAGGAAATGAATGTTCTTTAAACTGCAGATGAAACAATCTGACCTCGTAAAGGTGAATAATCACTTCAGAGAAGTTAAGTAAGAATGAACTCTCAGGTGTCCATGCTTTCTAAACACACACACACAGATGTAGAGCAGAGCTAGACGAAGTGGGCATGTTCCGGCCGATCACACAAAGGTTATCGTAACAACTCCTGACAACCCTAATCCCGGCTACACTGGAGCATGATGGGTAAGCCGATGTGAACCCGCTGATCAAAGCCCACTGGGTCACTGCCAGGCGTCTGCAGGCTCAACAGCACCTCACAACCGAAGCCTATTAGAACAACTCGGTTCAATTAGGTGCTACTCAGTGTTTCCACATGGTGATTTACTCTCAGATGTGATTTACTGATCAGTCTATAGAATATAAAATGCGTTAGATGATGCCCTTTGCTTAGCACAGCAGCTGTTTGCGTTTATCCTAAACTTCAGTTTGTTCTTGGGGAATTCCGCTAAAACTCCAGCTCATAGTGATGCAAAATGCTGACAGAGACGGAAAAACATTCGTTCACTTAAATCACATTAAACGTCTGTGGTAGAGAGTATCAGCGAGGGTAATGCGAGACCGCGGATAAAGAGAGAAATCGACACAGGGATTTTCAACATTGCCGTGTTTTCCAGCCTCGTGATTGTAAATCCCAAAGCAAGGTGATTTATTTCTGAACACTCAAGCCTATACGAGAAAACACCAGGCTCCAGAGTGGAGCCCACTGAAGGTCAGGGGGAAAAGATCAGAGGTGAAAAGGCAGCTTCTGGGTGACTTGTACATTCTACTCTCTGTCGGAGTGTGTGTCTGCGAGTGTGTGTGTGTGTGTCTGTGCACGACAGTCGAGGAATGTGGGGGTAAATGTAGTCGGAGAAGTGTCCATACAAGTTGAAGACATTCAGAACATGGCCATTAAACTTGCCAGGATACTGTTAAACGTAACGGGCTCCATTACTGGCATATTGATGCTCCTATTTACAGCCACACTTTGCATCAACTTCTATGAAACTCTATCAGATGATCATATTCAAATTAGTTAGAAAACGTAACACGCAGCCTGCTGGTATGATACCAGTGCCTTCAGGAGAATGAAACTGGTTTCTCTGTGATCCCTGGTGGCTGGCGAACGCCCCATGCCGTTTTCGAGCTCACAAAGCAAAAGTGGAAAAATTGTCTTTGTTCTCACCTCTAGTTAAGCAAAGCTGTGAAAAGAAAGTCCTACTGCTTTCCATCTCCCATAAAAAGGCAGGAATCTACAGGGTTTTATGATCAGCCATTAGGGGCTACACACACTTGTTCCTGGCAGCTCTTCTTACATCCACCGCTGACTCGACACACAACTGTAAACACGGACTCGAATGACGACAGCAATGGACCAACACAAAAACACACACGTTGACATTTTGACACGGTATTTCACATCCTTGCTATGCTTCGTTTTACTGGAGATGCAATGTGAGTAAAATACACACAAAGATCAACACAAACATTGCAGCCATGTCTGGTAATAACAACACGGACCTTCACACTAATGACATTTGAAGAGGTGTTTGGGGCCGACTTCATGTGTGATATTTCACACAGGACTCTGTGAAAGTTGGCACTTCCCATGTTAAAGTGTTTTTCTTTAGTATACCTGTGTTGGCAGAGGGAGAAACACAAGCGGCCACAGCTGAAGTCTGACTTTATAGTAATCTTCTGGTGATTTGACTGTGTTGTCTCAGTAGATCTAGCTTGTGCCTGCGTGCCACTTCACATGTTTAAGAAAGGAAATCTTTGTGCTTAGTGGGAACATAATGCCTTTTAAAAAAGCTCCAGAGCAGCTTAAAACAAAGAAACATACTGCTATAATAGTACAGCAATTTATTCTATTAACATTCAAAAGCGATATTATATAACAGACTATTAGAGCCACTTAAACGCAAAGAATTTGAGAATAAGGTCATGATATTATGAGAATAAGTCTTAAGGCTACGAGTCATGTTAGAGGGGGAATATCAGAAGTTCAACCTGTCACCTGTGTTAACTCAAGGAATGTGGGGCATTTTGTTAAGTTATACTTTAGTATAGGATCCATAAATAACACAATCACTCATCTCTTGGCTCATTAGGTCCACATTATCATATGTATCAGGACTTTGAAAAGACTATGCAAGAAATTATATCTGTTCGGAATATTCTGATTTTGTTTCTCAATAAATTACAACCTTCTTCTTCTTGAAATATTACGACTCAACTCTTGAAATCTCAGACTTTTAGCTCTTCTATAACACAATCTTTTGTAACATTGTTAATCTGAAGTCTGATGTTTATCACTGAATCTTAAACTCTGTCAGTGAAAAGCCTCGATACTATGAGCATGTGAGACTTGGGGTGAAGGCGACAACATCAACACTCTGCTAACGGCACTCGGGGGTGTGACCAGTGACCCCACTGCTAATGATATTTTTACCCAGTGATACGACCCAGACACCAGCAGCGCAGCTCAGGAACTTTACAGTCAGACGCCTTCACAGAGGCAATAACTACTGTGGGGACAACAGAGCATGCAGAAGAAGCCGACGATACACTCAGCCAGAGATATGAAGCAGAGAAAACTATGCTCCAAATAAAGTTAAGGGAGACTTTACTGTCTATCAACATCTTTACTGTAACTAAAGCTGCTCTGAGGTAAGCACTTAGGTCCGGACAATTTCCTGGAGGGGCTGTATGTAAATAGGCAAATGAGATATAGATCTGGACAATTTCTGGAACTTCTGAAAACAGCTTAGGCAAAAAAGTGAAAAATCCCCCAAATGCTGAAGTATTAAACTTCCATTGCCATCTTCTCTAACAGGCAAAAAAATATTTGAAGAATGCACATTAACCAAGCTGTTGAAAGGTTTATTTTCTTGGGGCAGGAAAAGTTAACATGTTGACTTTTTTGCTTTCACAGGAGAGTGATGTTAAAATCATCAGTTCACTGCAGTATTCTCAAACTACAGCCTCCAACCTCCGGCTTGTTGCTATGTCTGCAGCATATATTCAGCTACAGTCCATCTATGCCAGTGACATTCCTGCACCCCAACTACCCCCCCGCCCGCCCCCAGCCCCCATCACTGTCTCCGGCCGAGCGTGACAAAGTGCTTAGTGACAGGAGAGACCACAATCGCTGGAGAGAGAGACGAGTGAATAGTGCTCGACCCTGCTGCCTTTTGCATTAGGTCACTGGATGCTGTGGCAGTGGGCTTCATTCCTGAGCCCCACAGACACAGACACACACACACACACACACACACACACATACATACACACAGCTGGCAGCTCCTCTCTTTCAAAACCACCAGGAATATGGCACGAAAGTAGAGCGGGATGAAACAGCACATGACAGAGCAGAGCCGTGCAGGAGACGCAGGCCATTAACAACACCGCTGAACAGTCGCTGTGCTCATCCACCGAAACGTTCTTCTCCTTCACCTACATTTGCATTTTTCCCCTGTTTGCATTAGAAAAGACAGTTTAATGAAATGCAGGATGCTTTGTGCTGCTTTCTTCTCGTAGCTTGGGGTCAGAAATAGCTGGTTTTCATGTCTCTCCAGTGGTTTTACACAACAGATCCAAATAAAAGGAAAGAATGAGCTGAACTGCACATTTCTACGTCTCCTTCCCATGAAATGGAGCTGCAGTGAATACTTTAAAAAAGGCTTTTCTACTGTAACACACTTCCTCTTAGCTGCCGGGTCAGATTTTCACCTTTGTTAAAAAAATAATGCACGAATGCATGCACGGAGCCACCTTCCAGTGGGACGTACACGTATGTATCGGACGAGTCAAAACAATCAGTAATCATGGACGTCTCGTCTCTTCCGCATTGGGAGACGGCTGGGAAGTCAATCTGTGTGTTTAGGGGCCGTCTCCTGCCAAGGCGCTCGGCTAGTACTAACATGGAAAAAGAATCCAGACAGAATAAAGATGAACTTTTTTTTTTTTTAAACATGCAAACATATTTCACATTCTTGGAGGGGTGGTGGAGGCAGGGCCAGGGTGGAAAATTTGGAGGAGCTTGATAAACCTACGTGGTTACAATCGACGACTCCTCCTCCCGAAGGTCGAGGAATTCTCTGGAAGTTTCTGCTCTTGTGCATCATCGGAAAAGAGAATGCTTTTCAAATGATGCATTTATAGATATTTGTTCTTGTACTTGAGTATTTACATCTTATATGACTATATATTTGTATTTCACTACATTGCACATTATACTTCACTAAGGATGGCCACAGTGCCCATCAACAAGTTAACAATTCATTTTTATTGAGTCATTACCACATTGTTATGACCATGAGCATCTTTCATTTTGATCTCAAATCACACACCTGTGAAATGCATCTTATACAGTTGTGATGCTAACACCATTAAAAAATCTGTCCACAGGCAGACACCCGCTCCTCAAAACTCCCTCTGTGGTCATTCCTGCGAAATGTCTGCCGTGATGAAACAGACTCACAAGGTGAAAGCCACACCAACAAGGCTGGTAATAAAAATGGGAGTCCGGGGAGAGTCCGGTGAAAGTATCCGCAAGAAGAGAATGAGACAAAACTCTTTGCTCACGCCTTCAATCATTTCAGTAACAGTCAGCGCGGCACACCGGGGCCGGGTTGCACATCTGGGACAAGTTAAAGGGAGCTGCCTGGTCTGCTTGGCTCTGGTTTGAATTGGTGTGTGTGGTGGTGGAGTGAGGAGAGAGTTACAGGTTTAAGATTCGCTACAGGTATCACCATCCTCCACACACACACACACACACACACACACAAGGCCGTAATAAGGCCCTATCGTGACATTGCATAGTCTTCCATTCATTGCCTGAACACACACCCTAGTTCTCTGACCATATCCAGTACCTGCCTAATCCTAACACTAACACACACACACAAGACCCCACACAAAACCAGCACACACACACACACACATCTGTGGGGCCAAATCACAGGGGGGGGGGGGGGGGGGACAGAGGTTAAGACGGACAGGGGAGTATTTAAAGAAGGGAGAAGGAGAGTGCGTGTGCGTACGTAAGGAGATTAACCTGTGTTTGTGTGTGTGTGCTGACATATGACAGAGGAGGGGAGAACATCAAAGAGGGAGGACGAGGAGAGCAATGGAGTCGACGGCTCTTGCATTCCTCAAAATGAACAATCCACACACCATCAAGCACCCCCCCCCCCACCCTTCAAGAAAAACCTGTGCTGGCGGGGGGTTCTCAAACCCTTCCTGCTTCCTCCTCCTTCAACTACTGCTCCTGGTTCTAATGCAGCCGCCTCTCTGCCGCTGCACATATGCATGTTTCCAACCAGGAAAACACATGCTGTTGATTTAAGTTCCACTAAGTCTCAGCTCCATCTGGCCCACAGGTATGAGGGCGGCCTGCTCTGCTTAGTACCCATGCAAAGATATAAATAAACATCCCTGTGGAACACAGCGTTAATGGAAATCTTGGACTCTTTACTTCAAAAACAGCCATACCACAGGGGGTACATTTTCAAACTGAGCGATGAGGACTCAGATTGACTCCAGAGTAAACATCAAAATACTTTCCTGCAGCCATACGAGTAATAATATAATTTACATGCATTTTGGCAAAGAAGGGATGAGAGGAAATAGAATCTGGCAGTGTTGTGGGGACACAGCTCACAGCAGCAGACTTGGACGGGAGTCACTGCCACCTGTCTGGCCGTCTGCTTGTAAAGTGTGTGTGTGTGTCTGTGTGTGTGTGTGTGTGAGAGAGCAAAGACTGTAAAGATAACACACACAGAATTGCTCTTAGGCCCCATTCAGACCTACAGTATTAACATCCATCCTGAGAGGTCCAATCACAAGTGGTCCTCTGAGTATGAGTGTTTGCACATGAAATTAAAATGTGTCCTGAAGGGGTCTCCTGTGACCGGATCTCACTTCCCTGCTCAACATTTGTTGAGTTTAGATGTGTCCGATGACAATGTTTGTGTGTGTGTGTGTGTGTGTTTGTGCCAGTGAGAGAGTCAAGAGGGGCTAAATAAATCAATGTGTACAGCTAGGAAGAAAGATTTGACTAATTTAAGAAAAGCATCAGTCATTCAGTGAAGGTCTGTGGTGATATTGTGGAAATCAGATGAGGTCGGTGGAGTAGTCGATCCTTCATATGTGGCCCAGGAATGATTTCCTTTCACGCAGCGAAAACAATGCGGCTACATAGTCACAGACGACCTTCGAGTTTGGTCTGAGTGATGGGATGTCTGTGTTCTTAGCGCAGACAACTTTTGATCGGATGCAATATCAGGTCTTAATGCGCCTAAAAATTATGTTTCCTCACAGCCTCTTTCTTCGATATTCCTCTTTTCTCATTCACAGCCAATATAAAACAACATAATATTCACAATCACTGTGTAAAGCCTCAGTTCCTCTCCAACACTCACAAACCTCAACAGAAGCTTCGCAGCTTTCATCAAATAATGTTTAATGAGCCCCAGACTGAACGGATTTGCCCTCCATTGGATTTTCTTCACGTTGCTTAATGAAGAGAACAATGTTTACGAGTCCTGTGAGGATATTATCCATGTACATGTGCCCACACTGCTCATTTGCAACGGCTTTTTGGGACAGTATAATTGTAGAGAAAATGAATAGAACCAATCCATCGTCTTAGTTAAGAGTGTAGAAATTACTCGTGTTATTTAAATAGCATTGCATCTAAAAACAGGGCAAACTGAAAGAGAGCTAAAAATAATAAACCCACATGTAAGTAGGACACAGTGGACTCTGTGGAGGGGTGGGTGAACTCAACGTTACAATACTGTATAAACAAACTGATTTGAACTAAACCTCTGTATTATCTGCTGCATTTAGCTGTCGAACAGTCTGAACTATATCTGGAAGCCAAATATATGAACGGACACATCTAAATATAGTAGTTATATGACAATATTATACATAACAACTCATCAAGATGCCTCAAAGCCAGTTTCATTTTTATTTATACTTAAGTAAAGGCTTTCATGGAAACAGAAACAGAAAGACAGGGAAAGGGCGAGACTGTGTCTGTCTTCACAGAAGGTGTCTTGCTGAGAGGGTCTTACATCAACCCACAGGAAAAGTGATCCTTTGTTATGAAGCTGCCTCTGGAGACGCTCAGCTCATTCACACCACGGGCAAGAATAATAATCCACCCCGTTGCAACTCGACTTATGAGAGGCCAGAGAAAATGTTATCTCCGAAGGCAAATGAGATCACTTTTTGTTTTTATCCTGACCCAAGCAGACAGATACAGTCACAAACACACACATGCCTCTTGGCCCTTACCCTAACGTTAACCATCGCAACCACATGTCTAACCCCAGGACTAACCCGGACATTCTTGCTCTTGCCCACTTTTGTCGTTGATCCACATTGACATGACTATTCTTAATCCTCTGAAAGGGATCCAGCATGAGTTTTGCCCGGCTATGTGTTGAACACTGCCATCAGTGCAAGCTCCCTCATTGACCTCTTTTCAGTCAGGAACAAGGGTCATTGAAAAGCCCCTCTTCTGGCCTCCAGGTGAGGGCCCCCCGTTCCCCGGAGATGCAATCGGGTAAGTCCTTTAGCGAGCCTGGACAGGCCCTGTTCCCATCCTCCCTGCACCTGAAAACACCAACACCCGCTCTTGCACAACCACACAGCATAACAGAACACTTCCTGTGCATGGTGACACATATCCTTAGTTCTTCCTGCTCCTGCTTTGCTCCACTGACTCCATTTGTGGTTTGCTCCATCAAGTCCTTGTGTCCTTATCACCCCCCCCCCCCACACACACACAATATTGAACTACTATCTTGGTATGGACACTCATTGGCATGGTGCATTCCCTAGACCCCTTAACCATCACAACTTAACTAAAGTTGTAGGCTCAAACTGGTCCTAACACAGATATCTGTTCAAGTACACACACAGGGGTTTTATGCAGCTATCCTTATTACGATTTTGCATCAACTTCCAATCATTGTGGACAGACAAACCCAAAACCCTATCCCTAACCTTAACAATAACCAATTAATGCCTTAAATCAAAAACAAATAACATCCTCGCTTTCCTGACCCTAATCTAGCCGAACTCAAAATGTTAGCTAGACCCTAACCTCAAAAAAATTAAGATTTGCCTGATGACAACCATGGTTCGATTCCCATGAGGTGTACAGGTTTGTTTGTTTCAACTGGAAATGGCCCTAAAGAGATAACAAAAACAAGTACACACACGCACACACACCCCCACACTCACACTGTCAAAACTGTCTATCGGAGACTTTCCACATGAGCTGTCAGTGTCCATTGTTACGTTGGGTCTATGGGACACAGTTCATATCAGCACACAAGAGTTGGGGCTCATTCCTCCCCTCCTCCATTCTCTTTCCTTCCTCTCCTCCCGTCCTGAACTGCTGAGCTGGCCTGATTCAAGCACCAACTCGGGGGAGGGTGGTACGAGGGGGGGGGGGGGGGGGCTGTGTGGGAGAAGGGGCAGCGTCTTCTTACGATGTCTTGTCTATCCCTGCCAGACATTTGTGAGTCACTTCAAGCACTCGCAAGACTGCTCGTAAGGGGGCTTTGGGTAAAAAAAAAAAAAAACTTAATTTATGAACTTTTATTAAGGGTAAGCTGAATATACCAGAGCGGCATTCATTTAAAGTGAGGCTCAGTGGCAGACAGTAATCCAGACAAGTCCACCTTTATGTGACTATGACTAAAAGGTATGCAGTAGGGGGTGTTTTTATAATAAAAGTCAGAGTTACTCACTCTGAGTCCTCTTTATACAAAAAAAGAGACATACTACAATACACACTATAACTATTTTCCCCAATTTCTTTAAGCATCAATAGTGAGCTGATCCTGAATCCTACATCTATTAATCAAAAGTCATTAACAAAATGCAGCCGAGGACAAAGTGCTGTTCTTAATCACTAAACTGCTCATCAAAGATAATCTGGCTCCACAGGAAACCAGAGTAAATGATTAAAACCAAATAAACAAAGGCCAAATGAGAACTTCTTCCAGCAGCAATCAATAACACAACGTGGACAAACCACGGATTTAGACACGTGCTATAGATCCTCTGTGTGATTCACTTTGATGTTAAACTAATTTTCCCGTGGTTATTGTCATGCTCATTGCCAGGTCTGGTGATTTGTCACGTCCAATCATAAAAACCTCTGGCTTCATTCTAGCCAATCAATGCAGTGAAGGGCTTGTTGAGGCTGAAGAACTGCCAGACTGGTGCTGGGCCTGACAGCTTGTCTCATTGTTTTAGCCTCGTGACCTATATATGGCCGTACTTCTAGCTGGCTGTAATTGTTCTTTTAATTCCTCGCGCTCACACACACACACAGGATATTGTTGCATAATCCACTTCACCCCCATCGTCTGGAGATTAATAGCTTGAATTTGTCATTTTCTCTGGATATCACCAACAGAAAATGTGATAAATCTAAAAGGCAGTTCCTTTTCTCCCTTAAAAACAAACAGAATGGCCCCAGATCTTGTCAGTGGGGCACCAGGGAGATATTAGAAGAGTAAACAACCCTAAAGGAACGGCCAACTCCCTCTCAGTAAATGCACACATGTACATTCAGTCCCCATCTTCCACTAAAAAAAAGACAATTATTTATCGACTAAAAAAGGAATGAAATTGTTAACAAGAACGAACTAGAATAGCAATCAGTAGTCCCCTTATGAAACCACATTTAAATTCAATAGATCTGGGTTTCTATTAGGAAAAGCACCAAATTGCAAACACAAATATTAATCCCCTAAAGTATGCCTGGTATTTTTCATCAAAATCACATAATTATACTGAGAATTCAAGGAAAATGTTGAAAAATGCCTCGAAGTGAAATTACTTCCTGGATCCACCCCCAACCGCACCACCACCAGCCCAATTTAGTGGGTTCTTTGCCGATCCATATCATATCCTTCCGCCAAGTTTCGTAGTAATCCGTCCAGTCTCGGTTTCAAACAAACCAAAACTAAACTAAAGGATTAACTTGAACCAATTTTATTAATTTGTGTATTACCAATATTGGTAAGCAAGTTTACTTCTTCAGTGTAGGGATCCGGAGGCTCCAATGACCAAAATCCAAGAAATACACACTTAAATAGGGTTATTTGACTCATATTGTCTGTACATACAGACCGAAGGACACAGTCAAGAGTTAATAGTGAACTTGTACACGGCCTACATCAGCCATGTTTGCACAGGCTTTTATGTTAAGTGGATTTAGTTCTGGATGGTTCCTGCCGCAGGGAGAGTGAACTTCAAATGGGGGGAAATAAATGACTTCACATGGGGTCGAACACATCTGATTGGTTTCAGGGGACACAGGGCGTGTTTGTGTGCTATGTACAGATTTATAGCATATGAGCAGCAGCAGCAGAGCTATGCACATCAGACTAATTTCCAAGGAACCTGGGAAGTTCAGTGCCTTACTTTAATTTAGTAATCCAACAAAATTATAAGGGATGATATATTTAAAAATGCACTAACTAATCTTTAGGTGAGCCAACAACCGTTTGCATGAGCTTGTTTTGTAGCCGACACACAGCTAACACAAAGTGAGCTGGGTGGCTCTAGAGCCAACCTTGCCAGTGGTGAGTGTGTTTGCTGCAGATGAGCTGCCGAGAAGCAAAGTCAGTCCCTCCTTTGTAATTATGGACTCCAAAAATAACCCTTTGCAGAGGTTGATGGTGTGCTAGCTCGCTCTCATGGTTCGACTTGCTTCCACCAGAAAGCTACATGTTGTTTCTGAGGTCAGAGAAGCAAGAGGCAGATGTGGTGCCAGTTGTTTGGCAAATAACAATTCAACTGGAGCGATCCAAAGTTTTAAAAATGTAATCAGGAGAGAAAGAGATCTTCAAATTCTTCAATAAAAACAAACATTAAACTGCTCATCTCTGGTGGAGTTGGACAACAAAACCCCAAAAATGGTTAAAACCAGATTGAAACAACATCCGGTATTTTTATCTGATGTTACTCTGATTCAAGAGACCCTGTATGCTTTGAGGAAGTGCGGAAACCTTGGATTTCCTCAGTGGACACAAACCCTTTGCTCAAACTTGTTCACCACATTAGCATATATGAATTAGTGTGTTTTCAGATGCTCGGGCAGAGCATGCCTGGCCTTGTCCTTCAAGTACAGCTGTAATTAAATAGGAACTGCAGTGAGCAGTCTCACGGCGATTCCTTCTCTGCACAAACCAGCGACTCCTCCCTCAGAAACCCACTAACACCCACCCAGCGTCCATTCTCTGCGCTCCCTCTAACCCCAAATCTACACCCTCTTCCCCTCACTGGGCTCATGGCTCGGTTCTAAACGTGGCCTGGGAATTTTCCACTGCATTCCCTTATTCGACCAGTCTCAGCATTGTCTGGACTATAGTCTTGGCTAAAGGAAAACCATCCCTCAACTGTTATTAACCATAAACGGGTGATTTAGATATTTCTAAAGCAAGAAAACTGGTCAATCAAAACTCACGCCATAGCTCTACGCTTACTTTTAAAAGGAATAACTCAAAGTTTGGGAAAGTCACCTTTGGGCCAAATGAGAAGCTAGTATTCAAGGCTCCAATTTAGCTTAGCATCAAGGCTGGAAACAATAGGAAAACAGAAATCTACCTACCAGCACCGCTACGGCTCTCATTTGTTCAATGTGCACAAAAGACAAGAGAAGCTGGTTTTTCAAGTGTGGTATCAACTTGTATCTATATCTCAGCAAGATAAAACAAATAGCTACAAACATTTTTTTCTAATAATTTTGTATAATTTTTGGTTTTCTATTGTGTTGATAAACAGCTGTCCTACAAAGTTAAACCAGGAGTCCAACGAGCCCTGCTACTTATTTTTGTGACAGCGTCCAAACAAACACACAAGGATCAACTACCTACACACACAGTTGGAAAGTCTGGGTCGCACATGTCACAGGATCTCGTTCCAATTTCCAGCCATAAAGCAGCAGAAAGAAATAAAGGCCCTGAAGTATTTCAAACTTGTTTTTCTGTCTTTGAAGGTTCACGCTGCTGAGGAGTGGCTGCAGAGCTGCTGCTGCTGGAGGCTGAGGAAGTTGTTTGTTTGTCCCTGAAGGACTGGCTATATTCATCACAACCAGCATACAATTTCCAAAGCCTGGGCCCATTTAGATGCAGCGTGAGGTCAGTTTCAGCCACCGAGTTTTTTTGCGAATCTGAGCAGTCATAACAAAAAGTTATGTCAAGATTCGGAGGCATTTCTGAATTGAGAGCAGATGTGTTTGTTGTTCTTTTTTTTTTTAACCAATATGAAGCCCTGAAAATGTACCCTCAGGAAATGTGCACATCAAACACCGGAGAAATCTTTTTGGCAGTTTTGTTAGGAGATGTATTTTCTACGAACCCAACACTTTATTTGTACAATTTGTGATCATCTAAACCCACCAAGGAGACTTGTTGAGTAGGGTTTTATACAAAAACAGAGATCTAAAAAATGCTCATGAACAGTGACAAACAGAGCGGAGGAGTCCCGCGACACAGACACTCCTGTCCCGCCATGTCTGGAAACTTCATTGTGGGGGAGCGGCTGCTCAGTTCAAAGTGGGGTCGTAAACCAAAATGAAGGCAGGGACTTAGGAAACACAAACACCAATGTAGTTTTGCCAAACACAACAGCCCTCAAAGGTTTAATTAAAACACAGGAACCTCCTCTCGTAGGCCTCAAGAACACAGAGGAATGAACATGTGCGTCAGCTGTGATTTTTGATGCATACGAACACGTGTTAGCAGCAATTGTGTGTGCATCCTCTGCATTGATGCGCTTGTTACGGTTAAGCAGAAGACTGCAGTGCACAAACACTGCATGGGTGTCGACTCGTGCGCACTCATGCACAAGTTTCGCCCCTTTTTGTGCCGGCTGACATGATTAATGGCATCAACCAAGTTGGTCTGCAGTGTGTCTTCGCAGGCAGAGGCGACTCCCCGCCGGACAGGGCTGCTGCTGCTCTGTCCTGCTCCTGGCATCTCATCACACTTTAACTAAGGCTGGCATTGTCTGAAGACAAGCAGACTAAAGGGCCACACGCAGGTTTTATTGAGAAGCCCACACACAGCACCTTCAAAAAAAGGGTTTTATGGCACAGAAACCTTCCCTGATAGAAACGGGGACAGATTTCCTACACTCACTAGCCCTTAAACACCTCACTGGCCTGAGATGAGGCATTTTCAAAGGCGGCGCATTTTCCCATGGTGATGCCCCCTGAATGTAACCCAGATGCGTCGTCAAAGCTCCAGTAAAAGGCTTTTTGTCTCTCACTGTACATGACATTTGGCTTGTGGCACCTCTGCTTGCACGGGCTTCCCCTCTTGCTTCCTGATTGCCGTTGGCTCAGATTGCAACAGGAGGATAACAGCAAGACCACTGGATGGAGGGGGACTCAACCTGCCCACTCACCCCCCCCCCTTTCCTTTCCTCCTTCTCAGTGCCCGTCCGTCTTCCTTACCGTCAGGCCGACTCCCCACTGTCTGCCGTGGTTTTCTCTTCCTCGCCCCCTGATGACTGAGCAATGCATGAGCTCTGAAGCCAAAAGAGTGAGCAGCTACCTAAAACAGCATTCCTGAGTGCAGACCGACCTGATCAGATGTAGACGTTGTAGGGAATTGTGCACTTTCAACACAGTCTACAGGGAAAGGGAGAGTGCAGACGGGTTGAGATGAAATAAAGACAACAAAAGCGCACCAAAAAAAAGAAAAGTGGGGGGTCGGAGATGGGTTTTTAAAAAACAGCTGCCGTCTCCTTCGAGGAGCAGCAGGTAGCGTGTAAGCCCGGTTGTATCACAGCGAGCTATTTCACTAAACCAGCTCCATCGTTGCACGGCCTCAGGCGGCTCTTTGCAACCAAGCACAAAAGGTAGATAAAGGAGTCTTCGGAATAACAGGCTACACTGAAACTCCCTCTAAATAACTGATGGTCAGTGAAGAGACTTACACAAGCGCACTACAGCAAAGCAATAGGATCTGCTGGTGTGAGGAAAAGCGTAGTTTATGTCCAAGACTCACCATTTGAACATGGCGACTCCATTCCTCTGACATCACAGCTCAAACACTGTTATTAACAGAATAATGTTAGACCAAATGTAATCAACCTTTAAACGTTAACTGTTGGTGTGGCATCTTTTCACCCGACCTCACAAATCATCTGGCTATGTCAGTAATTTGGTTGGGATAAAGAGACAATGCTAATTATTGAAGTGGCTCTTTTTATTTTTCAACATGGATCAGTGTGGTCACAGCTTTCACCTACAGCTACCATGACTGAGCACTGGCATGTTGACACATCTGCTGCACCATCCTCCCATCCAGTGAATGAGGCATGTGGACATAAGTACACACACACACACACACACACCTCCAGGTGTTCTCAGAAGCCCTGTGGTGTGAGAGTGGCCAGATGTGCTGACAGGATTCATCCAGAGAGAAGAACACATCAAAGACCTGCGGGTCTAAAATGCACAATGGCTGCTTTATGCTTCTATATGGAAACACTTTCAGCCTTTGTAGTTGCGACACAATAAAATATGATAAGAAATGTAAAAATAACAGGAAACTCAATGTTCCAGAGTTAATGTGGATTAAGAAGTAAATCTCAACGCTTATCATCAAGAGCAGAGAGCAACATTAGAACTAAAAGAATCAGAGGTCTGCTTGTAATTGTATTCTTTTGAGAGAGGAAATAAGAGTTTATGAAAATTAAGGTGAATGAAGTACGGCAAAACCATGAAACCAGACAAACAAACCTCACTAACTTTCCTCAGTTAGAATTTGGACTGTAGTGTTTCAGGCATTTGGCCGTGGCAGGAGAGTTTCTGCTTCACAGATGGCAAACCATTTCTCCCCTCCGCCCTATTTTATCTCTTTTACAACTGTCTGGCTGTTTCTAATTTTAACATTAAACAACAGACGGAATCATTAAGAACCACATTCCATGCAGAACTCCAGAGAAAACTTGTAAGTAGGTTGAGTGGGGGTGCTGATGGTGGACCAGAGCTGCTGCTTCTAGCCGGAGTGACTCCATAGATGTCAGGTCAGGTCAGGTCTGGGTAAGGTCAAGCCATGTTCCCCGACATCTCTGTCCACACCACACAGCCCCAACTACAGCTTCTTCTACAAAGATAGAAGGCTCTTCTAGAGTGTAATTCAATTTCAGTCTAAACTCTCAGGATCAAATGTAAACACAGTAGAACCTTGGCTCGAAACCATTCAGGTGTAAAAATTTCCTAAAACTATTAATGAGCTTTTTGCGCAAATGATTCCACCACGCAGCATTTATTTTACTGCTGTACTCTCTAAATAGTTTTCAGGATAAATAACACCTCTCTGTTCACAGTCCGACAAGCTTTGCTCTGTTAACAACACACTTACGATTTAACTGAAGCAAGAAGAAAAAAGCCGGAGAGCCAAGTGTGGAAAGTCGTTCAGTGCAGACAGTGAAGGCAGCCATGGAAATAGAATAATAACATTTCTTTGATCTCCAAGCAACTGTGTGATCCAAGCTGTTGAGAAACAGCGCTGGTCTGGACGTCTGCACTTTTAAGCTTTCACTGGTGCTGCTGCTGTAACATTCAGGTTTTTTTTATTTTGTATTTTCTCTGCTGTGCCACATCTCTCTTTAGTTTGGCTGCTGCTGATATCTGGTCCTGGAGTTTTCACAGGTGTGGAGAGCAGTTGGGTTGTGCCTGGGCTGCAAAAAAAACCCCAGCACTCAGCAAGCTAGATATGAAGCCATACAGACTCGACCTTGGCCCTCCACTATTTATTTAAACTTTTAGCCCCTTGCCAAACAGGGGTCTCTTCTTTTTGTTGAAAGTTTAGTCTGCGAGCAGGCCACTGGCACTGTCTACAAAAATAACTCAACTTTTCCCTCCAAAAACTGCGCTGCGAAAACAGGCCAGTGTTTCACTTGGATGAAGACCTGTTCGTCTCGACCATTTATGTAATTACAGGTAAAGTTTTAATGAAATTCAAACACACATGTCCTTGTTTGAACCCTTGATTGTCTTTAAGTGTACACAGACGTTCATTAAAAATTATCATCAAGATCATTGCTGTAGTGTGGGATTTTAGAGGACATGCTTGGATATGCAGAGTTTGCCAGCTGCAGAAACCTTCAAGCCTTTTAGCAGCCTTCATTCACTGGCCATGTTCGTCCAAAACAATAGATTCATGGAAGCAGATAAGATATATTCTATCTAATGTTTTTACTACTATCAGGGGCCATTAGAAAGGAATTTGCATTAGTCTGCACAAGAGCCTTCCTTCTCACAGTAGTTCTCCTAGATAAACGCACCATAAACCTTTGACACATTTTCAGTGTAGTATTTTCACTCCGCTCAGTCGGCCACAGCAGCTCTTATCGCCAACTGACGTCTCGATGGAGATAAAGATATTGCCGTCTATCATCAGCCGACCAAACATGACTAAACAAACTACAATCCCACATTCGAGCAGACCAGGAGTCCACCTCCGCACATAGAGCTGCTCCACCAACTCCTCTTTCACCACAAATCTTTTGATGCGCCACAGTTCTTGCTCACCCCTCCCCCACCTGATTGTGTGAGAAATGTTGAAGTGTCCCAGGACCAAACTTCCCTCTGTTCAGTGACTACCCTCCCCCCTTAACGATTTCACCAGTTTTTGACATATGAATACAGAATGGCTCACAGAGGTATTGTAAAGCACTAGATAGACTTTCTATGTTCTTTTCATTCATGCAAAACCCTAACCGACAAGCTATGGTCCAACCATCCAACCAGCTTATCAAAAATTGGGTTGCACATGCAGCCGGCCTAGCAAGGTGTTCCATGACATCCTTCTCCCTGGCCAAGCTTTCCAGCTTTTTCCTGGAACCCACGATGTTCCCAGGCCAGATCGGTCTACCCCTGTGCCTTCTCCCAATTGGGTGAGCCCACTAAAACTCTTATGTAAGGTGCCCAGCTGGCATCTTGATAAGTGGCCCCATTCGACTTGAAGGAGCAGCGGTTCTACTCTGAGCTCCCTTTGGATATGCAAACCCCTCATCCCATCTCCAAGGCTGGGTCCAACCAACCTCGTTTCAGCCTCTTGGCAATCTCATTGTTTTGGTCAGTACCCAGAGTTCATGACCACAGGTGAGGGTTGGAACGTAGATTGACAAATTGACAACTGCTTAATGCTGCACCAACACACATGCCCATCTCCCGCTCCAACAGCAAGGCCCTGAGGTACTTAAAGTTCTTCACTTGGGACTGTGAAGACAGCAGTCCACAGTTTTCCGGCAGTGACAAATCCATTTCTTAGTTTTGGGAGTGCCGCTCCAGACCGAGAGGTGGAAGGGTTTGAAACAGTGGAAGCAATGCAACAAAAATCTTACTTTCAACTTCTTACCCTGCCCTGTAATACAAAAAGTACAGACAAGTACTGACATGCATACAAAGACTTATGCTGCACGTGTCGTCCCCTAATGTTATTTAGGCAGCAGGCTCTTGCTAAACAACACTGTTATTGTCACACTTTGTACATGTTGATTCCTGCACAGCTCAGTGACTCAGTGAAAATATGTTTTCTCTCTGTTTAGAGACACGAGTGTTTACAGCTCAAGTTATGTAATTTATTTAAGAGTGAAGGATTCCTTCCACTGTTCGCACATCTAGATAAATGACGTGTACCACTAATGGAGTAAAATACTCCAGCTCTATTAAATTAGTAACTTTAAGGAGATTTATCCGTCAATTAAGCCACTAATTCAGTTATCTAGATCTGGCTACTTTCATGTCTGTGTGCAAAATGCATTCTTAAATTTAATGTTATAAGTTTAATGATCAAAGCAAACAATTTCTTATCAAGTAGTAAAATTACCCTCAAATATGATTGTGACACAACCAGGAATAACAAAAAGACAAGGAGCAGTATATTCCGAAAGGACACAGACATTGTTGCGGTAAGATCAAAACCAACAGTTTCAAAAATGTGAGTGAATTTCCTGGTTCAACCTAAAAAACAACACAGCTGCTCTACTTCAACTTCCCTTTGCTCTGACTAAGGAGTCGTGTGTGATCATAAGTGCTGTGTATGGGAATAAACCACAGAGTTTAAAACCTCTATTCTGCAGGTGGAGGTCACCATTACACAACCTGCCAGCTTTGCCCACAGGGGGTGACATCAGGTGTCATCATTGTGTCGCCACACAAATGCCGCACGTGTGCAAGGGATCTAACCAACAATGGACACAAAAACCCGGAAGGTGGGTGTCGGGTAGATAAAAGAGACACACATGTCATGATACTCTTTGAGCACACACACACACAGACACACAAAGCCAGACACTTGTTGGGATAGAGAGGATATGCTATCTTACTGAGAAATGAACTACAAAAACTTAAAAGGTATAAGCCAGCGGACCCAGTAGAGATAAGGGAGCAAACCTTTTAGGTACTTTTTCTGCCGCCCTCTTGAACTTTATCCCACTCCGGTTTGTCCTTGAGACCCCTCCTTTCCCCTCCCTTTGTTTTTGATCTTTTACTCTACCCAGAGCCTTTAAAAAGATCTATCTCCAACAATGTATCCAGAAACTTGGGAGTTTTGAACATTTTGTTCCATGTAGCGGCCAACACTGAAACGTCTTTGTCCATTCGAGATCTTTTGATTTCCTTGCCTCCAACCACAGATAGAAGGAGACGTATAAACTTTGTTGGCCGAGTTGTAATGGGAGCCGTCCAATTAAATGTGTTTTTTTTCCCCTTCTTGCACACATATGCATATGAAAGGCCAGTCCAGTCCAGTTTGAGTTCCACAGAGTCCCTGCTATGAGTGAGGGGTGAGTCACAGTGTCTTTAAATGTGTGTGTGAAGCCTTTTCTTTTTATCCGGGGTGGTCTGCTCGCTCACTGATGACCTGTGCTAACAGGCTGGTACTGACTGATACAGACATTATCACACACACAAGCACTTTCTCCTACATGTACCACGCGGTGCAGGGAGAGCTCTTCTGAGACGTGAGGTACTCCCACTGTCATCCACACACACACAAACCTTTTTGTCTAGCTCCTAACAATAGACAGCAGTGAGGCTTAAGATGCTCATACTGCTGCAGCATCAGTCACAACAGTGCACATTCCCCTGAATCACATCACCATGTCAGCGCTGTGTTTAGACCACAACAGCACAAAATAAGTCCCTTAGTCCAACCTAATCTGTCCTCCAACAAGGATCACTCCATCCTTCTCCGGTGTTTAATGGGATTTTGAAGCAAGGCAGAAAGTGAGAATGGGATTTAAGAGAACATGACAAACATATGCTTGTTATACACCACATGTCAAACAGAGATTCCCTATTGGGATGATAATGATGTCTAGCATGACTGGACAGAAAAGAGACGGGTGGCGTAATGGGTTGTTTGAGCTGCTAGGACATTATCTACAAGTCATGCCAGTTAAAAACATTAGTGACAGTTGTACAACTGGGGAGGTATAATAGAATTTCTATTTCAAGCAGCAGTTCCATTAGTGTGTTGTTGTCTGCAAATTAAGATCATAACACGAGTTGTTGTTGGAGACTTAGTCCCATGCTCAACATTTGACGAGGGGATGCTATGCAAAGAAACGTAAGTAAAGACTAAAATGTCAAAGCTACCCTTCTTAAAAATAGCTAAGAGTATGGGGAGAGGGTAAAGATCTTGAAAGGCAGTAGACAAGTAGTCTTTAATGCACAGAACATCTGACAGGTCTGTTTTGCACTTAGACGATTTCTGTTAATTTGTGTAAAAACAGCTACACTATCCAAAAAGCGTGTTAATAAATCAGAACTCATCAGCAACAAACAATGAGTTACTTCATCTCCAGCCATACTCTTGCAAGACAACAAATCACACATTAAAGACGTCTGGTGGGGCCTCTTCTTGAATATTCAAATCTTATCGCTTGCAAGAAAACTGCAACACGATAATTATCTCTCCGTGGCTCGCTTTTGTATCCTAACCTGCCGCACGACAATTTAAACAATACCCTGGAGTGTACATGTTCATTACAAGACCGAGCAAGGACATTCCACGTAGGATTGAGGGTATGAATAGAAGTGAATGGCGATAGATTAATTTGCATGCTCGCTGGCAGGCAGTCAAGACCCACTCCAGAGCTGGGATCAATGCGGGAGAGACGGAGAGACAGAGAGGGACTTGGGACTCGATTGCCATTCAGCGTACCCTGGTGTCGTCTCTGAACAAATACACACACACAAACACACACAAACGGAGGGAGCTCAGTGAGGAGTCTCTCCTTTCATACAGATCTTTTGTCTCGCTGTAATGTCTGGTATGCCGGGATACAGGCTTTGCTCAATGACCTGATTTCTATGGGTCTGCCGCGGCACCGACTTGTGTGTGTGCGCTTGCGTGTGTATATTTTTGTGGGGGTGTGTGTGTGTGTGAGGGGTTGTGTGTTCATCTGCCTGCAGCGAGCCCTTCCTCTGGATAAGACGCAGGACTTAGGCCAGGCAGACAGACACAGACTGAGACGGATTCAGCCAATAAGGGGGCAGGAAACACAAAACACACATACAGATACACACACACACACAAACACAGCTTCGCATGAAGTAAACAAAAAGGCCTCAAATTCCCATAGCGGGAAGACAGACATAATTGGATGAGGAAATATTCTGCGGGGAAACTTAATTTGAGTCAGCACAATAACTGCAGCCCAAGACGCAGCTAATTCAATAGATGATTGTTTCAAAGGTTTACCAGTCGCAGGATATTTGAAAACAAGAATCCATCCAGTGTTTATTTAAGATCACAATGAATTTTAAGACGATTTTGATGGAGGAAAAGCATATATTTTACTCAGTAAGCTTGATTTCTGCTGGGCTATAAAGAACAAGCTAAAGGAAGCCATTTTTCAAACGACATACCTTGTCTCTGGATGAAGATCCTGAGCAGCGGGTGAGCCGTCGACACCGCCTTGCAGAAGTTGTCGTCGTTGTTGATCGGCAGCAGGTCTCCGTGGATGTCCGCGTAGCCGATCATCACCTCCATGTTGGCGATGCGGTGAATGTGCAGAATAAGTTTGTAGAACTCCTCAAACTTGCCGGGCTTGACCCGGTCAACCGCAAAGCGGCGGAACTCTGCCCCATACTGAGTAGAGAAAAAAGATCAAAAGACAAGGCACATTAAAAAAAAGGGACAGTCAGTGCGACGGCCAAACAGGAAAAGGAAGCGAGGATGTCCAACATGCATTTATCTGAAGCATCTGACTGGCATACATAAAAAGAACAGGGTGGAAATCCTCTGAGCTCTGTCACAATTGTGGCCATGACCTTATGTAGAAAATGGCACAGGGGAAGTAGTTGGTGAGCAACAAAGCAAGATGCATTACACTCCTAGACTCAGCTAAAACATGTCAGGGTCAGAGATATCATGACACAAACAATGTCCTAAACTTAGTAAGAACTACAGACATGTCAATAATAAAACTGTCATTGAAACTTACATCAATAGAATTGATTCAGCTAATTTTAAAAGCGCTACATTACACACCGTTTGTATCTGGTTTCACTTGGCAACAAGCTGCTAAAAATATGCAACACAACAAAAGCATCTATTTTAGGTTGTTTGCCTTGGGTGAATACAAGGTTAGCATATGGCTTACCACCTTCAAACAATATGTGAACACTCCCAAGTCAGAATAAGGGGCGTTTTCTTCTTCTTCTTCCTCTCATTCGGCTAACATTGTGTGAATGGATGCAGCATTTGTTTCGTATTTATTTACAGACATGAGTTTTATCAATCTTGTATCAATCCAAGAAAGTGGATAAGGGTTTTTTTCCATGACAAATCATCACAATTTTCCATGCTGATTTGGTCATGTCAAAAATTACAGCATTATAAGAGTGACTATAACAGTTTAAGTTGAATGGCAAAAAAACCCCCACTATATTTCCAAATTGGACATCCAGAAAAGTTTGGTCTCTGTTTTTGGGTCGTTGCTGAGAGATTATCGCTTATCTGAAATTGCACGATATTAGAAATTCTTAACAATGTTGTTGAACAGCACTCAGTGAATGAGTCAGTGTAAAAATACCAATGCACTACTTTGTTGATTGCTCCCATGGGTGAAATCATAATATTTTGGCTAAATGTAGATTCAATGATTTTATGTCTGTCCCATCACAGGTTCATCTACCTCTGGGTCAATCACAAACTAGAATTTCCCAATATGTCTGAAATCTGAGTGTGACTGTAGTTTAACTGTCCATCATCCACGAACTGATCAGGAGATGAGATGCATCCGGATCTGGGTGGATCCAGCCCCCGAGCCGTGTCTTACACTGACTGCACATCAAGATCATATCAGTGCGAAAACAAATTACAGCCGCACGTCACTCGGAGCTTTGAGCAGCGGGACAATTATGTTGCTGTACAATGGAACAATACAGGTAGATGAGTAAGCTGTCTCAGCACATACAAATGACAGTGGCTGGGCAGCTCTTCCTCCCACCCGTCATTTACGCACACAAGAGCCCAGACTTAACAATTGAGCCACAGCTTTTCCCGGCGAGGTCACCGAACCACCAATGAGAGCGCGGCTGAAGGTCACGGTGGGGTCATGGTGTGAGTCATAGACAAGCGTGGACGTGAGAGAGAGGGAGGGAAGGAGAGAGAGAGAGATATACGGCCGAGGCACAAAAAGTGCAGCTTAATGAAACCGCACAAACACACAATCGCTGTAGCACCGGCGTCGGAATCACAGTGGTAATTTGTAGACTGAGGTGCTGCTTGTTACTGTAATCATGGGCTCAGAGCGGGGGGGACGCTGACGTCAGAGGAGAGGAGAGGATGTGAGGGAGGGGAAAAGAGAGGGAGTGAAAAATGCTGACAGAGTAGCAGAAGGGAGAGTTTACTTCCTGTGTGGCGAGAAGAAGAGCGGGGGATACATTCAGCAGCTCGGTAATTAGAAGATGGCACAAGAGGGGGGGGGGGGCATGTTAGGAGACCAGGGGGAAGCCAGACCGAGGATGTATCCATATTTGTTTTTGTATCAAACAATCTGTCAACACAAGCCAACAGGCCTGAAAATCACCTGACCTCTCATGTACCCTGGGCATGCGCATGCGAGTGTAAACAGGAAGGCGAGAGCGTTCCGCTGGACACAGGAATTGTCGCAGATTGCTCGAGTAATAGCTCGTCTCCTACATCTAAGCAGTTGTACCTTTTGCTAACAATTGTTGTGCAGGTTAAATTTGGCATGTGTCAATGACAACAGGGTCAGCAAAGCTAGTAACTGATACATCCATGTTGTGTTCTACACTGGTCTCCAAGGGTAAGGCCGGTTGTTTTATGCTAGAAGAGGGTCATGTGATCGGAGCATCGGCGAAAAGACCCAATCAGCAAGTGCTTGTGAGTGTCTACGTCACCTTTTCTAAACATCTCGAAAAATCTAAAAACTTCGTGGCTGTGTGGACGCCAGGCATATCCGTAGCAGCGATGATTTTTGTTCTCAAACAATAACGCAGCAGTGTGAATGTCAATACCAAAGTTCTTCCTCTGTGGTGAGAATAAGAGCAGGGGATACATTCAGCAGCTCCGTAATTAGACGATGACACATCAGTTTAAGAGGGGGGGGGGGGCATGTCAGGAGACTAGGGGGAAGCCAGGCAGAGTTACTGTGGCCAATGGAGGCATATATATGCAAGAGTGGCACCAACCTAGATTCCACCTTATAAAACTCTATGTTCGAAGACAGTTCCGGAAGATGCAGACAAACTGGTTTGTCTTTGTTCGACAAGTGTACTTAACGTTTCAGAAAGTGAAACCTTCCATGACTCATCCCCCGTTAACAGTTTACGGTACACTTTATCAAGTTTCGAAATGATTTCCCAAATAATAATCTGCTTTATTGCTACACTTGGCTGCTGCTGTGAATCTGAACGTTCTCTTTTCTTGCCACTGTAGGCGGTGATCAGTCGGTACAATCTGTTTTCATGGGCAGAACATGGCCCCGGGGTACGAGCAAGTCTGAACAGGGGACGGATTAATCATGGGCTCCAAAACTCAACCCAAACCTAAGCCTACATCATCACAAAACGTGACCGGGCGTCCTGGCCAATCAGAGCCTAGTGATGTCAACAGGTTGAAACATGCCAGGGAGACGCTACACTCTGACAAACTGGAGAAAAATGGAAGGATAACTGACTTCAGGATTGGCTTTGTCCTTGCATATCAGGGACAACGCGCCTGAAAGACATCACAAACTCATTCCTGGGCTTTTAGACGATGAAACCTTAAATAATACACAAGATCTGAGAAGTGAACCACAAAAAAAGTATTTGAAAATCTAGCAAAAAATCCATATCAGGGAAAAAGGAGTGAAGGAAAAAGAAATCCCAGCCCCCTCGGCATCCCTGCACTCTAGCCCTGTCTCTGATAAGAGCTTCAAGTGAGTGAAACCAGCTCCTGGCCGGGGCTCCGGGACAGACAGCCACACACCTCCGGTGTTGACCCTGATAAGCTTATCACTGGAACGGTTTCCCCTGAGAAAACCAAACGTGAACCGGTGAGAACCAGACACGTAACATGCGCCAGACAAACAGGTCGGAATAATCTGATTTAACAAATGCTAATAACTGAGGTTGATAGCTGGAGTCTTGATAGACCATGAAAGATCAATTTTGACAGCTATGCACAAAGGAGTAAACTCTCAGTACAACTGCAATGAATGTTCAATTTCCCTATTATCTAACCTAATATTTTCTTAATTTATAAATGATGTGGTTTAGAGTCAACAATATGTCTTTAAATATCTCAATCGTAGTCCCAAAATTCAATCAGGAATCATAGATGATAAATATTTACACTTTTTTTTCACTATTTTTTGCTTTAAAATGACTCGAGGGATTAATCGAAGTTACAACTTTATTCAAACTTCATCACATCATCTGAAACAACTAAAGTTCAAGAAGAAAGAATACATGAAATTTTAAACAGTTGTTGTTATCAGTACAAGATACTGATAAAAGATTAAAAAAACTGATCAAATGTTGCTTTACAGAGACTAAACACTGGTAGAGCTACTTTCTATGTAAGATTTTATTTTATTCAATGGATTCTCGCTTCGTTTCAAATCTTCTCAACTTGTCTTCTCTACCAGAATTCTCCCTGAGAATGAAGCAAGGATAAAACTGCCTCCAGTTCACAACACAAACAAGCTGAACCAGAAAAAAACAGAACAAAATGTTATTAAGAGTGATGAGTTGTACAGTATCTGATCTAAAAAGGGAAACTTGTGACGTTCTAGGACAAGTGAGTCAGCTCAGCAGCGGTGATGATGCTGTTAAACCTGCCGGTCTCACCACGCACCTCCCGGCGTGAGGGACCCACCCACAAACAACCTCTGGTAGCTCTAAAAGTGACCACTCCTGTTTCTGTGTAACAAACATGAAACCGACCCTGCCTCAAAACACCCAAAAAACTAAAACAGATGATCCTGTGGGATTTATGATCATCCTGGAGCACATGCCCTCTCACCAAACACCAGTGTGTATATCTGTGTATCCTCCAGGTCACTGACCCACAGCTACACTGAAACCAGGCAGCCAGAACTCAAAGGGAAAAGGACCTGTGGACCGAATGAATCACCATCTTGCAACACTCAATTTGGCATTTAACCTGTGACTCAGGGGATCATCCTTTCACGTATGTGCAGACACACGTATGAAAGATATTCTGGCTGGAAAATAAAGCATTACTAATTATTGCAATATGCAATAAAACACTGTAGAGTAATAAAAGTTGGTATAAGAAGTTCTCGGTCAGGATTTGATGGTGTGATGTCTGTATTTACCCTGTACCCACGTACACCAGCAACACAACAAACTATTCAAAATCCCTGTTCTTAGCCTGCAGACTAAACACCTTAAGACCCTTACTGGGATTCTAACGTGTGTTATATTTCAATCTGGTCTGAGAAGAATCATGTGATGTGTCACATTCCGTACATCTTGTATGTTTGTGGTCTGCGTTGCACCAGGCGGAAATTGGTAAATAAGCAGTGAGTTAGTGGCTGGTTAAGTTGATTTGTACAGCTGTTACACAGTGTGTCACAAATAACACACAACAACGGGTAAGGCTGAAACTATGTGGCACTGAAACACCAGAGTGTGCGAGCTATTGATACAAACACACAATTAAGATAAAATCGTCTTATTTGAACTTAGATAGAAACATATTATTGGAACATATGGATACATCTAATTATAGTAACATAGAGTAGATAAAAACCTTATTGGAACATATAGTAGATAACAACCTTCTTATAGTGACATATAGTTGATACAACTTTCTTATAGTAACATATGGTAGATAAAAACCTTCTTATTGGAAAATATGGATACATCTAATTATAGTAACATATAGTAGATACAAACTTCCTATAGTAACATATAGTAGATCAAAACCTTCTTATGGAAACACATACTAGATAAAAACCTAATTATAGTGACATATAGTAGATAAAAAAACTTCCTATAGTAACATATAGTAGATAAAACCATTCTTATTGTAACATATAGTAGATAAAAACCTTCTTATAGTAACATATAGTAGATAAAACCTTCTTATAGTAACATATAGTAGATAAAACCTAATTATAGTAACGTATACGATATAAAAACCGTCCTATAGTAAAAGAGTAGATAAAACCTTCCTATAGTAATATATAGTAGATAAAAACATTCCTATGGAAACATATAGTGGATCAAACTGGTTTGTTCTTGAACTACGTCCAACCAGTTTGGCTCAGCAAAACAAATCAGTGGAATCTTTTCTTCAGAGTCTGAAGGAAACAATCTGTGCTAATGATCCACATCGTGGTGCGTTCAGGTTCCGATTCATACGGTTCTAAAAAAGGCCGTTTTCCCCACTAAAACGTGCGCATGGCTGCGGACTGGTTCCCACAGCTCCCAGTCACTAACGGGACCATGTGAACTCTTTCTGTGGTTCCAGGTCTACACACGTCCTCGCTCCACACTCACCTTGCTCTTCACTTCCACCGCGTTGCAGTCCGCGCTCCGCAGCGGCTGCGACTTGTTAAAGCTCCGGTTCATTTTGAGTCTTTTTTTATTCTGGTTTGTAGTTTTGGAAAAAGTAAAAAAGATTCCTCCGCCGGAGCCCTCAGTCAGAGGCTCTGGTCCCGGGCTTTCTGCGGGGGAAAGGTCCTCCTGCTCCGGCCTCTGGAGGAGAAGTGGTCGCTGGTGTTCGGTTCGGGGTTCCGCTCCGGGAGTTCGGTACCGGGCTCCGGGACAGACACGGAGGATCGACCGGGAGGAGGAGAGGAGGGAAGCCGCCGCACAGACTCCTGAGTGAGGGAGAAGTTTTCAAGTGACATCAGCCCTCCTAAAATATGAGAGCTCACGGTGCCTTCACGGGCCGCACGTAAATACTCACTCTGTCAGCGTTGCACCTCATCAGTGGTGGCACTTAGTGTTTGTATTTTCATGTATCTGTAGATTTATTTACCTTTTCCTTTCATTCTTACTCCACTACATATATCAGCAAATATCTGTACTTTCTACTCCACTGTTAAATAGTTTTTTTAAAGTCCATATTACATTCATATCTTTAAAAGTAATCAATAAGGGAATAGCTTGAGGTACGTTTACTTTGAATACTTTAATTCTATTCAAAAGCGATTATGTACTTACCTTTGCTCAAGTAGAAAAGTTCATATCATACTTTTACCTGAGTACATTTCTATGTCTATTCATTTGTACTTTTTCTTAAGTAAAGTTGAGTATTTCCTTCCCCACAACTAAAAGCTACAATTCAACTACAGATTTATACATCAACACATTTATTAATGACACGATGCACCGTGAATGAGATACATCACAATTGTTATATTTCTATAAACGTATCATATAGCTACAAATAATCTATCTCAGTATTGTAGACAATATATTCAACAAATTTGATAAATCAGCCATGTTTCACGCCTGTGTCCCTTCGGTTATTATGGAGGAGGCTGGGTTTATGACCTATACTTCGGCCTTTAGAAGATAATGTGGCTTCACTTTTGGGTCGATGTCATATCGTCCATCTTAATATACAGTCTCTGCTTTCATATGTAGCATATGAAGATATAAAAGGGCTCAGATTCGTTCTGAAAGGCGAACATATTATAAATAAAAACTTCATTTTTCCAGCAAGATCTATACTTTACTTTTTGCTCGTTTATTATACTCTGTACAAAGGTGTAAGATTTCCGACAGTACATGAAGGCAGCACCACCTCACTGGTACTCCGGTGCGCCAGAGGTCGCACTTCTCATCTCCCAGTTACACAGATCAGCCACAAACCACTGACTGTTGAAGTGAATATTAACACGAGTGGGTGGTTTGGAGCAAAGGTGAAGAGTCAGAGAACACCTCAGGCTCACCAAGGCCATTTCCACAGAAGAGGAACACCCGTCACCCCCGTATTACTTGGTAGGTCCTCTGTCATGTTGGGGCTGTTCAGTGTATTTTATGAGCCTCTTGTTGAAACAGCAAAATGCTTAAAGTGTTCAGTGTACAGAATGTAGTGACATCTAGTGGTGAAGTTGAATATTGCAGCTGAGTACCCCTCACCTCACCCCCCTCTTCCAAACATGAAGGAGAACCTTTGGTTTCAGTTGTCATAAAAACTCGAAAGGAGTTTAGTTTGTCTAGTTTGGACTACTGTAAAAAACATGGTGGCTTTTGTAGAGAGAACCAGCTCCTCTCTAAAAATACAGATACAAAGTATTTAAATATAAAGGACCCATTCTAGGGTAAAGAAAACAACAAATCGTACAATTTAGATGAAACAGACTAGTAAAACATCACTAGGATTATTTTATATTCAATTTCTGCCAATAGATCCCTTTCACCTAAATCTTAGAAACTGGACCTTTATCTTAACGGAAAACCTTATTAAGTGGAATTATTTATTTATTTACAGTTAAACTAATGGAGATAGTTTTCCCCTATTGATGAAATAGTCCTTTCTTGTGGATCTTAATTTTATCTCAACAATCTCCTTACTTGAGACAAATATAGATTATTTTTAAGGCTCCAGGCAAGGCGCTATTTCTCAGCAACTAAATTTAAGAAGTATGAGAAAAAAGTATAAATCTCATATTGATCTTCAATTGAGCTCAGTTTAAGTACAGGAGACAAAGTTAAGACGATGCAGAGATCATATTTTTAAACGTCCTTTCCTGTGGGTGGTCCTCGTTGCAGCTGCCCAGTTGTCATAACATTTTAAATGTGGACGTTGCAGCATGATTCCCATTTAGCCCTCCTGATATTTCTCCTCCAAACCAGTCACCCACTCCCACAGCGTAAGAACTTCTGATGCATGTCTCAGACTTGCTGTCCTGCTTTACTACATTCCAGACTCCCTGGAGCTGCCTGTACAACAGCTGCAGGTTTCGGTGCCCCCCCCCCACACATGCAGCCGCTACCGCTTGTTTACTCACTACAGGAATGTGTTGACTAGTTACAAACCTACAGGTCAGTCATTGTGGCTGCACCAGTGTGGCCTGTGTGATTTGATGTAGTGGTGGGTCTGGTTTCATGTCCGTGTTAGGAATCCAGTAATGGCAGGAAAACGATATTTTGTCATGTTATTATTATTATTATTATCAAGACTGAATGTCATAATGTTGTGTTTTATTTCAAATCTCTTACAGTTTAGAAATAATGTGAAACTCAGACATGATGATATGATTCTGAAAGATGTGACATATGGAGAATAGGTCTTTGATCCTCCTCAGTCTCTGCAGCATGATTATTGTGACTTTTAATAAGTTTTGCGTTCATCTGTTAATGTTATTTTTCTATAATTTGTCAAATCAGCCGGTCTAAAGAGACACTTACTGCTTTAATACTCGAGCAAATAACAATTGATGCATATAGATACTAGTGTAGTAAATTGTGTGAAATATATCTATTAATGCTAATTCACTGTATGTAACTTTTATATTGTATTGAAATTGGGTAAACAAGCTTGTAGCGCCTACCTCAGGCTTATATTCCCAACTGCAAATATCTACTACAGGTTCCACTTTAACGATGCTATTAAAAAGCCTTTTATGTGCTGCAAAATGAACTGGGTATAAGATGACATTTTGTTATTTTTATCATATTTTTTGCAACGATTTCCATCAACAACTTCCATCGACAATTAACATTATTGCAAAACGTGAAAGGTGGAAAGCTTGATTTAATAAATTATTAATGATATATTAACCAATTCTGTAACCAAACAACGGTTATAAGGGAAAAAATATTTGATCAAAAATTCAGAAGTTGTAGCTGATAGTTTAAACTTTTGTACTAAATATAAATATATTAGAAACATGAATGTATTTGATTTACCATTTTACAAAAACCTGGTAACAGATATCAGTAGGGTAAAACGAATTTGAGTTGAAGTATCAGCTTTAGTTTCAGTATAAACAACCTTCCTCTTAAGGACAGTTTCAGTAGTACCATCAGATAAAAAACAACGTCCATGACCAAATCACATTAAAACTGTGAGTAGGAAACTCTGCACAGGATTAATCTTAAGTCAGATCAGGAAGTAGCCGGGGGCGGGGCCTAATTAGATCTCGTAGCATTAATACAGTATGACTGTAAATCTCTTAGAATTGTTTTAAAACATGACACAAGATGCTGCAGCTGCTTCAGGGTTCAAATCCCTTTGCAGTGAGCTCAGCACATCACAAACATACATGTGTCATAGGAACCAGGATGAATTCTGACTGAAACTGCTGTGACACATGACAAAGTCTAAATCTATTTTCTAACGTATGTATCAGAGAGTATGGAACTATTTGAGATGCAGTTAAATTGACCCTGATTCATTTTAATAGGAAGAATCTCACTTCTCACCTTTTCACCTGATGGAGCAGTCCCACATTCGACCAGCAGAGTTCAGCACACACCCATTTAAGATTACAGGCCTGTTATTCTTCTTTCTGATAAAAAGGGCTTTGTCAGGTTCAGAGGGCGATTGCAAAGAGTGATTCTTCACTTTAAAACTCAGCTCTTGTGAGATTGATGCACAATAAACAAAAGAACAGTGAATAAAAGTTAAATCGGAGAAAATGCTCCTTGTTGTTGGAGAGAGAGAAGAGATGGGAGAGTCACGACCCAAGAAGAAAATAATGAGAATCTGGACCAATATAAGGTATTTTCTTCAAAGTGTAGAATCTGATGAAACTGTAGGAGAGTGCTTTTTCCTATATAAACGATTTCATATGTACTTGCCTCTCTATTTACCTGTTTTGTATAGGTCCTGATCCTATATCAGTGGATATGTGAACCAGATGACCTGACATCATTAACGCTGTAATGAAAGACAGACGGTGAAGACAAACGAAATAGCTGAGGAGGAGGAAAAAGAGGAGAAAGAACAGAGGGAAGACGGGTTCGTTCAAACAATGGAATCAGGAGTGTGAGAGAAAATAAACAAGTGGCAGGAAGGATAAATGAAGAAAAGGAGAATAAGGAGGGAAAGAAGGTTTAAAAAGGAAAAAGGAAAAAGAGGCTGAGTGAGTCACTGCATTCATTGTGTGCATGAGGAGCCCGGCAGACAAGTCACTTTATATGCACAGCCCTGTGTGGTTTTAATCCAGCTCCATATGTCTGAATTCAGGTGGGCCCCTAGTGGTAATGTGAGAGGAGACGATTACAGCGAGATGAAGAGATACTCGCAGTAATCCATCGTCTGCGCTGAGACGGAGAAACATCAGGAGCTGGTTACAGGCGGGTATTCAGACGGCAGCAGTGCCAGCCTGCAGAAAGGCCCCAGAATCAACCCTCCGCTCGGTTCTGCTCCACTCGCTCTGTGATTAAAGAGAAAGGAGGACACACACACAAACACACACACAACCACACACACTCCAACACACACTGCCTTCACATGCATCTCCAGGCCGAGCCCCTCATCCAAAGTCATACTGAACAGATATTGCGGTTGTGTCTTTCTAACGTAAGCAGAGCTGCAGCCCTTCTCCTGCAGGACCACACTGAGTCATGACACACACCATCAGACTCTCCGAGCGCCCGCTGCCCTCTCTCTCTCCTCGACAGGCTGCACAGAATGAAGAGCAGGCACGGGGCAAGTTGCAAAATGGAAAAGTAATCTTTTTTTCCCCCACAGTGTTTCCATCACTCTGCTGTTCTCTCCCGCTGTGTAGCCCTCAACGTGTATATGTCTGTGTGTTGGAGGGTGGAGAAGAGGAGGAGGAGGAGAAAGAGGATGGTGAGAGTGTGTGAAGGAGGCAGAGAGGGAGAGAGGGAGGGAGAGAGAGAGGCAGGGAAATGAACACATGGAGTGTTGTTGGCAGAAGCTGTCTGGAGGGCTGTCACCTCTGGTACGGGGGCGACTTGATAAGTACTGCCGGCCACACATCTGCTGCCATTGCATTAACAAGAAAAAGAGAAATCAGACGGCTACATTTTGGTACAAGTGGACCTGAGTGAAGAAAAGGAAAACGGTGGAACGTACTGCACATGCCATTTTGTTTTTTAATTCTCCAAGAGAGTGAATTAGGTCAACTCAGCAGTATCTCTTTCTGTCTCTTACAGCGTCCGTAAAAACTCTTGAGACTCCGGGGTGGTGATCAGGGGGATGAACATGCGGTAACAACATCCAGTTTACACATGACTGTATGACATCTCATCCCATTTCTACAGCATCAAATAATCCAGATCTGCCACAAAGTTAGAGAAATAATTATTCTCTGATCCTCCACCTAGTCCATATAATTCATTCAGTTGTTTTTGTCTAATCTTTTGGCCTGTTTCCCATCAATTAACATGGAGGAGGCCGGGTTTATGACCTATACTTCAGCCTTTATGAGATAATGTGGCTTCACTTTTGGGTCGCTGTAATATCGTCCATCTTTATATACAGTCTCTGCTTTCATATGGAGCATATGAAGATATAAAAGGGCTCAGATTCGTTTTAAAAGGCAAACATATTAATTAATAAAAACTTATACTCTGTATAAAGGTGTAAGATTTCCGACAGTACATGAAGGCAGCACCACCTCTATATAAACACACACACACCACCAGAATGCACATTCCCTTATCACAGACTCCACCACCTGAGTGTGCCATTGTCATTCCAATAGCTCCTCATGAACACGTGGTCAGGCACTTACACAGCGCTGTGAACTGCCCTCTACTTTTACCCCCTCTCTTTATCTGTCTCTCTTTCTCTCTCTATCTCTCAATCTTTCACACACACACACACAGAATGCCACCTCTCACTCGTCGCCGCCTGCTTAGTCTCAGTCCTGTTTGGAGGTCGCCTCTCGTCCACACTGTGATTTCAGGAACCTTTTGATGTGCTGAGTGGCGCCGACCTGCAGCTTGATCTGGATTCTGTCACAGTTCCCAAGGTCGGCAAAGTCTGACACCAAAGAAACGAGTGTGTGAGGTCACGTTCACACTTAAAACAAAAGTTCAAATCCAGCCACGCACTTTTTGTTTAATTGACTCATTTCTGACACGAGGTTTCTTTTGCACACGGCGCTCAGAAAATCGACCAAACTTTCATCAAGCAGCAGTTTCTCTCATTAGCAGAAATCCATATTTCCAGGTAATGTTATATCCCCATTGCTTTCCTGGGAACCTCATTTCTTGACGCGCAATACAAATGCACAGCAGCCGGGTCTGATTCAGCAAATGCTCCATCTGATCCCCTGTTGATAGACAAACACCTCCATCATCCTTCAACACTCTCGTCCTCCTCCTCCTCCTCCTCCTCCTCCTCCTCCTCCTCCTCCTCCTCCTCCTCCTCCTCCTCCTCCTCCTCCTCCTCCGCCTCCTCCTTCTCCTCCTCCTCCTCCTCCTCCTCCTGTGATGCTGTGCAATGTGCTTCATTTCTTCTCCCTCCAGTATGAAAACATCAGCCATCTGGTCCAGGGGTGAAAGGTTAAATCTCAGGCTGGTAATGAGGACGGCGTCGCTAGGGGGATGTAGGAGGGGTGTGTGTGTGTCCCTGTGTGTGTCCCTGTGTGTGTGTGTGTGTGTGCGAGCCTCACCGAGCATGTCTGCTTCCTGAGTGAGCATTAAACATTAACGAGCCAGCTCTGTGAGTCTGCAGCGAGGACGAGAGACGACATGAGGAGAGGGGAAGAGACAGCGCACGGACAGAGTCACTTCAGAGGGAGGAGGAGAGAGAGGCAGGGGAAATGTGCAGGTAGACACTGTGCATGAATGCATGCACACAACAGACTAACACACACACACACACACATGTGTACGATGCACAAATGGAGAAGAGAGGAGATGGAGTGCTTGTAGATACACTCCTTCCTTTCGCTCGCTCCTCAAAAAGCTTTTCCTCTTGTTTATTGACTCAGCCTTCTAACGTTCAGTTCATCAATAGCTCTGGTCGATGAGGGAGGGAAAAGGCACAGAGGGTACTGCTAGGAGGTATGAGGTGTGTGTGTCTGTGTGTGTGTGTGTGTGTGTGTGTTCACCAGCCCTCTTCATCCAATGTATCCCTCCATTTGTTCCAGTTATTTTCCACCATGACTGTGTTCATCTCCCGGCTGCCAGAGACGATAACATGCAGGAGGACAAACTGGGAGCTGGTGTAGTAACAGGTCTCCTTTGGCCTCTGCACCACAGCGTCCTAATTGGTCGGAAATCACAAAGGGCCCCGAAAGTGAAAGTCAGTGGCGTCGTCATGCACAGTGAGCTCACGAGAAAACAGAGTTATGCTTCTACTTCCTCTTACGCTCTGTCGAGACTATTCCTGTGCGTGTGTGCGTGTGTGTGTGTGTGTGTAGTTGCCATGGAGATGCAAACCCTCTCTACCAGTAACCTTTGGGTGTGATGTTTCCGACTCTGTCCCCGACCGCAGAGCAGTTTAATCATAATGTATGTACAGCAGAGGGTCCCTACATACATTACAGGTGTTAGTGCAAATAGTGATACATTTGGTGTGAGGACAGACGGCCTCATGGGAAACGATCGGGAGGTGACGGGTCGGAATCCTCGTGCTCATCTCTGGCAACATCTGTGTGTTTTAGAAAATCAAATAGAAAGAATGAAATACTGCACAGAACAACTAGAAATACAGCACCTTGGTACTGTACAGCTGATTCTACTGCTTCTATACACTGGTGCAACAGGTTACTACAATAGAAGTAGTAGAATAGAGTAGTTGAAGCAAGTGTACAAGTAATATGTGTTTTGCAGCAATATCACACAGATTCAGACGTATTTAAATAGATCTGCACAGGATAGAATGAACCTTCCCACTTCAAAATATCATAGATTTCAGAATGCACATTTCGAATAATGTATTGGATCTTAAAACTATTTAGTTAACTTAGCTTTCGTCAGTTTTATTAACCTATTAAAGAAAACTTTATTGTTCACTTTAAATTGATAAATTAATGTAAATAAATTTTGACTAGGGACTGTTATAGTTTGGCTCATCACAACGTTTGCGGTGAGTTACGGAAGTTATAAAATATAAACCTGGATAGATGAATACCCAAAAACTTTTTATATTCAAAGGTTTATTCATATTTTAAGAAGTGCACTCGATCAAATTCCGGTGCTTGGTCTGGACAGTTTTTCCACAAAGAGTTGAACTCGTGTTTTTCTTTTGCAGTCTTGTCTAAACTCACTCTCTCTTGTCCCCTTTAGATTTCAAGCAGGGACGACATTGTTGCAGCATCAACAGATTCTCTTCCTGCTTTGCAGACTCAAGGGGGAGCTGAACGTCACCAGTATGTTGGGCTGCTGCTGAGATGTGAATATCTGCTGTACCAGAGACAGAAAAGGCTCCTGTGAAGTGTAGCTTAGTTATTTTTTTTGCATGTATCGAGGACAAACTTGAACGACTTGAAACTTTACAATGAGGCCGACAGATCCGCTCCATTCTTTTCTATTTGGCTCTGGGCTGTAGAAACAAAATCTCTCTTTTAAAACTTAATAATTGAACTACAGCATTTTGGGCTGATTTAACCTCAAAGTCCCAAACTAACAGAGATATATAAACGTTGGATATTTAGTTTGAACGAAGACATTTTTATTTAACTGGATGTCCTATGTCTGTTTTAGCAAAAAGAATCACAAATCAACAGTGCAGGCTGTCAGCAAAGCAGCCGTAAGAATCTGAGAAGAATAGAGTATAAAACAAAACGAGATATCAGAAATGTAAATGTATTCAGTAAATGTGAGAGAAAATGAAATCCGCCATGCGTAGATGCATCTTAATTGAAAACCTGTCTGTACCACGTCAGCTTCTTAACACACCGGGAGGAGGTGTTTACTGCACCAAGGTTCCTGTCACATGGGGAGAGGATCCGAACGAGGGACGGAGACGGAGACGGTTTGGAAGCCGACACAGAGTCTGCCTCCGTCCTCCTCTCGGCACTAAGGAGGGTTAATGTGAGGAGTCTGCAGTGTGAGCGCGTCCCACACGCCTGCCTGATTGAAAGAAAACAACATCAACCTTGCACCCCCCCCCCCCCCCCAAGGCCTTGAAATAACAGGCAGGCTTTAGACCAGAGATCCCCCCCCCCTGCCTGCTGAGTGGACACACACAGTGATGCACAAGGTTCTGCAAACAAACACACACTCATTTTGTTTGTTGCCTTTCACCTCTATGATATAAGTATATGTTTACTATAGAGGAATATCTATAGATTAATGCACTGTGTGTGTTTGTCCACAGTGTTGTGTGTTCACACAATTCAGATTCTCGATTGCACCTATCATCATCTCCTCCAATGCCCCCCCCCCAACAGAATGCATTGTGGCCACTTCCATTCATCACCCCCATGATGCTCAAGTGTCAAGGTTAGAGTGTGCCAGTTCTCTCTCTTTCTTTCTCTCTCACTCTCACTCTCACTCACACACACACACACACACACACACATACACACACACACACACACACACACACACACACACACACACACACACCTGCCAACAAAGAGAGGGGGCAGCAGAGGAGTGAGAGAGGCAAAGAAAGGGAAAAGAAGGAATAAGCACGCTTGAGTAAATCTTGTATTCAAAGTCGGTGGGTCCCCAACCCTCTCTCGCTCTGTGTGTGTGTGTGTGTGTGTGTGTGTGTGTGTGTGTGTGTGTGTGTGTGTGTGTGTGTGTGTGTGTGTGTGTGTGTGTGTGTGCGTGTGTTGTTTGTGTGTGAGTGAGGGGTGGGGGTGTGGGGGTGTGATCAGAGGTGTCGATGTGGGCTGGAGTTTATCTGATTACTGCGCTGATGTTTACATGCATGATCTGAACAGAGTAAACTGAACATCTCCCTCCTTGAGCAATTGGCTAATTTACTCTTGGGTGTTTGTTTTGTAGTTTACTTGCTTTCCCACTTATTTTCGAGCGTAATTGAGCAGTAAGACTCTACTTTAATGATCTAAACTCACGATGTATATCTTAGAACGTGTCCAAATCCATTTTTTTCTTTTGTAACAGCAGAGAAAAATGCTGTGATGCCCGGAACATGGTTTAGTGGAGTTGTACTTTTGTCTAATAGGCGATTAACCAATCAGAGTGCCATCTCACACTGGATTTATTTTACTGTAACATGCTCTATTTCTCCAAATAGATTAATGCAGCACTCTGGACATTAATTATCTTCCATTCTCAGGAGAGAAGCAGAGGAGGGGAAGAAAGGATGAATGTGAGGTAGAAGTTGTTCTTCCTCCATCGCATGAATCACACGTCCCCACTTCCTCCCACTATCCAGAAATGAAGCTAGATATCCCAGGTATGAATATCTGAATCAATAAAACCAAACTACACAAAACTAGACACAAAATTAAATAACAGAAACCATTCACCAGAAAATAAGTGATTTGATGTATAATATTGACTTTAAATTTGGCCCATGTCCCATCCACTAACATGGAGGAGACAACTTTTTTGTTTTCCACCTCTACTGCCAGCCGCCACCAGGTGGAGAGTGAGACGCTTTGGATTCTCTTCTCTGCAGCTTTCATATCGCACATCTTCACAAACAGTTTATTCGGGGGAAGTATCCTTCACTACATACGCTGCTACTGTGTAAGCGTGATACCACATTACAGGATGGCTTGTTGTTATCGTCATGGTTTCATTGAACCTTCTGACAAATCAGAAAAGGGGCCTTGCTTAAAAAAAACAGGCCCGTGGAGAACAACACAGCCTCCCCCTAAATATCTAATTTTATCCCCCCACCTCAGAGTCCTCCCCTTTCCCCTTATACCCTGGTGAAGACCCCCTCCTCCCCCAAGCCTAAAGCAGAGCCCCCCTAGAGAACAGAGGTAAACATGCCCCTGTTCCCTTCACCCCCAGCCAGCTCCTCCTCCTCCTCCTCCTCCTCCTCCTCCTCCTCTCTTCTGTCTGTTTGCCGTCGGGCTGCTCTCTGGACTTTTTGTTCGGCGTTAACTCGGGGCACACTTTGATGCTGCTGTAGAAAAAAGAGCAGGATCAATTTGTATGAACCTTACAACTTAAAGTCATTGATAGGAACCGAGGTGTGAATCCAGCTCTGAGTCGTTTTCAGGCTCCAAACAAAGGAACGTAGATTAAACCTTTAAAGCCGTAACTTGCATCATTTTATTTATTTAAGAACATATTCAGCACTCCCTCAAGTTATGTTGACTCGAAATCACTGTGACTACCAAGTCCTATTCTCTTAAAAATAGCTGACATGTTTACTGTATGTTCATGACATGGTGAAGTAGAGGCTGTGTAGGAGAGAAAAGTGAGCGTGGGAGAGACAAGCGAAGAGGAAGGAGAACTGCTGTTGGGGAGATGTTTGTGTGTGTGTGTGTGAGTGTGTTTGTGTGTTGTTTTCTTCCCTGAAGTGCAATTAATGCTCACACCTAGAAATAGAAAAAAAAAAGAGTTGCACCACTTCTACAACGCTAATTACAATGAAATCAAATCGTGATTTTATTCTAAAACCTCGTCCACATTTGCAGCTGTTCAGTAAAGTGCCACATGTGGGGAAAAAAAGCAGTTTTGAAGTCACGAGCTTATCTTCTTCTCAGAGGAAAGAAACCAGGCTGCGTGCGTGAGCTCCTCACAAATTTGCATCTTATCCGTCTCCTGTGACCCCCCCTACACACACACACACACACACACACACACACACACACACACACACACACACACACACACACACACACACACACACACACACACACACACACACACACACCTTCACCGCAGATGTGGAGATGTATGAGACTTCATGCTGCATCTCTGTCACACAGTAATGCAGTCCGCTGGGTTACCTGGTAAAACAGCCCATATGGTGGGAGGTTTTTGTAACACACACACACATGCACATACACACACACACTCACTCACTCACTCACACTGTCACACACACACACACACACACACACACACACACACACACACACACACACTCATGCAACGAGAGAGGCTGCAGCTGCGGACTCTGCAGAAAATGCCTTCTATTTTTTTTTTAAATGGAACATGATGCAGACCAGTCCCCACCTCCTCCTACACATACACACACACAGACAGACAGACACACACACACACACACATACACACACACACACACACACACCCTCTCTTCAGTGTTATGAGGTGTTGCTGGTTGAAGACAGACGAGGGAGGTCTGGTTAGGATTAGTTCCCCACTACCCTGCCACCCTGTCCCAGCAGTCTGGCCTCGGACTCCTTGTCTCACTATCTTTGTTCCACACCTGTTCCAGCGCTGATTTGTACGGTAGCTTTCTCAACACTTAGCTATTACGTTTCCTTTGAAGCCCCAGTCTTGATTTCATGTGTGGATATTTTGCGGCTGCGGGTACACAGCAGGGAATCGGAGCATTGGAGTTTAACACTTATCTGCTGCTGAGAAGTTACAGCAGCTCGGTGTGAGCGCCATGTTCCCTTCGAAGGTCCCTGCAGGCCGAATTTATTTGCTTCAGAGCCTCCAGGAAACAACCTCCATTGTTCTAAAGGCTCCTTAAAGGCTCTGGGGGTACGCTACCTCATAAAAGAGACTGTTAATGTACTCTGACCTGGGGTGGGATTATTGTATCGACAGTCTCTTGGCACAGGGGGAAGTATTCAGCTCGGAGTGCGTCCCGCCCGGCTGGATCACTCACAGCCGGTCGGACGACGTGCCATCGAACCGCAGATGTGCGATCAAGCTATCAAAGAAAGCTAACTAGGTGGATTGGCTCAGCTTGTGACACAGCACGTGAGCGGTGGAGCGATGGAAATGAAACAAAGGAAATATGTTCAGAGGCAATCTGAGGGTTCTGCACACGCACACGTAGAGAACGAGACGGAGACAGTTTTCTTCTCTAGTTTCTTTATGGTGTTTCCTGGAAGAAGTTCTCTGGCAGTTCAGAGGAGATTGTGGCTTCATGTTGTCTGTGCATCAGACACATATAGAAGTTTGCATTAGTGATGATACAGTTCAGTGCGGCATGGTGTAAAAACCAGTGCTTATAAAAGAAAAAAATATTTGCATTGGTCTACTTAACCCTAACCCTAAATAAACTTTTCTTTTTCAGATGACAATGTAAGAACAACATGAAAAAGGTTGCTAATAGTAATGAATTCACTCCTCTCAGCTTCATAATGAGTTTACAGTTGTCTCATTTCCCTCTAACCACTTCCATAGTATTGTTTTTCGTCTGCAGCAGACATCTGTTTTTAGTGTAAAAGCACAAAAAACCCAAACACTGCTCCCCTCCTGCTCTGCATCAAATGTTAGACGGACAAAAGTCTCAACTTGCTGATTAACACAGTGAAGCAAGTGGTAGCTAAAGAGCCAGATCATTCTGTCAGGAGGTGTTAGAGACCAACACAAAGCTAAAAGAGAGTGAATGTTGGACCACGATTCCACATGATGGATGAATGAGCTGCTTATTTCCACTGCTGGATGTGTAAATAACAACTTTTGACCCACACACGACCTAAACTTCAGTTCAGAATGTAATTAGTTCTGCAGAGACATTTCCCTCCACACTTTACAAATCAGTGTAAAAGGATCAAATTGTTGGAGTAATCCACTGGTCAAGGATGTGCTTTGTAAAGTTGTGCTTTCACACAGTGGCAAACTATTCAGGCAGTTTTTACAATACACACACACACACACACACACACACACACACACACACGCACACACACGCACACACACAAATTCAGACAAGTGGATTTTCCCAATGTGCTGTCAAAATGATATAAAAACAAATTCCATAGAGTTTTCTACTGCTCCTTTTAATGTGAAATGTATGAAGCTCTGTTTTATATGATTAAAAGTTAAGATTTTGTAAATGCTGATAATGCACAAGTACTAAGTTCACTCTTAACATAAATTGGCCAGTTATCTGATGAAAGTTTTAATACAGAACTTTTTATTTATTTTTTGTGTGTTTTTTAAAATATACAAAACAGGAAAATGTTAATTATACAATACAGGGCCATTTATAAATCTTCATATTGTTACTATAAAAGCTTCAACTTAAATATTGTAAACTACAAACTATTCTAAACTATTTTTTTATAGAGAAATTAAATGAGTCATCAAATTATGATTTAGAAACTTTTAACAGTTGTTTCTACGTGTGATCTGTGCATTTTTATTGTGTTTGCGTTGCATGTTTGTGTGAGTCTGTCAGCTGCAGCTTCACTCGCGTAGCTGACCGCACTTCATACAGCTTCTGGTGCACCTCTTCACAGACTCACACACACACACGCACACACACACACACACGCACACACACTCGAGGTGCCCCTTGAGGAAGTGGTTTAAGGCTTTCAGGTTTCAAATATCTTTTTCAGTGTGCGTGTGCGTGTGTGTGTGTGTGTGAGTGTGCGTGCGTGCGTGCGTGTGTGCGTGCATGGCAGAGATTAAGAGAGGCCCAGCTCAAGGTAAAAAGACAGACGCGGTCACTCCTTCCTTTGTCTCTCTCCTCTGTTCTCTCTCTCTCTCTCCACTTCCAAATCTTTTTTCTTCTTTCTCCATCTCTCTCCCCAGTGGCACAGTGATGGATGGCAGACTGCAGGGGTGAAGGTGGAGGAGTGTGTGATCAACAGCCAGGCCTCTCCCTGTGTGTGTGTGAGTCTGTGTGTGTGTGTTAGGAAGTTCTCTCCAGGAACGGCTGTGTACGGAGGTAAGCAGTGTGTGGTGTGAAACCTGTAATGATGAAATGAGTCACTAATCACAGTGATTAGCGGGTTGATGAGGGGGCGGCGGTGACTGGCTCTGGGACGGCGCTGCTTTCAAACACGGGCACATATGTGAACAAAAGCTCGGAGACGAACGGCACACAAGAACCTCTACCCACTGCACACACACACACAGACACACACACACACATACACACACACACTCTCTCTCTCTCTCACACCGTTTAAATATGCGCAGACAAGTGTATGTCCTCCAAAGATTTAACCACTTAGAAGCCACACACACTCACACACCCTCACACACACTCACACACACACTCATGCGCTTGCATAAAATTAATTCATTGAGCTCATTTAATGGTCTGTGGGCTTTATGCTCTCACGTGTCACCATCGCTTACAATGGAAATAAAACCTGAGCACATTACACTTCAATTAGCCGTTTAATACGTCCCATTAAACGACTTCTATTTCAACGGGTGTATGATAACAGTTTGAAAAGTCATATATGGGTTTATGGGCTATCCTCAGTAAATCTATATGATATCGGGGGGGCTAAGGTGGTGAAATTGAGCGGCGCCGGCGAGGCTTGGAGGGGGGGGGGGCCACGCTGAGTCATGAGTTCTAACCTGATCCGACAAAGTGCTGGTGAACCGGAGTCACTGATTTATGAAACGCTATTTGTTAAAGCTACATGTTGATGAGATTTTTAAAGAGGACTCTGAGAGGAACAAGTTGAAACATTCAGTTGTTGGCTGTAAAACTAAATGTATGTACTTCATGTAGCTATTTACACTTACTCAATATATGTATTTAATCCAATTTTAAAGTATTAAACTTTACTTGAGGACGGCTGAGACTGATGCAATGTTTGTTTCCGGGATATTTTAGCTTCTTTCTCTAGCGGATAGGTTCGAAGGCAGCGGAGACGCCTCGTCCCTCTTATCCTAGATACATCTATTGTTTACTTTAAAATAACATGATGCATTGTTGTGCAATGTGCTGGAAAATCTGCCAGACTATCTCTGATGAACCTGCTTGGTGTCCTGACTACACCCAAACTATAAATCAGATTAGGTGCTGACTTAATCCACTGCTTTAGGGCAGGCTTTTTTAAATCTTTTATTTTTCTGGCTAATAAGAGCCCATGCTACTTCATATACTGGTACGGTAACCTTCTTTACTTTAAGATGTGTCTTTAAGTCAACTTGTAAAATGCATGTAAACACCTTTATCTCACACAAGCTGCGCCTTACATCCTGTGTGTCTCTGTGTGTGTGTGTGTGTGTGTGTGTGTGTGTGTGTTTGTGTGCGTTTGATCATGCAGACGAATATATGTCAAACCACTGCAGTGTCTCACCCACACCTTTAACACACATGCTTTTTTGCAGATGCACAAGCACACACGCTCGTGCACAGACACACACAGACACACACACATCGATCGTGCAGCCGTGTAAGCAGCATGCAAAACGAGCTCTGCCGCCAGCAGCAGCACCAGCACGATGAGGCCTCAGTGTTGAACAAGGCACAAACACGACTTTCAAATGCCAAGCGGAAAATAAGCAGCTATAAAGATACAAGCTGGTGCCAAAAACACTGAGTGGTTTCTCCAGCGTGTGGATCTCACAAGCCGAACAAATGAGAACAATGTCCTGAACAAAAATGATGTGCGTCACTAAATGATGATCAGTGTTACTCATTTCCATCGCGTCTGTGTGTGTTTGTGTAGATGCTGGAGGTTGTGTTTGTGTACGTCTCTGGTGATTTTTCATGCACCTACAAGGCTTTATGTATATCTGTGTGTAGTCATGTTTGTGTGTGTGTGTGTGTGTGTGTGCAGTTTATATGGCACACTAAACCGAACAGCGGGAAACAAACTGTGATCAATTGCTGATTGCCTGCGGGCTATATTTATTAACATCTCCATCTTTGTGCAAATATTTCAGCACATATTCTCGAGCGCACACACACACACACGGAGGAGCGTGTGAAAGTGTGTGTGAGAAAAATAGTCTAATTATTTGACCATCTCGCACCATAATCACAGCCCGTTTTATTTCTTTTTCCGACATCAGTTTAGCCTGAATTAGTCGATTTCCGACACATTTTGTTTCTGCTGCCGGAAAGATCACGGTGTCTAATCAATCCTGTCACTCCCACCACTTCCACAAGATTATGTTGTTATCACTTCCCACCGTATATTAATTTAGATGTCATTCGCCTCAGACAGCACAATGAGATATTGTTGTTCTTGATCTTATTCACAGTTAACGCATATCTCGTGTAAATCCAAACTGCTCTGAAACAAAGAAAGACAGTTTGCTGTTGCTCTGAAAGGAAAAACGTACATTTGTGTCTCTGCAGTGATCGTGTTTTGAATGAACACGGGACAGATGTGCCTAATCTGAGGATCTCGTTTTCATTACCCACACTTTTCATACAGACGTTAACATGCACACAGACTATACCCACATATTTATACCAGCACAGAGGGAACTCAGCACCAGAGGCCGACCTGCCACGCTGTCCCATGCGTGAACGGCATTAGATGGATTACGAGCGCACCTCAGACATCCCTGCAGGTAGCGAGTGGAATCCATTTTGGCACAGACCGTCAAGCATAACGTTTTATTTCGCTCATAAATGAAAAGGGGCCGCTAATGCATCCATCTTTTCCCTGTGCGGCGCTGCGAGCGAACAGCGTCCGACCCGATCGCTATCTGCAGAGGACGAGCTCGACAATCCAGCACTTGCACGTCCCCCGTGGAGAGAGAGAAACAGAGATAAGAGTGAGGGCTTGTGGATTGTGTGTGATGTAATTTGGTAAGAGGACACCGGAGTGGATGCATGGAGACATAAGGACGGTGTCGGGAGGGAACTCGATTCCTAACCTGTCTTGAGTTTCCAGCAGAGAAAGAATTGTGAGTCAGCTGCAAAGTCCCCGAGGAGCAGTTTACGACTCATGACATCGTCCTCACCTCCACTTGACACCGGTTTCGCTCTGAGCTGTTTATGTTACATAAAATATTTAAACCATAACAGAAATAATGTTTGTTTTCAGCTCAGGCTGCTGTAGATATGACTCATTTTATCACTTTCACATCTTTGTTTCTATGAAAGGCCTAAATCCAGGGCTGGAGCTTGTTTCAATAACAGTTCAACACATCTGCAAATTCTAAACTTATCTAATATGTGATGTATCTAACTATAAACAGACGCCCCCTAGTGGCCGCCTGTACTATACATCAAAAACCCGGCCTCCTCCATGTTAGTGAGTGGGACGTGCACCAAATAAAAAAGTTAAGTAAACACATTAAATGTATTTTCTCTAAGATGTTTACTGATATTTACAATAGTTCTTATCACACTGATGCATGTTCAAGTGTTCATATCCGCTAGGTTAGATTTTAACGTCATGATAAGCACAAGATGGCGGCTCCTATCCGCTATACTTCGGCTATACTCATTTTTTTTATTAAGTAGTAACTTTTTATATATTACCAGAATAAAATCAATAAATAAATGTAAATTCACATTATTGCATATATTGATGAAGAAGTCGCACCTACAACTTGCTCTTTTAATTTACTGGTAAAAGAAAACAATATACTGTATATTCTGTCCCCCTAAGATTTATTGAGTCGTATAATTTATTACTGCACATTCTTAAAAAATGAACTAACGTTATTCAAAGTGTGGAGGCTGAGGGAGGAACAGTTTACTGTTGCTGCTTCTAGTCCTTCGTGTCCTGCAGACATTCACCAGCTCACTGACGTCCTCCCAACACACACTGTTCTTCCTCAGGATTTACGCCTTGTCGTTGGCCGACATGAAAAAAAGTTTGAAATGATGGATACGTCAGTGTATTACCGACGCTTCACTTGTCAAATGTGATCTCGCCGCCCTGTATTTGTTGATGAAAGGCCGACGCCGGCAGAGGGAAGTAAATCTAATTCCTGCTTAAATTGAGGAGACTGTCAGAGCAAAGTGGAGCTGACACACAGTCACAGGAAGAAACCCATCACATCCACTTCCAGGCGGACGGAGGGAAGCGAACGTGAACACGATCAAAACAAAGACACGTACAGAAGCATTGTTTCTTACAGTTCCTCAATTACATGAAGATATTACCTCACCTGAAAGCACAGGCTTCGTGATATTATTCAATCTGCTTGGTCTGCAGATCTGTGATGCACAGAGGAACTGAAGTGTGAAACTGACACTACTCGACTCCTCTGCTCTTCACATAGTGAGAGAGAGAGAGAGGGACCTGACTCTGCAACATAATAAACGTTAATAAATAACATCAACTTAATGCAGCAAAATGCATAAAAGACTAAATCTCTTCTAGTGAGAAAGACCTGTGTGGATATTTACCTTAGGTGTTGCAATATCCCGTTGATCCATTACATCCAAAAGAGAGAAACACATAATTCATTCATCTAAATTTGTAAGTCTTCCTGCAGGATTACTCAAAAACTACCAAACTGATTTCCCTGAAATGTGGTGGATAGAAGCGACACCACCCAGTGAAGAATTGGCTAAAAGGGTGGAACAAAAAACGAATTTCTGACACACAATCTGTTTTCAGTGTTTTGACCTTTTCTCTCATCTTTTATGATTTATGGAGACACTGGAGCCTTTGAACATATATATTGAAGTAAAGTTTAGTGAAAGTCAGTAAAGGCCGTCTTCTGTTGCCTTCCCTCTAAGGGACGACCCCAGTTTCCTGCTCATCTACGTTTTCATCCAATCCCAACCTGACGTGCTCGCTTTCAGCCGATCACTTGACAGCTGTCAAACTTTAGAAACGTTCTCTTATCCTCTCTTTCTTCCGTTTCCTTTCAGTTTTCATCAGGATCATTGGGTGGTGACCCTCCTCCACCCCTGCACCGCCTCGACTCCGGATGCCTGGTCATCTTTTATCAAACCCTCCGATCAGGAGCCTTTCATGAGACCCTGGGCTTCATTTCTCATCGGGACCAGTTACGGAATCAAAGCCTAATATGACACTTTTATCATTTTAATTCCAACTAGGATCATGGTAAATAGAAGAAAATGCAGAAATGGCTCATGTTCAAATATGAAAAGGTCTCACTTCAAACAAAACAGTGACATTTTCACTCAGATCAAGCCAAAATTTAAATTGTTTCCTAAAATTTCCAAGTAAAAGGTTGCAGGTCTTATCTTTGCTGTGCCGACCTTTCACGTGTATGATATGAGTCCTTCCACATGACCTAGTGTTTAAAGACTTTTATTTTTCACCATCCTAATTTACAGTCTCAATCAGTCAATCTTTTGTGGAAAGTCAATACCACATTCCTCAAAAGCCAACAGAGGTGACACACAAGGAGAATCTGGTTACTCATAAACAGCCCTGTCCTAATTTATACGTGTTTGTTTCCTCCTTGTCGTGTCACCGGCGAGCGACATGCAAATCTCATTCGTGCCACCTGTAAACCTTCTCAGTGTCGTTTTCCTAGCACAATGTCACCTTTGTCGCCCGGGTCGCTATCCGCCATTGTCCCGCTGTCACCCGAACGCTCCCTCGGAGACACCTTTGTGTCACCTGTTAGTCTGACACGTCTGCGGCACAGCTTGGCGTCTCGCGTTACCGCGGAGAGGAAGGCGGCGAGATACAGAGAAGTCCTCCTCTGTCGTCATCCTTTTGTCTCCCAGCGCCTCGCTAGACTCGCTCCTCCACCCCACCACCACCACCACCTCCACCTCCTCCTCCCCACTGTGTCCATCTGTTCATCTCTCAGTGGAGCCGGGTGAGGAGGAGGTGAGACATGCATACACAAGCACACAAATACTTACATGGGCTGTAAACATGTCTGCTCGGCTGGCATGTACACACACACACACACACACACACACACACACACACACACACACACACACACACACACACACACACACACACACACACACACACACACAAACACACACAGGAGGCTAAGTAAAAACATCTACAATAGTTACTTGTTATTATGAAATCACTGTGTTGCAAAATCATATCAAACTGGGATAGCACTCAGCAGAGCGCATAAGGCCCATCAGTCCCTTTAAACTCAGTCCAGCTGCACCAGACTTCACACACTCAAAGATCAGTTCACTGAATATGTCTTTTATCAAAAGCCATTGATTCTTCTTCAGGAAATTGTGAAAATGTCAACATACAAAACACACTATCATGCAACGATAAAAGATCTGGATCTGATCCCTAATCCGGTTCCGCATCCAAATTTAATAAGTTCTTCCTGGACCCGTATCACATCCCTGCACCAAGTTTCGTGGAAATCTGATTTGTGGTTTTTGTGTTAGTTTGCTTACAAACAAAAACAAAACAAACCAACAAACAAGGGGAAGGGGTGAAAAAATCTAATATCAGTTCATGGAGCTATGTGAAACTTCATGGTACTTCTTTATTTACACACAAGTTAAACATTACTTGAACGCTGAGTCAATAATTAACGAGGATGAAATACTTTTGCAGAATCTTCTAACACCACAGGATACATGTGTTGGAAGCTACTGGCAAAATAAAACCTCTTAAATTTAGTTTAAATCATCAAACATGAGGCAAATGTGAGAGATGCAACAGTATATGTAACCGACCATCGAGTGATTTTACAAAATATTTTAAATGAACTAGACTGAAAGCCAGAGGATCAGTGAAGTTTTTTTACTTCAAAGAATATATCAAGTACTGGAAGTTCTCATCTCATTTGAGCTCAGAACCTTCATCGGTCCCTGTTCAGCAAACAGTCAAACTTGGAGTTTAACTTCACTTAAAGATAAATCAACAATCAAGAGAATAAAAATAAATGTATGCATCACTAGTTAGATTTAGTGACCTCACGCTGGTGGGAATTTCCCCCCCGAGAGCGATGTTACTACGGTGATAAGGCCGTGCCCTTTGCACTCTGGCCCCTGCCCTCTGCTGCCTGTGAGGGGGCAAAAGGACCCCTCGCTCAGGGTGTCGAGAGAGAGCCCCTGATGAAAATGGATGGTGTTGAGAGAGATTGTGTGTGTGTGTGTGTGTGTGTGTGTGTGTGTGTGTGAGTGAGGGAGAGAGAGAGAGAGAGAGAGAGAGAGAGAGAGAGAGAGAGAGAGAAATACATAGAGACAGAGAGAGAAAGAGAAAGTGTGTGTGTGTGTGTGCTCTTTTCTGCCTCATTTTTGAATGTGTGTGCACACCATATACACGTTTTATTCAATAAGTGTGTATCCGTGTGTGTGTGTGTGTGTGTGTTTCGCACATGCACACCATAAGAAAGGGAAGGAGAATGCAAATATTTGATCAATTGACAGCTGCTTTAATCTGTGAGCCAGCAGCCAGGCAGCACAGGAACACTTCCTTTGTAAAATGAGATTCTTATTTCCTCTGCACACGATTGTTTTCCCTCCGTCAGGCAGAACCACGCGTCACCTCCACTCCGCTGCTCCACTTACTGCTCACACTGAAGGGAATGTGAGCATAAATCACAGGAAATGGATAATTGACATTTTCTTTAATGCAGGGATATTTTTTCCCTTCTGGTTTGTTGACGAGGATCCTGTCAGCGCACGTCGCAGGACAAAGCTGATCAATCAGAATTGCTCTGAAACATTATAATGTATATTCTTTTGTCCGGCCCACATACTGCAGAACGTCTCTCCCTCTGTTAAATGGTGTGATACAGTCAAGCTGGAAAATGAATGTAACTTGCAGTTCAACCAGACTGAGGTGTCGCAGGATAGTAAGACTAAAATAGATAGATAGATAGATAGATAGATAGATAGATAGATAGATAGATAGATAGATAGATAGATAGATAGATAGATAGATAGATAGATAGATAGATAGATAGATAGATAGATAGATAGATAGATAGATAGATAGATAGATAGATAGATAGATAGATAGATAGATAGATAGATAGATAGATAGATAGATAGATACTTTATTAGTCCAGAGGGAAATTTAGATCATCCAGTAGCTTATACAGTTAACACTTAAACACCTCACTGACATACGTACATAAATCACATACGGGGAATATATATACAGATACAGGAATGGGATGCAATGATGTGATTGTGTCAGTGTCCAGTAGGGAAGTGTTCTTGTGCTGCTGGAGTGGAAAGTACAATAAAAAAAAAAAATATTTATATATATATATATAAAAAAAAAATATATATACATATATAAATATATAAGAATATGTAGTGGTAAAGTCCGTGGATGGGGTAAATCCAGTAAAGGGATGGACAGTGGGTTGGTATATAATAATGAGATGAGAGGAGAAGAGTAGAGAGAAGAGTAGAGAGTAGAAAATACCTTTTTTTAAATAATTAAATATAATAAAACAATATAATTATAACTATTGAATGAGATTTGTCCTCAGGAAACTGCTCAAAAATGAATGATAACACAAGGTCAATTTCTGGGATCATTTAAATTTACTCTTATTTCTCATTTAAACGTACAATATGTAACATTGCCAGCTCAATCAACACAATGAACAAAAAGGTCCAGTTTGGTGACGTGGTGAATCAGGTGTGGGATCCTGGGAGTCGATCTCCACTGTTTCTTGGCCCATAATCACCTCGAGTCACTTATTCCCTCGTGTTTCTGTGTCGGCACATTACTGGGAGAGCTTTGGGGACAGAACACGCAGCAAATGGACTTATTGATCGTGATCCATTACGAGTGACCAGTGACAGGACAGAGACGGGCAGAGACACGAGTAAAGTGGATATGACACATGAAATGTCAGTTGAATAAAATCAGTGATGGGTTTGAACATTGTGGAAGAATTTAGGAGGATGTACATATACAAAGTTAGCTAGATATATAACACAGTCATCTGTGGACATTTTTATAAACAATTTATACAATACTGTATCTTTAAAATGATATGATTTTTAAATGATCACAACCAAACTTTCTATTCTAACAACGCCTCCTTTTGTAACTTCATTTTGCACTTTTCAAAGTCAATTGAATCCATAAGAAAGAATATTTTAAAGTTGATGCACAGAAGACAAAGAGATGAAATTTATTTCAAAAGAAAACTTAAAAGTGTTCTGTTAAAAATAAACATTCTATCACGTTATTGTTGTGATTTTCTTGAATTCCCAGTATTTTATTTGACCATTATTTTAAGGTTTTGCTCGGTTGTTAAATATAACTTGGAGTTGGGATTATAGAGATTAAAAGTATTCCAAGATTAATTAATAACCACCAATAATGTTATTTCTATTATCTTCTTCTGCCTTTACACTTAGAATCTGTCTATTTCTGATGAATGTTTATAAAACAACCCTCAGTATTTGACCACAAGAGAAGTAATAACAGCAGCTGTACCAAGGTTACTATACGTCAACGTTTCTGGCAATAAAAAGATAAATTATGAGCAGGACTAGGAGGCGAACGACAGGAGTGTTTTACACAGGCGATATAATACAGGAGCATAATGGTTCGTAATAGCAGCCTGGAGTCTGGCTCCATAATTTGGTCTTTGTTTGTTTGTGTATTTGTTTCCACATCCTAGTTTATGTGTGTGTCGGGGAGCAGATTTGGGAAGATAAATTGATTTAGAGGGAAAATATTGTTCATGTGTTTGTACGTGTTTATTCGTTCGCCCGCTCGTAAACAATCACGGGCCGCTCCTTAATTTCCTTGTCACACATGCTCGCGTAAAAAAAAGGAAGGCTGCATGTGTGCACAATGAGCACACACACACACACACACACACACGTGCACACACACACACCACTCGACCGCTCCTGCCATGGCACTAGCAGGGAGTGTGTGTATAATAAGTGTGAAAAATCTCATTAATGCAGTGCGGCTGCTGAGCTGCGGCTGCTGCTAAGTCCCTTGTATTGTCACTTTTCTCCAGGGCCCCCGAGCGCAAGCTAGCTAACTAGCATCATTGCCATGGAGACCCCAGCAGCTATGCCTCCCCACTCATCCTCGACACTTTCACCCTTACCACGCACACACACACACACACACACAGACACACACACACACGTACACACACACCTTCGCTCTCTTTCTCCGTCTCCCCTGCCTCCCTCTCCCTTTTTGTCCTCTGACAAAGCTTGACAAACCGCATGTGACTTGGAGGGCTTAGCACTGGGGAATTGTCAGAGACCCCTCCACCCCCGCCCCCCCACCCCCATCTTCAATGCACACACACACACCCACACACCCACAAACACACACACACACACACACAGTTCAATCTCTAAATAAGCAGCCATATTGATTTTTAATGATGCCAGCCAGTGGAAGACCCTCTTCTGCTGCGAACCAGGGGCGAAGGGATGAGGGAAGGAAGTGAAGTGAAGATGGAGGGGTGGGGGGTCGCTGCTGTGCTTCTTTTGGAACAACCGGAGAAATGATTTATGACTTTTTTTAGTTGTGTAAACAGCGACAAAGGCCGTATTAGGAGGAGGAGGTTGGGGGTGTTCATGGATCGACAACACACAACTTTCACAAAGAAAACATCATAAACACAAGGCTCAGGTGGGCGGCGGTGGGTCAGGAGATCCAGAAGTTCAGCGGTTCGATCCCAGTTTCCCTCATGTGATGCTGAAGTGTCCTTGGGCAAGACACCGAGTCCCAGATGGTTCCTGAAGGCAGCACAGGCAGTGGATGAGTGACGGCTGACAGAGGAAGTGCTGCACATAGACGGCACTTTAAACTAACAAACTACTCATATAAATGACATTACATCAATGTAATGTCACGTTAGTGTCTTTAAAACACCTTCTGCTCATTTCTGTCAACGGCAGACAAACATTTATACGTTTATCTCGACTTTTTTTGTTTCTTGCTGCTGAGTCAAAAGAGTTTGAGGAGCGTGTTGTCTCATCCCTCCGTAAACAAACTCCCTCAGTGCTAAAGACAAAGTGTGCGACGCATGTGGAGGTGATTTAGATCAAAGTGTCGCTACAGCTAATTAATCTATATCAATGTTAATTAATCAACTTAACCTGAGGCTTTACAGGCAACCCCTAATCAGTGTGTGAAGGGGGGGGGAGAGAGAGAGAGAGAGAGAGAGAGAGAGAGAGAGAGAGAGAGAGAGAGAGAGAGAGAGAGAGAGAGAGAGAGGGAGAGAGAGAGAGAGAGAGAGAGAGAGAGAGGGAGGGGGAGAGAGAGAGGGAGAGAGAGTGGAGTATTGTAAGAAATCAGTCACCACTTTGCCCTTTAAATACAAACAGATGTAATTTGCAATTTAAGAGACTTTTGCGAGACGAGAATTTCGAGGAGAAAAAGAAAACAGCACAAACATGAAAAAGCTGCGAGCGCAGAAGAAAACCCACACTCTCATGAAAAAGGCGACGGAGGGGGGTGGGGGGGGAGGGAATGATTAACCTCTGAGACATTTACCTAATTAATTCTGTCCGTGCTTTAAATGAAGCGAACAACCTCGGAGCAGTAGCCGCTCCGTGCAACTCATGTAAAATGTATGTCACCCTATAATATCGCGTCCGCTTCTTAATACAGTGACACATGTAATCTTTCTTCCACTTGGACCCTGGAGGCGCTCGCGGCTTTGTTGCAAACGTGGAAACAACGAACCCTTCGCCCAGAGCTGCTGCTAAATACACTGAGGTTCTATTGACACAGGTGGGAGCCTGTACAACCACGTTGGCATGTAATTATGAGTGTCTATGTCGACTAGAATCACTATTAATGACTAGTAGCAAGGAATTCATCAGGAGGTGAAAGTCAGAGCTGGTATGATGCAGACGTGTATGTGGACTGACTGCAGATAATATTTCCTGCACTATATATCTTTACTCGTAGGAACGATTAATATATGTTAAATTAAATGACTGATGGAATGTGGTTGAGTCAAGGTATCGACTGTGCAGTGGATTTTTAATAGGATCAACTTGCAGCTTCAGATTAATTGAGAATTCAAAAAAGACCATTTTTAAATCAGACCTCAAACTATTTGGAGAATATTTGAATAATCCATTTTATGTTTTAGGTTGTCAAGTTATCAAGATAGATATCAAGTTATGACATTCACTTTTGGCTTCTAAAAAAGTAAGGGTGAGTTATGTTTCTCAATTTTATATAATTAAAAGTAAAAAAAGGTTTGCAAAAACTATGAAGTCAAGACATCACCCTAAACTTTCATTTCCCCCAATTTTCTGAAATGTTGACCACACACACAAAGACACACACACACACACACACACACACACACACACACACACACACACACACACACACACACTAACACACACAGCTGATTGCTGCTGCGGAGAATCTGCCTGATAATTCCTGCGGTTTAACACTTTGAAAAACAAGAAATGACCAAGACCCCCCCCCCCGAGCAACCCGCCTACGCCTCCCCATGCCCCCCCTGAAAACACTCCAGTGCTTGTAATGTAAAAATCTGAGAGAATGTGGATCCTGCCTCCAGACATGAGACTGAGGGAAGGAGTTCTGATGTCAGTTGTGTGAAAAGTTCAAAACTGTGAGATTCAGATTCGTCACGCAAATTTGGAGAAAGATCTGTTGTTAAGTCAAAGGCTTTTCATGCAAGTCTCTCCACTCTGACTTTCTGATCCGGTCTAAACTTTCTGTGTTATAGTGAAACTTCAGTTTGGTACAAATATTAAAATAGAATTAGGGAAATATTTGAAGGAAATGATGACGAAGTATTCACAGAATCTCTGGCAAGTACAAGTTCCTCTCTGAGTCTCTCATGTACTGTATTTTTATCTTGGAGAGCACATGAGGACAGTGTGGTGACATCTCAGCTGACTGCCGACCGTGTGAGTGTGTGTGTGTGTGTGTGTGTGTGTGTGTGTGTGTGTGTGTGTGTGTGAGAGTGTGACCACCCAGCGCAGATTAAAGAGTCGCCAGATGTGGACCATACAATCTCAAACAATTGTAAATACATCTGGCTTTTAACCCATTCTGCATGTGTGCTATGAGCATCTCAAAATTCCAGATTCTGGGAACTCCCTGGTGTCTGCAGTCCAGACACATACAGACTGGGGTTTGGGTGATTGGAGACTCTACATTGACTCTAGGTGAGAATGTGAGTGCATGGTTGAATTGCTGCCTCTCTATGTTGGCCTTGTGATTCGCCGGTGATCTGCCCAGGGTGTAACTTGCCCCCCAATGTCAATGTCTTACGAATAGATAGAGGGTGGAAGGATAGGTGTTTATTAGCCTCTGATTGATAGATAGATAGATAGATAGATAGATAGATAGATAGATAGATAGATAGATAGATAGATAGATAGATAGATAGATAGATAGATAGATAGATAGATAGATAGATGGATGGATGGATGGATGGATGGATGGATGGATGGATGGATGGATGGATGGATGGATGGATGGATGGATGGATGGATGGATGGATGGATGGATGGATGGATGGATGGATGGATGGATGGATGGATGGATGGATGGATGGATGGATGGATGGATGGATGGATGGATGGATGGATAGATAGATAGATAGATAGATAGATAGATAGATAGATAGATAGATAGATAGATAGATAGATAGATAGATAGATAGATAGATAGATAGATAGATAGATAGATAGATAGATAGATAGATAGATAGATAGATAGATAGATAGATAGATAGATAGATAGATAGATAGATAGATAGATAGATGCACAGCTGCAGGTCCCTGGTTTCTGAACGCTGCTCTGAAGTGATATTATCACACGACAAATTTCATTTTATTTAACTCGGCAGCAACGTTAACTCCCATCTGTTCCTCCCCCAAAGTATACATGAGACACGCAGCCATGACAAAGTATTAGTGTTTATGAGTAGGATATGTGTGAACTTGAGTTGGTGTGTGTGTGTGTGTGCATGGGGGAGTGTGTGTGGGTGGGGAGGATGATGCATTCGTCAAAAGAAGAAGTGGTTGAAGAGAGAGCAGGAAGGATTTGATGAGAAAGCTCCTGTGTTTGTGTGAAAGAATCTACACAGATTGACACTGAAAAACAACTTCTTCCTAAAAAGTGACTAAGTGAGAATATACAAAACCTGATACATGTTCCCCGTGGTGTGGAAATCGTCTTAAAGCAGCTCGGTGCGGCTTTAATAAATTCGTTATTTTTCTTATTTCCAAGATTAGAGCTGAAATCAGCTTTTACATCTGGAGTTCTGTTCTTGAATCAGCTGACACACAGAGCCGGAGCGTTTGAAGCCCCAGGGGAGGACTGTCAGAGTGTCAGAAAACATCTGTCAATTTTGCTTGCTTTTCATATAAAAACCTGTCTATTCTTTTCACCAACAAACCAACTAAAGATTCGTCCAAAAATAAACTATTGTTTCCTCATATTTGCTTTGTTTGTTTAGTTATTTATCGTACGAGCGATCAGTGATTTCATCAGCACACTGACCTACAAATCGCTCTGGATATGGCATCACAGAAATTGCACTGAATAACTGACTTTGAACCACAAGAATTATCTTTACCCATCTTCAACTGTGACTTTTAGTTGATTAACCGTAACCAGACTTTAGCTCATTTTCAATAACCACAATCTTCCACTAACTTGAACCACACTTTAGTTGCTCTAGATGTAGATAGTAAGAATTTTGAAAACACTGGCAGGGTAGAGAAAGAACATAAGCTGAGGTTTTGATCCCAACGTTCTTGTCTAGAGAGAGTGAGGAGTTTGATGTGAATCCTGGTGAATACACACAAAATGATCCCTTTGACACAGGCGGTGTTTACTATAGTACATAGTCAGCCTACTCTCCTTAATTTCTTGTCCGCAGACTTTTGATCATATTGCCACGTAGGGTTGCAAAATTCCGGGAATATTCAAAGTTGGAAACTTTCCATGGGGATTAACGGGAATTAACAGGAATTAACGGGAATATACGGGAATTAACGTGAATAAACGGGAATAAACAGGAATTAACGGGAATAAACTGGAATGTTGTGGGTAATTTATACTAACTGTATTTACCTTGTCATATACAGACATAAATATAAACATTTTGTTTTGTTATAGGCTGATTTGAGCCCTGAGGAAACTTTGGGCACTTGACTATACGCTTCTGCATCGTTGTGTCATCCTAACATAGGTCTCTGCACAGTATTTTCTAATGTACACAGCCTTTCCTTCTACATTGGATGGGGTGAAATGTCTCCACACATGAGATAGTGCACGTGGCATTGTTCTGTAGAATAAGATGAGAAAAAAGTGTGTAAAAAACACTAATGCAAAGCCAGAGATATAAATAGTCAGCCAAACAATTGGAATCGTATGTAAACATGTTTTACAATTGATGGATAAATGTATGGAAATAGGCTAGATGAACAGATGAACAATCCTCAATCAGCATGCTAATTTATTTTCCCCAGTAATATCATCGAAACTTACCTGACTAGTCCTGCACACTACAGCAGGCCACAATAGCCCTGCTGTAGAGTGAAGGATGCTGGGAATTATCTGTGCATGTGATGGAAGAATGCACAGTGGAGGGTTGAAACTCAACGTGCAGCGTGTGCTGCATTCCATACATCTTTAAAATAGAGTTTTGAATTATGTTTTTATTGCTCAGCGTTTAATTTGCATATTATTTTTTTTTTCAAAATTCCCAAAATTCCCGAGCTAAACTTCCCATGGAAAGTCTCCGGAAAGTTTCCGGAAATTTACCGGAAACTTTCCGCCCCTTTGCAACCCTATTGCCACGTGCAATGCGTTGACCATAAAATTTCTGTATGCTCATCTACAGAAGCCTGTGCACATATAAAAAAAGGCTTAAGAACGCAGCGATTTCTGTGTGTAAATCCTTTTGTGACACAATCCCAGAAACAGGTTCACGCTGATTCTTGGTATCAAACCCATCCGCGGCAACTGTGCCACTCAGAACCACACAGCCCCCGTGGCCTGCCCCCCCGCTGCACTGGCGTTGGCACGGAGGTGGAAATGTCACGCGTGAGGCCTCGGCTGCCAGAGGAAATGACAAAAATGTGTTCAGTTTGACAGAAGAGGTGCGTTACACTCTGCGCCGCTCTGCTGCCAAGAGAATAATTCACAGGAAAAAATGTAAATGCTCACTGAGACAATCTACTGGATAATTTTGTTGGTGCAAATGAATCGGCTCCCCTCTCGCTGACTGGGGTTGTGGAATTATCTCCCGGGCCGAGGTGCACGCCGGCTCCCGTTCTGGTCAGACAGTGCTATTCTAATTTAATTTAACCGTATTGCATATTGAGGAGCCGCCGCACGTCTGCTTGAGGAGATTTCAAGCTGCCTGGCACCGTCGGATTAGTGGCATTATATCTACATTACAGAGACATTAGATTTCCTTATATGACTTTCAGTGGCAGTGATAAAAGCCCCTTTCAGAAGATATATGCACATGGCTATCCTGGAATCAATCGGCTGATTTACATTTCGGGATGGGTACACAGCCCCAGTCCAATTCCTATTCAGGTCAGGCCTTGTGTTTCCTCACATGTTATGAATTCATTTAGAGTGGAAACGCGCTTATATATCTCAAGTGTGGTGTGTTTTTGTATTTTTTAGGCTTATCCCTTAAAGAACACACACACACACACACACACACGTGCATCAACACATTCTAATGGCATTTTCTAGCAGTTGTGTGCCGGCTAATTGTTGTGTTGGGCCCACTTCTCCGAGTGAGAGCAGGCAGGTGGCAGGTTATGTTTTATTTTTCTGCAAATCTAAACAGCATTAAGTGTCGGAGACAGACAACTTCCCCAATTGAGCAGCCTGCAGGAGTCAGTGAAGCACAAAAGCTTTATTGTTTGTTAGGGAGGAAAAGAGAGAAAGAGAGAATGAGAGGGAGGGGCGCGGGCGGAGGGAGGGAGCGAGCGAGAGAAAACAAGGAGGAAAGTGGGAGCTGAGCGTAGACGGCGTTCGTGTGTGTGTGTGTGTGTGTGTGCACGGCCGGTCCCTGAGTCTAATCCCCCGCCAATCTCAGACCGTAATGGGGGCGTTTGGTTTCTCCCAGAGCCGGAGGCAACGTCCACTTCACTCGCGGGTTGCCGGGTGCAGAGCCGAGGTCGAAGGTCATCATCTGGATAGTTTTAGCTATTCGGGTACGTCCCCTTTAGCGCTGATTGAGGTCACGCCGCGCGGCCTCCAAACCTGTGACCCCTAATCCCCTCCGCGGTCATCTGGCTGCTGGCGTGGAGACGAAAAGACTTTCTGACAACGCAAATAACCGAGAAGCTCACAAGTGAAATCTGGGAGAATTACAGATTTTTTTTTATTTTTGTATTCTTTATTGGATAAAGATGTACCGTGGCATTCGTGTTCGCTGTCTCCGCCAAAAGGAAAGATCTCCAAAAGGAGAAACTGCACGGGAATATTGAATTTCCTTTGTGAAATGGAATGATGTATTCCTTTGTCATGTGATCGTTTAGCGAAAGCACTTTGAAATAGCAAGCTATGGCAGAGAACGTTTTCATACTCGCAAGACTCAGAGTGAGCGGACTTATGGTTGTGCAGATTCCTCTTCTGTCCTGAGATCAGTCTCCATCACGAAGGATGGCAGATTAATAATTGATTCCTTTTGGAGATGCACTAATTACCCAAACAAACCCGAGTGACCAGCGTCGGCCTGAATTCCACCAGCCAGTGACTGATTGAGCTTTGGTGTTTCTTTATCCAATATACTTTTATGTGCTCCCACTGTGTTAATAACACAACGTTTATGGAGTGAGCTCTGTAATCAAATAATGAAGGATGACTTTGAGGGGAGCACAGTGGATTTTCTTTCCCCTTCTCTTCTTCATGTGTTCTGCACCGCGGCCTCTCGTGGCTCTAATGGGATGCAGATGGTGGCCAGAGTTTTGGCCGACAGGCGGTCGGCACCGCAGACTGAGACCAGCGGGGAGTGTCCTGAACCTTGTTCACCACATTACTGTGCCCCCCCATGCCATGCCTGGGGCCGCTGAGTGTGTGTGTGTGTGTGTGTGTATGTGTGTGTGTAAGAGAGAGATAGACTGTTATTCTGTCAAACATCCCAATCATGCCAAAGAAAAAACCATGCAGGCAAAGAACCAAACCTCAATCTGAGAAAATAAAAAAAAAACAAGTGTCACATTATATGGATCAGTGTTCTTTATTGGTGTTAAATTTGATATAGTGGCACTCCATTAACCCTTCTTTAGTTCTGTCAAAGATAAAACAATTCCTTTCTCTCACTAAATAATAACTGTTTCCCCCTCGAGAAATGAATACCCTGGTCTCCCTCCACCTCCGTCCCACCTCCCTGGCCCGGAGCGAGGCTAGACCATTAAAATATATTGCCACAGAAGCATCTGTTGGGTGGAAGGCATTAAACACAAACAACCTGACAGTAAAAGAGCCAATTTATCTTGAAATCCAGGCTGACTTGCTACTGGCCCACAAACCGGAGCTCCAGCGGCGGAACACTCCCTAATTGTTAACCTATGACTCCCGCTGGTTATTCTGAGATTATCCAGACTGTGAACACCAGGGTTGGATTTTTGATGAATGCCGTCCAAGAGGCAGATATATTGAACGAGGTATCATGAGAGATTTAAACATTTCGAGCAGGAGTTTGGTTAATATGATTTGTTCAGGTCGGAGAATCCATTATATTTCGATTCCAACGTTCAGGATTTTACTTTATCGGCAGTATAAGTCATTATGATGCTGTTTTTTTTTTATCAGCAGCAGTAATTTCAGGAAACCCTGCTCTACTTTTATTGTATTATTTTTGGTTTACGACACTGGAATCCCCACCAACTGTGTCGCCGAAGAATAATGTGATTGTTTCTGAAGCACCACAGGCCCTTAACAGCACCAGCACATGGAGGTGGTGCTGTCTATGTGAAGGTTTATGAGGTTTCCCACTTATTTTCTCCGTGTCACTACCTACATTATTTAATAGCCCACAAGTGTTGTGGAGGCATGAAGTTAATTTGTGGCGTGGAGTTGACTCGATCCGGGGACACCGCGGCGAGAGAGGAAAAGCCGCTTTGATTAATCATACAAATCCTCCTCCGAATGCTCCAGAGCACTGATGAGATGTGGCGTTTCAAAAGATCCCCGCGGGTCAGGGAGCCTTTGAACTTTGACCCCTTGCACTGTGGCTCTTCACAAAGGCCCGCGGGGACAAAGAGGGAGGGGGGGGGGGGCAAAAGTTGCACCTCCTGCGCTCGCACAGCAGGATCCTGCTGCAACAACAAGAAATCCGACATTTGGTGCGCGAGGAAATAAGAGCCGAGGAAGCTGGAGCGGCAAGAAGCTGAAAGTGCTGCAGCATCAGATGCAAGGTTATGATTTTGACGCTCAGGCTTTGATGGGATTAAAACTACTAATTGAAATGATGAAAACATATTCTGTGAGGTAAATAGTGTGCATGTTAATCGTTAGATCTCGTGAATAAATAAAGAAGAGATTGAGAAGGACGACTGGACTGAGCCGTTTTCAGACATGACCTGTGGGTAAAATCCAGAGGGATTGGCAACGGAGTTTAACCAGAATCTGCTTTGCACACATGCACAGCAGATTGTATTGCACTTCTGTCCGTCCTGGGAGAGGGATCCTCACATGTGTCTCTCTCTCTCTCTCTCTCTCTCTCTCTCTCTCTCTCTCTCTCTCTCTCTCTGAGGTTTCTACGTATTTTTACCTGTTAAAAGGGTTTTTAGTAGTTTTTCCTTACTCTTGTTGAGGGTTAAGGACAGAGGATGTCACACCATGTTAAAGCCCTATGAGACAAATTGTGATTTGTGAATATGGGCTATACAAATAAAATTTGATTGATTGATTGATTAAACTCGGAGGCCAGGCGGAGAAAGTCTGAGGGAACCTGTGGAGCGTCTCACTCAGACATTTCGCACATGCAGGTTCTCCGGAGAAAATACGGAACTCTGCATCCGTCTACAAGCCGCTCTGGAGACAGCTCCCGTCTGATTGGCCATTAGCCTCTGGTGATGGAAGTCACAGTCGGAGCGTCACTCCCGTTGATTACAGCACAAGAGAGCGAGCTGGAGGAAGACGTCTCCCCAGCCAATACACAGCACGTCAGGGGGCTGATTTGAGTTGTTGCTCTTTCACTCCTGCTCGTGTTCTAATCAGACGTGCTGTCGTTGCTGAGGAGAAAAAAAAACAACTGATCCCCCTAATGATTCATAATTATACACAAACATAATAAGTAGAGTGAGAAGTTTTGAGAGGGAGGAGGTGGAGAGACGCTTGATTCCAAAAAGCTTCCTAATGAGCCAATAAACGCTCAAACTGTTTTTAGATGACGATGTTGAGAGAGACGAAATTGACAGATAGATTAGATTAGATTAGATCCAACTTTTTTAGTACTTATACAACGAAATGCAGTTTAGCATCTAACCAGAAGTGCAAAAAAAGGCAGTAAAAGTGCAGAGTATTGTGCATATTAAAGTGAAAATGTAAATAAATAAGATCTGTACAGTAAGAAATATAAATGGAATATTACAGTATTAACAGGAATTGTAAGATATAAGGACGATGAAAACACTATGAGCAGGATAAAAATATAAATATATATAAATATGAATACACTATAGGTGGGGTAATACAGTAGTAAAAAAAGTAACAGTCAGTGCAAATGTACAAATGTTCAAATGTTCAGTGGTTGGAGGAGGGTGTGTGGCAGACCAAGATAGCTTCAGCACATTGGGGGTCATTTTCATGTGTGTGTGTGTGTGGAGCGGGGGGAGGCCAAGTGCGTAAATCAAAAAAGTCGTGGGTGTGAAAGTAAAAAAGGAGGACAGGCCTAAACAACAGAGCAGATGAGCTTTGAGGGACCTGCCCCTTGCTCGACGCTACACGGCAAAGCAACATTTTTACGACGCCAAGGACTTTGTGTTGACTTAATAAAGTCCCCCCCCCCCCCGTCAAGTAAACACAACACTTGTGCCAAAACAGACAGAAACGGCTGATTATTTTCGGTCGGAGCCGTTTTTTCAAGAACACATTACTTTCTCTCAAGGCCCGGCTCGGAATCACGGCAACACACAAACTGCCTCCACCCGGCTGACACGTCTTTGAGAAATGAGAATCGCTCCCAGGGTCACTGCTCCGTGCTCTCATCCTCCTGAGCGAGAGCTGAAAGGAAAAAAAAGAAAAATCTCTTCACGGCGTCAATCGAGGAAGCTCATTAATATAGAAGCAACATGTTGTTAATTTTTTTTGGGGGGGGTGGGGGGGGATTTTGACTGACAAGCGCAAACGAGAACACGGCAAATGGTTGGTAAACGATGCTTCAGCGTTGACGGCACCCGAGGTAAATATTTGGCATGTGATCGCGTCCGAGATGGATTTTTTTTTTTTTTTTGGCATTCTTTATTCTTCGGGCTCAGAGCACAACAGCTGGCGGTTCATGCCCCCCCGCTACGTTCTCTCCAACACACCCCTAATTTCTTCTCGGCTCCCCCACCCCTGCTTTCATGCTTGACTTGCAGCAGCTTTTGTCCAGTGGCAGAGGGGCTCCTGGAGGGGGGGGGGTGGATAGAGGTGGTGATGGGGCCCACTAGCTGGACGGTGGAGGAGGTGGGGGGGGGGGGGGGGCTTCCCTGCGCTGCTCACACCACCTTCACATGTGCAATCAACACAAACTTGCACATTTAATTTTAGAGGCCTAGAAATCACAACATCTGTCGGCAGACCCCCCCCGAGGTGTTTCCCTCTCCCTCTCATGCTTTACCTTCTACCCATCTTCCAACTCATCCCTCTTTCTTTTCTCCTTCAGGGGCATCCTCCTCTCTACATTTACCCTGTTACACACAGAAAAACACCTTCTTCTTCTTATCGACTGCAGTAAATTCCCGAATTAAATGGATGCAGAATCGTTGCTCCACGTCTGTTCCATCCACCATCTGCAGTCCCTACAGATCCCCTGGTGAGCGTGCACGTGTGTGAGCGTGCACGTGTGTGAGCGTGCACGTGTGTGTGTGCATGTGTGTGTGTGTGTGACGTGATAGCCTCAGGGCTACAAGGCTGACCATCAACTCATCAGATCTCCTGGGGCATTATCTTCCAGGGTTCAACAGCCTGAGTCCTGGAGAGCACTGTCTGGTGAGATGATGTCACATGAGGATCTTCCACTAGAGGCTGATAAAGCTGTTACAACTTTCCTTTATGGCTGCTGCTCAAACCTATTCCAGTGAAGTAAACTTCCTTATTTAAATTCAAATTTTTACATTTCCCATTATATAGCTCATTTCCCTTTTAAACTGGAAATATCTTTTCATCAAGGGTGAAAATGTCCTGACATGTGATAGTTATAGGATGACGATGCAAAACATGTACTAATTATCACAAAAAGAACTGTTGCTTAAGGAAATCTCTTTTATTTTGCATGTATGTGTATTTGGGGCTCAACAAAGTCAGTAAGATGCAGCCTCTGGGAACCACGAATGTCTGGATCAAATTCTGGGCAGGCAGATCTTGTAATTCACAGTATAAGGAAACAAATTTGAGCTGCAAGTGGCATGAGAGGTTTTGTCAAAGTCTTTATCAATCTGAAGGTGCTGCCAAAGAGCCGTCATCCTCTGAGGACCATGAACACCCGTATCCAGTAGTTTGTGAGTCATCCCAGTCTGAAACAACGTGTTGGACCTGATCCTCCCAAAGCCAGACCACTGCAATGGCTTTGAAAAAATGCACTAAAATAAAAAGCTGTCTCCACACGGGACAGGAGCGAGACAGAGGAAATGGTCGGGGGGGGGGGGGGGGGGGGTCAGGTCAGCACCGGAGTCAAACCAGAGCGGTAAAAGTGCCGGCAGCAGGACGTGTGGCTGTTACAGGAGAACAGCCAGGTACACACATGCAAAGCAGCACGCACGCAGATGTACCGACACACACTGAGGACGTGGACTGCATGCAAATAGGTCCCGACTTTGCACCCCCCCACCCCCCCACCCCACCCCTCCCCTCTCCAGCAGGCCGGCCACGTGCTCCCTCCCCACAGCATTGTGTGGCTAATTCCGCCATTGACAGCCAGTGCGGCGTGCTCAGCCATTACTAGATGGTGGAAATTGATTAGTGTGCAGAAGACTCCCCCCCTCCCCCCCCCCCCATGGTAATGAAGTTAGAGCTCCATCAGCTAATTATGCAGCATGTGACATATGTGTGTGTGTGTGTGTGTGTCTGTGTGTTTACATGGATGCAGACACATGTGTGTGTGTGTGTGTGTGTGTGTGTTTACATGGATGCAGACAGATGTGTGTGTGTGTGTGTTTACATGGCTGCAGACAGATGTGTGTGTGTGTGTAGGATTACAGATTTGTGGATATTGGCGAACATTACATGCACAGACATGTTGGTGTTCACATGTAACACTTGCACATGCTTGGAACACGCCTGCATGTAAACATACAGAAAGGGCAGCATGAGAGCGGCTAAAAGAAATTCCATCGGGAGCAGAGCAGGAGGCTGAAAGTCACGTCCGCTCTTACGCTCCTTTCACCGCCATCACCGTATATGTGTCAGGACTTTGAGCCAGTCAGCCGGGCGTTCCACACGTCCTTAATGAGCTCACAGGGGACGTGACGTGACTATGGCGACAGGCGCCCACTGCTGCCCGAAAAATCAGCATCCAGCTGCTCGCGTCTAATTGTCAAGTAAGTGGCAAATCATTGTAATGTGGCAGACAGTGGGGAACCCGGGATTTTACAGGTACAGGTACACACACACACACACACACACACACACACACACACACACACACACATACACACACATACACACGCTTACACATTAAAAGCAGAAAAGAAAAAATACCTTATTTCCTTGATTGTTTTAAATCTATTCACACGTTTTCCACATCAGATACTGCTTATTTACCATAAGTTTGATAAAAAATAACAATTTAAATAGTGCGATCTACTACAACAGCTCATTCCTTTCTTTTACTGATTAAATCACAGTGAAGAAAACTGTCTTCACACTTCTAAGAGGCTTCTAAATAACTGAGACATCATGTGTAAGCTGTACAAAAATAAACTATTCAAGACACTGTACTAATGCCTCGGTTTCATTCAGGCTTTGTTTTCTGTTTTTTTCTGCTGGATGCTGGCTACGACTGGACTGGTCACCATGGCAACACAGTCATAATTTATCATAACCAAGTGGCTAATATGCCCATAAGCACTCGGTGATCTTTGACCCCACTCTTACTGGCTGAAACACTTAATATTCCCATTCCATTGTCTGCTAATTCCACTCCCCCCATCGCTCTCTCTCTCTCTCACTCACCGGCTCTCGTTAAACGCATGTAATTGCCTAATTCAACATGCATTAGAAATGTAGTGTTTAAGTAATCATCTCAGATAAGATTGGGATAACATTTCAATTACCTTGTCGGCGCGTTATCTTTGCCGCAGTGTACATAACAATTAAATAATCAGCGCGGCTTGACAGCAACAGCTGTTCTGTACACATCACATGTACTCGCATATTCATAAATCTCATTTTATGGGATGAACTTTGTCATTCTGTTTCTATTTTTAAAAAAGTAACAGAAGTGAAGTTGGAATATTAGAAGCTGTCGATCAGCTCGACTGAGAGAAGTGCACCAGATGCTGGAATGAAGGTTAAACTGTGACATTTATTTACATGCAGAAAAACTGTTTGCATACATACTTGAACAAAACTATTGACAAATAACTGAAAAAAACTAAGCTTCCCAGGCGGTTGATAAGAATTCATGAAAACAAATCATGGACGAGGAAGTTGTTGGATTGTCCCTCGACAGGAAGTCGTCCTGCTGTTGAAGACGATCTTTCCGAGATGTAGTTCTTCTTGAACTCGATGACTCAAAGCTGCAGAGAAGACTCGCAGAAACATAGGCAGATGTTTTCTGTTTAGCTGGGTTAACCTAAAATAAGCTCGGGTTGCCACTTCCACTCCGTCCCTGCCTCAGCTTTACGTTTTATTAAAAGAACATGTGAGGAATGTTGGATGATGACTCTCTTAAACAGGGTCTCGGGACAAATGGTGGTGCCGATCAAATCTATCTATCTACGACCAGAGAGGAGCCACCTGGAGATGTTGATATCAACGAATGCACCGCAATGGCATTTTGATAAGGCAGCAATTAACCCCTCACCTGTTACACACACACACACACACACATACACACACACACACACACAAACACACACACACATTTTCCAGAACTTTTCCTACCAGCCCCCTGTCAAGTCTCTGGAAAATTCACAGCAAGCAAGTGGGCTTATTTATGACGTTTTTTAAGATGCAAAAACTAAAAGGCAACGACTAGAAAACAAATATTTCTGCATGAAATTAGGTGTCATCAGTGTATAAGCTGCAGATGACGATGACAACTTGGAAACACAAGTAGATTTGCCTGATTGCTCTGGACATTTTTCTGTGTCTGATCCGCACAATCACCTGCTGCCTGCTTCAGAAGTGAAAGACAAAACTACATTTTTCTGAGTTCACGTATGAAAACAGCTGTAGAAAGTTCAGAAGAGAGAGCAGGGCCCGTGCAGAAAGAAGAAAGATGAAGGTGAAGAGATATGATGGTAAAGTCCATGTTTATGTCAGTGTGATAAAACCAGCACAGACTCTGAAACGATCGGGCCGAGCATGTGGGTCGAGACTGTAACAGTCATCCATCCACTTTGACTTCAAAACTTGTTCTTGTTTGTTTCCAACATGCCTGAGAGACTGATAGCGATCTGAAACTGTTCACTCACAACTTCAAAGACACAGGAGAGGGTCGGTATGAGACGTTTGAGATGTTTTTCTGAAAAGGTTCAGCAGCCTTGTCTGTGATCGTGGCGGCGGCCAATCGGGCATCAGCCCTGGTGTTACCAGGCACAAAAAAAAGGCCATGAAAACCAAACTGGAAATAGAGTGGAAGACTGGGTCAGCAGATGTGGGCAAAAACACTGGCTTTACTGTTTAAATGATAGACCCACTACAAATGGTAAAAAGCCAGTGAGGAAGTTCTATTTCTGGATTGACAGAAACACACACAGGCCCACATGCTCACTCATTGAGTTTGTATCACAATGTGCTTCAAATTCTCATGTTTACGGGAAAATTAACAGAATTTCACAAGCCACAATTACCCGTGACTTCAGAGACATTTGGCCCAATCGCAGGAAATTAGTCAAAAATAAATAAAACATCGTTTGCTTTACTACATTATAACTGTGTCGTTAATAGAGAAGAATGAAGAGCGATCATTCACTTAATAAAACATACGATAATTATAGGAAACAGAGGAAGTCCCGAGGAGGAGAATATGTAAATGTTTTCTCCTCTCAGAGGAATCCATTCTTTTCTCTTAATTATGAAATCTAATTTGTTGCACTGTTATATTTAGATCATGATCATTTGCCCTGTGACAACAAGTCTTTATCTAAACATTTGCCTCAGACGAGCTTAATGTGCAATGAATTTGAGAAGAGATAGCTGCAGGTTTAAAAAGGTGTCCCCCTGTATGTATTCATAGTTTTTATGTTTGGCTTCTTATGAGCGTCAGTCAGAGAGAGAGAAAAAAAAAGACACACACACACACAGAGCAGTTAGTGGGTCCGACCACAAACTTATATTTAGATCAGGGAAACCACACTGTCTTGTTTCTCAACCGTCTCTTCTTCTCTCACATGCACCATGGAAAGAAATGTGCCCTTCGACACATCGCAGATCTCTTTATCTCCCTCCGTCTGCCTCCCTCCCTCGCTCCCTCTCTGTTTGTCTGTTTCCTTCTCACACATTCCACCTCTTTTTGTTCTCTCACCTTCACGGACTCCGCGCGTCCTGCTCCTTCACATCTCCGCCTCTCGCTCGCTCGCTCACCGCTTCTCTCTCGTTTCCTTCGCAGGCCCGACTTCTCTTTCCCCCCCGGGTCCCTCGCTCTCCTAGCATCTCACCGGGCTTTGTCATCCTATCTTCTTCCTCTTCATCCGCAGCTGCGTCTGAAAACGAGCTGAGCACATCTGCCTCCGGAGAAACCTTAAAAAAAAACAGGAGAGAAGAAGAAGAAAAAAAAGACAAGGTACAATACTCGAGGGTCGTGGCCCCTGAGGGTTCATCACAAACTAGACAGAACGCACCGAGGGCCTAGGCCTGGAAACCTACTGTTCTCGGGCCTGTTTGGGGGGGGAGCGTGTGTGTGTGTGTGTGTGTGTGTGTGTGTGTGTGTGTGTGTGTGTGTGTGTGTGCACCAGCAGAAGCTGAAAGACAAAAGGATTTAAGGGAGCACATTACCTTAAAAGGAAGGAGATCAGACATGTTTGACCTGTGAGAAGGAGCAATGTCCACAGCGCCTCCTCTCACCGTCCTTCAACCTGTTCTTTAGTAACGTTTGCTCTTCCTCTCACAGGCCTGACCCCGAATCAGTAATAAATATGCAACTGTTCAATGTGATGATTTTTCTAAAAAAAAAAGAGGGTGAGAGATGAGGAGAGAGTGAGTGAGAGAGGCAGGGATGGGGGAGGGAGGGAGGAATGCACATCCAGTGATCCCATGATTTGCTCACAGACAAGCCCTCTATAGCTCTTTTCAATGCAGACACAATGAGCACTCTATCGAGGAGCTAACCAGCCATGTCGAGCCATCGCCTGTTTGATTAAAGGGCAAGAAAGAGAAGCTTTATCTGCTAATGATCGGGGGGAGAACAAAACTTATTCTGTGTTCGATTGGTTTGGCTTGAGGAGGACTTTTACTGCGCAGATCTGTTTTTTTTTTCGCTTTCTTTTCTAGTCGTGCATTAGGAGAAAAAAAAATGTCAATGTTTGACCCGATGTTTTTCGGTGGAAGGATATCGTGGCTTATCCGCGCAGAGGTCAGCGCTCGAGCCCGAGAAACGTCAATATGAGATACGGAGATGTGTGCAGGCATTCAGGCTTAAGGAAACACGCTGGGGGAGACACACACACACACACACACACACACACACACACACACACACACACACACACACACACACACACACACACACACACACACACACACACACACACACAGACCCCTCCGAGCGCACAGTTAGATTCTGTCTGCACCCCCCCTCGGTTTTCCCTTTTCAAATACGTAAACCGATGCAAAATGTTTCCACCTCTAATGATGTTCAAGTTTTCTCAGGGTATTTCCACTCCAGACAGAACAGCCTGGCAACACGAGGATCCCATCAAGCCACCAAATGACACTTTATTCATTTATATTTTACAAATTAATCTTTTTAAATGTATTTTTTGGACTCTATGGCCTTTATTAAAAGACAGAGTTGAGATTTAAGCATAGACCTGTCTCCCTAAGTCTTAATCTCACTTTGAACTGGAATTTAAACGTCTTACTTCCAGTCAAACCTTTTTTAAATGAATATATGTCTCTATTTCAGACCTAAATTAATATTAAAGTCTTGATCTTAAGGCCCAATACTTACACTGTAATTGCTCTAAATTATAAATCAACCTATGTTTTTGACTTTGAGGTGTCTTTATCTTTGACTTGTCACAGAAGGAAAAGCTCAGGTGTGAATAATAGAGGAAGAACATGACGAATAAATATCACAGTGGAAACCACGTCGTTTGTTTATGTCTCATCTGCATCTGAGTCGTCTTCTAATCGTTCAATTTTTTCAGTTTAACATCCATAGATGTCCTCAGCACAGCCACTTGCTTGTTGTGGATTTTTTTTCTACATTTTACATCTCACATCATTGGGACATTTAAGTTGGGGACTGGCAATAAAGATCTGGAAAAATGTCCCGAGCAACTGACTCGGACTCCTGCGATCTAACATGCAGCTTTACATTTGGTTTCCTGTTGTTGTGCAATGCAGCCGCGGTCTCCCCTGTCATGGCTTACTGAGCACTTCTGTAATTCGTCACATCTGATCTCTTCCTATTACAAGTCAAAATGTCAATTGCTCAAAGACACTGACACATCTTTTAATCTGTTATTACGAGCTGACATTTTGCCTCCCGTGATGAGCTCGGAGTGTCTTTACGGCTCCGACAGAGACCGGAATCTTTGTGTTTAATTACAAGCTCTCTAATCCTAATGGGACCTTTAACTAGAGGCTTGTTGAAGACAGGCACAGTGGAAAGGTCACTGGTCATATAGATGGTAAGACAAATATATGGTAAATTTGCTGTGTATTGATATTTCAATTAAAACAATGTGTCTTCTTCCTCACATAGTTTAGGTATTTACAAAATGCACATTTTATCTCCAATATTCAGCGTGAACATTTTGCAAAAAGTAGATTTTATTAAAGCTTCTAAAGTCCACAAATGCATTGGGTAGAAAATGAGCAGTTCCTTCATATAAAATGCAGACACACACTTCAAGAACAACCCGTAGCTCTCTGAACTCGAAGTGTGTTGCGACCTATCTGCATGCAATATTAAAACCACTCTTAACACAGCGATGCCCCTTTGCTCTGCAGTCAGACTCCTCTTCCTCTGCCCTACACTAAAAATGCCATCTCCTCAGTCTATAAATCACGGTCAGCGACCTCCAGCCCTCCGACTCCTGCTGCATACACTTCCCCTCGTGCTCTTAAGTTCCCTCCACTCCTGCAACAAAAGCACTCTGTATGCTTTGCACATAATTATCCTCCGGGCTGAGTCACAGCTCCTGCCTTGATGATAAATGCCTCTAATGTCAAGTATGAAGTTCTCTGATGTTCATCAATACCCAACGCAGAGACGTAGCATTTCAGACGTCTCCTACAGGAACAGATGGTGCCAGTCGCTTAACACCTGTTAAAATTAAGTCTGCGATAGGAATGGATTCAACTCTTCGGTAAACAGCTCCAGCTCTGATCGACAGTGATCAGTGAAACATGTGACGGGGATGAACATGCTAATTTCCTCTTCTCTACTCTGGCAGTCTGGACTCCCTCCGCACCTTTTTCCGCCACAATATTATGATGCAGGTTGAACTTCCAGGTGTTGGCACATAAATATATCCATGCAAATATGTGTACTTGTTGTTATTTGACAATTTGGGAACACGCAAAAGCTGTTTTCTCTTTGTATAATGCAAAATGCAATGCTGACAAGAGGGTGTTGGTTTCTGATGGGTTGAACTTGACTCACTAGGTGGGTAAAACTGAAAGGCAGACTTCACTACTGACAATGGGAAAGGTGTCAATTCCCTTAATATAGCAGATTAAAATAACCTAAAATGTCTTCTGAAATTGCTCATTCATGTCTGCTGCTAAAGGAACCTGCTGACCTGTTGGACATCCGTCACCTCAGAGTGTTTCTGCGGCCGTCATGATGAGTTGCGATCCAGAGGTTTGACCTGCAGGTCAAAGCCAAAAGAAAAAAAAGGAGATAACAAGCAGATTGATAGGTTAGTTTCTGGCTTCAGTTCACGCTGAGAAAACCCACCAACTTTCAGGATTCTCTGTTTCATTGAAATCATAATGCTGCTGTCAAACGCTCCAGTAAGTGTGTGTGTGTGTGTGTGTGTGTGTGTGTGTGTGTGTGTGTGTGTGTGTGTGTGTGTGTGTGTGTGTGTGTGTGTGTGTGTGTGTGTGTGAGAGTGACTTTGTATGTGGTGTGTATTTGGAGCCTCGGCTATAATTCATAGTCTACTCACACGCATATATTTATGTCGGTGAGTCATAGAAATTCAAACTCGTCAAACTTAATTCCTAAGAACAATAATATTTAATGGCATCGTATAATGTCATGAAACAGTCAGGACGCATCAAGCTAAATGTGTGTGTGTGCGGTGCAGGTAGTCGTGCTTTGCATTTCATTTCCCTTCAGTTTATGTGTCGATGAGTGGCAGTTTTCTAAAAGCCTGTTGGCCGTCGGGCTGCTGTCATAACCACGGCAGATGTGTAAACACTCCTGACTTCCTACTGAGGGTTAAACGCTGCGACTCGTGTGAGTAATGACACGACATCTGAACTGAACATAGTGTGGTGTGCAAATTATGGGGGATAGATGAGAGGAGTGTAATTTAAATATATCTCTGATTTAAATCTAATCATCATGAACAGATTTGAACAGAGTGTTTTAATCTACAAAGTGAAAAATGTGGGCGAAGGTAGAGGTCACAGCAGCTGTGTGACTTTATATCTTCCTGTATTAGCGTTTATTCTGTGATATTTCATCATCTGCTTATGTTGAACTCTTTATACTTTTATTTAAATGAATGTAATAGTATATTTAAGACATTGAATTTTAGAGTAGATCTGGATGGACGAGAGAATCCATGATTTTTCCCCCACTTTTCTAAACAAGGTGAGCAAGCCCTTCTACTTTTACTTGTGCTCGTTTGTGATACTGCAAATTGTTATTTTTCGAAAGAATGTTAATTCCAGCTGTTATGTCTTTTTTTCAAAATTCCTTTGTTACACATTTACTTAGTTATGTCAAAGAACAACACAAGAGAATTTTCCTACAGATACATAAGACCTTTTACCACTCAAACACAGAATACACAATTTATCATAATCATTTCAGTGGATGTCCTTCGAACTAAAGACGAATATAATCATAATTGCACTAATGATACATTATATAAAACCTGCTGCCCAAAGGCTAAAACATTAAGTAAACCTTAACCTCTGAGCTAATGCTCCTCGGTGTATTCATGGACTAGCACTATTGAAAAAGAGCTCAATCTTCTTCATGATTCGCTTGAGTGATTTCAGGCGGCCACGTGGTTCAGCAGCCGCCGGTTTGTGGGTGTATCTTTTGAATGAAGCCATAGGGTGCTGTATTTTACAAGCTGGGCCACTGGAGAAAGTTTTTCTTTTTGTGAGGAACGGGGGCCGCTCATTTGCATTTGAAACGGCTTTGCCCTGCCCCCTTTTTTCTGCCTCTCACCCTGCCTCCATGGCCCTGGGCTAATGCTCTCTTTTCTGTCCAGAGCCGGCCTGTGTGCACCTGTGGATCACGCACACACACACGCACGCACACACACACACACACACACACACACACACACACACACACACACACACACACACACACACACACACACACACACACACACACACACACATACACACACACTTACACACGCACGCACACACACGCTCTCCGGGGTCCAGCTGTGGGCTGTAGTGCACCGCTCGGTTCAGCTAAGATAGTAGTCCAGGCCTAATGATTCACGACGGGCCATCTGTGATCCTCTGCCCCGTGTGAGAGGGAAGAGATGGAGCAGAGCAACTGGTCTTCCACCTTATTTAAATGAAGCGCCGCTAATAAGGTCTACAAACTAACTGGGGAACGTCCGTCTCTTTGATACAAACACATTGGACTTTACACTGAGTCTCTGATACAGCAGCTAAGTTCCCTATGTTTTTATCTGTATTTGTTTGCTTGTTAGCAGGATTACGCAAAAACTGCTACTAAACTTTTTTAAGGGGACTGTCGGGCCTTGGCTCTACTAAATGCAATTCGAGCCATTATAAATGCATTGGTAGGTTTGAATGGAATAACACTCAAACACACTGCAAAAAAATCATGTTTCAAACACCTGATTTTCACCATCATCATCAACTGAAACCCCTTTCCAGAATGTACTGCAGCTCTTGACATTGTAACACCTACTGTTGGCCGCCTCTTCACATTCATCACTTATTATTGTCAGTTATTAACACTGTTGTCTCCCTTTTTTTTTTTAAATTTCAACAGCCCTAGTTTTGGCCAAACAGCCAGATTCATCGAGACCATTCAAACACAAGCTCTCCCGTCCACTCCGTCAAAATGAACTCATTCACTTGAATGGAAACGCTCCCTGTGTCACGCGCCTGTACTTCTCCTCGCTGACACTAATGTGATTCAAGGGACCACCTCGTCGTGCCAGTTGTCTGAGTGCCAGGCAGATTGGCACTTGGGGCACTTAACCATTTAGGGCATTGGTATGGCACCTGTACAAGGCCTCTCATCCATACGTCTTGGCGCTTGCTGCCACTCGATGAAGCCAAAACACAGAAGCCGGCTCCTTCAGGATGGTGTTCATGCTCCAATCCATTTAAGGAGAGATTTATTCAAAGCTTTCATCCACACAAAAAAACGAGGATCTGTCCTGTCCATGCACTTTTTCTACTGAATCCTCGAAGCGTCTGAATCGCTATTATCACTTCACCCGTCTACCTCTAATGAAATTGAGCTTCATGTATGGTGTTAATTGAAATGCTGTGTATTTTTCTTTAAATACACAAGCTGCTTTCACATCTTATTCTTTAAAAAATTCATGAATCGAAGCGTCAAACATAGTGAGAGACTTCACGTACCATAATTACTTATAAAAACCTACCCCATCTTTTCTTTAATCCACCGCCGACTGTGGATAATCAATGGCTTTACATGCGGGTGTTAAAGGAATGCCTGGCCAGATGTGGAATAATTTACAAGAGCCCATGTGGCCTTAGAAGTAGAGTCAAGGAAGTAGAGACAAATGGTTTCCATGTATGCCGTGATTATTGACCCCATGTGGGAGTGCAGCAGGAACATGTTTAGAAAATGTACAGCAGGTGAGTTGGTGTGTTGAACTGACGAGAAACTGGAAAAATACAGAATATCTTTGAGAAACAGGAATCATACAGTAAGAAGACGTTGAGGACGATGACATGTTGGAGATACAAAAAGGTTTAAGGGCCACCGCAGAATAAAAAAAAAAAAATGCATCTATCTCGGAGGATTTCTTTGAATTTTTGTGGACAATTTCCAGAGTTCATATCTCAAAGCTTCTCATAAAACATGCAGAATGAACAGATTGATAAAAACACAGTCTGCAAAGTGGCAGGATAATGGCTGTGGGCTGGGGAAGATCTGGCCTATTTACACACAAGTGCCTGCTGATACACACACACACACACACACACACACACACACACACACACACACACACACACACACACACACACACACACACACACACACACACACACACACACACACACACACACACACACACACACACACACATACACACACTCACAACTACTTCATCTTTTCTCTGTCACTCTACCGGCAGGACACGGTGCTTCTTCATTTCAGACAGTCGATATCCAAGTGCTTACACATTCTACAGCAACATGAGCCGGCCTGGATGATGAATGCTGGGTAAAGTGTGAGAGAGCTGCGGCCGAGTCGAGCTCCGAGCCCTGAGGGGACGTCCGGCCGCTGCAGGGGGCCGCACAGGAATCTGCTGCTGCTTCGCTCCGAGGCTTTTCTCTACTCTCTGTGAGTCTGTGAAGCGTGAACAGACAAAGTAAATGACCAGAACACGAAATTCCGTTTCCCACTGAAAAAGACAAGCAGAAATCTGCTGAAATATCCCGAAAGATTTCCTAAGATTTATTGGCCTAAATAAACCCAAACAATACATGTCTCATTTTGATAATGGGATTGGGGAATATGGGACAGGACTATGGGACAGGGGAATAAATATTTAAACATCTTTCATGCTGGTCTGGAGGAGAGATTATTTTAAGCATAAAGTTTACAGCAACTTAGTCTGACTTTGTACAAAGGAGCCGACTTCTTAAGTACTTTTATTGTCCGTTTCATATGATTTAGACATTAATGTTCAAACAGCTCTGCCGGGTAATATCTAGAAAGGTTCATCGTGGCGCATTGACCGAAATGAATCAGCCGTCAGCTTTTTAATATATCTGCTTTCATACTGAGATTATAGAAATGAGTCAAAAATGTCGTCTGGACCTAAAACACCTACATAAGGTATCACTGTTTGAGTTCTGTGTGGAGGAACATTTACCTCGTGTAAACAGTGTAGGCTGAACAGACGACAGAGACACAAGCTTTCATCTTCGAGCAAGAGAAGTCTGAAGCTCAGAAGTCTGAATTTCTACTTGTCGACTCGTTGCCGCCTTGTCTTCCTGTCGAGTTAAGAGAACAAGCCAACTGCTCCCTCTCTCCCCGATCATTTTGGAACAATTATACAAAGAAGTTGGAAGTGTAGTGGCACTGTGATTTAAGCTGCCATCAGTCACCGGGTCTTAATCTGTTGAGTCCTGCTCAGTATTCCTGTGGGAGAGAAAGCCTATTAGATTTCACTGATCTGATCTCTCGCAGTAACAGAAATACCAATGGGCCGACTGGGATTTCCAAAGAACTCTCTCTTCTGCTAACACGTTAGAGCCGAGAAGTCTTTTTACATTCCCAGACACATGAGCAAGAGCACCTTCTCTTGTTCATACCCATACATGCATGTGTGCGGCGTGTTACGGCTGAACAGCTGGACCGAAGTGACGGATCCTTGCTCGTGTTTTACAGGCTCAAAACTCAGTGTGAAGGATTATTTCTGCTTTAATGATCTCTGCACCGTGGCCTTACCAAGTGTATATGAAGTGCAGAGCTCTTATTGCAGTCATGCATGAAAAGCTGTCGCTTCAGATCTAAATGAGGGTCTGGTGTGTATCAGCTTACACTTCCTGGCTTCAGCGCAGTGGTCATCCAACCACCAACCTAATCCCAAAACCCCAAAAGCCTCAGCCGCTCCCTTCAGGGAAGGTCACAGGCCAGAAATCACTCATGCAAGACACAAACATGAACAGTTCGTTTCCGCCTAACCACGACTACCCCAAGCCTGAAGAAGTTTCTTTCCTTTTTTGGACGTGTTAATTTTTGCAGAAGAGACAAATTGAACTTGATGTCAGGAGAGTGTGCTTGATGAATTATAAAAATATAAAATATTTAGGGTTCCCTCTCCTCTGAATGCTCTGTCACATTTGCATCTCTCCCCCATCGGGCTGTCACAAAGACCAATGAAACTGAATGCGGGCGTGTCAGCGGGACAATGCCGAGCCCAGTCCATTTATCTCCATACGTCAACAGGGCTGGTGGAAGAGAAGCTTTCAGTCGGCCACATTCTGGCCAGTTTAAAGAGTCGGCTCCAGCAGACATGAGTTAATGGGCCACTGATGGACACTGAAAAGCAGGTGTTGTTTTTGTTGGCCGGGGATTTGGACACAAAGCCAAAGGCTGATTCCAGACTTAAAGCGGCAGCGCTTGCAAAGAACTGTGCAATCTGGGGGAGATCAAGCGAGGCATTTAGAGAGAAAGTCAAAAAATGACTTCAATATATTGTTGTGTTTTGTACTTACATTTATCCAAGGTGTTTCCAACAATGTTCAGAGCCAGAGAAATCACAAATCTACCTCCAGGGAATGTGACGTTTAATTTTTGCCGCCTTTTATTTGCGTCATATCTGCTTTGATACAACAAACGAACTAGCCAATTAGCTAGTTAGTAAGTTAGTTGTTTTACCGTTTTTTTCTTCCTTCCAGGTTTTTGTTGTTAACTCTTTTGTTGTTATTTTATTGCCGTCTTTTCAGCGATTTTGATCAACCAATGAACGTCTCGTCTCGGTTCATCCGACACGGTCTACGGAGAATAAGCCAATGATTCGATTGAGAGACCCCTAGTGGCCTAAGTTACATACTTTATTTCAGGTTTAAATTGAAAAAGCAATATCTGGAGAGTTGATATGTAGCGCGTGATCAACATGGCTAAAAACATCACTACATGTTGTTAAAATACATCTTAAATGACTGAGGCTGTGGATGCAAACCCCCAACTTCTCTGATCGCAATCATCACGGTCGATCCCACAGTTACGCAACGCACGAAAAACTCAATCCAAGATGAAACAAGGAAAGTGCCAAGACAATTTGCTAACAAAGACCCGGGGAGACTAACAGACACTGATTTACAACAGAGAGAACAATTAGTGTTGAAAAGGCTCCAATTAAAATGACTCCCTTTGATCGGCACGGGGAGAGGCTCCGCCGCGCACACCATCTGCAACTGCGCAGTCAGATCAATCTGAAATGAAATAATTATGGCAAATTAATGGGTGTAAAAGTCACCGATTGATACGGCGAGGGTGATTTCATTCGTCTAATTGGGCGAGGGAGGAGGACGCGCACGAGCAGAGAGACATTTTACAGGATTAAGGAGACGGAGGGGGAGAGACTTCCAAGAAATAAAAGAGAAATGGATAGATGGATAGATAGATAGATGAAAGAAAGAAAGAAAGACCCCTCTCCTCCTCAGGATATATGTCTGCAGACAGAACATTGAAGAAAACCAACCCTGTCACCGCAATATTCCATAAAGGTGCGATAAATTCATTATGTATTCAAGAGAGGCTGTAATGCTTTCAAATCATTCCCGATGCTCCCGTGATCAAAACCAACAGCCGCAAATCAGATTTGGGCCAAATAACTGTCAGGAGACGCAGATTAATGAACGCAATACGAGCACTTTGACGTGAAGCGATGCGGCGCCAGAGTTAATGCTGGAAAAAGATGTGTTCATATCTACTTTGGAAAACAAAGGAAAAAATATACAGCAGCTGCCAAGGAGCCGTTATTGGCTTGTATATTTCTGCTTGTGCGCTCACCTGAAAGCTGTGTGACAGTCCTGGTCGATATTCAAATGCAGACGCTCAAGCATTCTGCGAGGGAGAGAAAAGGGAATAACTGAATAGCTAATGCACCTGACAATGGTGTTGACTTGTTTTGTCGCTTGCTTTAGACACAGAGAAGAAAAAAGAATCTGGAAACGGTGGCTGGGAAGAGAATGAATGTACGGAAGGAATAATCAGCCAATGAAAACCAGATTTGTAAAGTGTATTTACATTTAATGCATTCCTGTCATTTCTGATCAAATTTCTCCAGTCTCAGATTTACACGCTTCCTATTTCTGGAATTCTCTCTGCGTGTTTTTCCCGAGATGCACGGGAACACCTGCTGGCTGAACAGGTGTGTAGATCTTTCAGGAAAATAAATAAATAAGTAAAACAAGCTCCCGCACGCTTCCTCCGAGGAAAACCCAAACACCCCGAGTAACTGAGGTGTTAATTAAATAGAAAAGGGAGACTGTTAAAACAGGAGGGAAAAAAAAACGCCTGCTTCCCCTCTTCAAGTTCAGCTCGGCTTGGCAGACGGCTGAGCCGGGACGGGAGGCTCATGCTAATTGTCGCGGCCTTTCATATTTTCGGGGGGTGGAGGCACGTCAGAATCCTCAGTGGAGGCTAATTTGTAACTTTCCCTCTGAGTACATTCAGTCGCTCCTGTTTTATGTCATGTCACTTTTTTTCCCGCCTGCCTTTCTCGATTTCCACAAATAGTCCAAAGAGAGCTCTGATCTGTTGCGGATAAATGGGAAATTCGAATAAGATGCAAAATCTGAAACCTCCTGGATTTTCTTGAACTGAACTGTTTTCCCGAGCTTTTACTCCTTTTGGGCTAAAATTAACTTGTAAATGCAGTTTTTAAAATTCGTGTAAACCTGCTTAAGAGGCAATCGATGAGATTTGCCTTCCTGTGTTTTTTACTGGTGCATCACGTTCAACGTCTCATATTTGCCAGAAAAGAGGGTTTATAAACAGTAGAAAGCAAAATGGAGAATAATGACTGACAACGCAGTTGTATTTTTCTTGAGTCTTTTCAAACTCAACTCTGACGGAACGAAGGGAAAGCGCTGCCTGAACAAAGATGTTTAATCTGTTGCTGGCTGATGAGGAACATTAGATTACATAAGGATTTCTAACTAACTGCTGAAGATGAAAAGTCAGCGAAACTTCATCTTTTTGTTCATCTGAAAGTTTCTTCTTTCGGCCGAGAAAAAACTTTTGGAGACGATTCGATAAAGAGTCGGATCCAGGATTTTTTTCCTCAATGTTGTGAGATAAGGACATTTTGAACATTTTGATGGATTTCTCAAGAAATTATGCTGAGATCTTAATAAAGATGGAGTGGTATCTATGAGTCTGCACATTTCAGTGCAGCTTCATTGAATTGGATTTTTTTTTTAAGGGACTTTTAAGCCTTGGTGGAAGTGTGCACGCTACTGAGTTTCTGATGCATTTACAAAGAAGTATTTCTAAAAGCCAGCCTGTGATACATGCATAATAGAGGTATAGTGGATAATATCTACATTTTCATTTTCAAAAATACTGAAAGGATTTCTTTTCTCGCACTAAATTGGATTTAATACTGTTACCAAAAATGTCAGCAAAGCTTTGCATTCACCGTTGGTAGTTGAGTCATGACTGATAAGACCCAGTCAGAATGCAGTGGTGGGTTTCTGTCTCACCTTTTACAAAAGTCTCCAAACTCTGGAATAGTGACACCAGGCATAAAGATAACAAAATAGATGAGCTGTAAAACTAACTCGGTCTAACATTTGATTTAGTTCACTTACAGTTGCCTAAACTTGCCGCTGTGGCATCAGTGGTTACATAACCTGCAGATTCACAACGTGCACGACAGAGGTGCGCTCCAGTGCTTCAACAAACAGCACTGCACCTCTGGAGAGGAGCTTTTGATAAATCACCCCAGTGCCAAAATTGCAGCGTGTGCATGTGCAGCCGAGGAGACAATTTGCTTAGATGGAGAAAGAGCTTCGTATGGTGGAGCCATGTCCGGCTGTCAGGTGATCTATCAACATGTGCAGGGTGGAATTTGGAAAGAGAAAAATCTAAGAGGGCCAAGAAAAGAAATGAGAAAAGTTTTTTAGGGGGGGCGGGCAGCTGTGATGAAATGAGGCCTGTGAGTAAATGAGGCATAGGTGTGTGTGTGTGTATGTGTGTGTATATGTGTTTGCGTTGGAGGGGTAGGAGGGTGACATCATCAGCGCCACAGAGAGGTTACCACGTTACTCAGCAGTTGGACTCTGCATTTCATTCACTTGAGTAGTCGGATCAGAACACACACACACACACACACACACACACACACACACACACACACACACACACACACACACACACACACACACAGACACACAGACACACAGACACACAGACACACAGACACACAGACACACAGACACACAGACACACAGACACACACACACACACACACACACAGACCTAAGTCCTCCACTAAAGGAGTTCCATCATCAGCGATGTGGGAGGCTTGTGTGTGCGTGTGTGTGAGTGAGTTTGTGTGTGTGTGTGTGTGAGTCGGGTTGTGGTGAGCTGAGTCACTCATGCTCACATGGAGGCAGGTACACACACACACACACACACACACACACACACATACAGACACACAGACACACAGACACACAGACACACAGACACACACACACACACACACACACACACACACACACACACACACACACACACACACACACACACACACACACACACATACATACACACAAACACACACGCACACACACAGACATAATGAGTGTTATAGCGTAGTTAAATTGTGGTCGTCATGCACCCCTCACCCCTCCGCCCCCCCCTCCTCTCCTCTGTCTGCCTCCTGTTTACTTTAAGCTCATGTTTTCCTCTGTGGCTTGTTTGAAGGGGGGGGAGGTCTGCCTGCGGAGCCGCACTCCCCCCCCCCCCCCCCCCCAGGAGCATACGTCTGATGTGGCCTGTCATCCATGTACATGTCCTCATGTGTGTGTGTGTGTGTGTGTGTGTGTGAATATGGTGGCTTTTAATGGAGGTTATAAACATCACCTCAAATGATTTTTCCCCCCCGCCCCTCTGAAGTGTGTAAACTCTGCCGAGCTCTGTTTTCTGTCAACTCTGGAGCGCACGCAGGCGATGTGTCATTTAATCCTCATGTATATTTCTGTTGTGTTTAACAACACAGGACAAACACAGACATGGTGGCCAATCATCCCAGTGGAAGCCGGCTCACGCTTCGTGTTCCCAATAAAAAGATTTGTTTTTTCAGTTACAAAACACACGCAGATTCGTGTGTCTTTTTCCAACTGCTAATGACAGACACACAGCTCTTAAATATCGTGCCATCCTAACCTCAGAATGAAGGTTTGTAAAATGGTCTGATCCCATTCACAGTATCACATTCATGTATCTGGCAGTATCAGGAGCTTCTGGGATAAGGGAGCAGTTGGTTACAAAAATATTGTGAACAATCCCAAGAATTTATTTTCTCGCACTTAAGCACAATTTAATACTGTTACCAAAACTGTCGGCAAAGCTTTGGATTCACCGTTGGTAGTTGAGTCATGACAGATAAGACCCAGTCAGGATGCAGTGGTGGGTTTCTGTCTCACCTTTTCCAAAAGTCTCCAAACTCTGGAATAGTGACACCAGGCATAAAGGTAACAAAAGAGATGTGCCGTCAAACTAACTCAGTCTAACATTGGATTTAGTTCACTTATAGTTGCCTAAGTTTGACACAGTGGCATCAGTGGTTACATAACCTGCAGATTCACAACCTGCACGACATAGTTGCGCTCCAGTGCTTTAACAAATAGCACTGCACCTCTGGAGAGGAGCTTTTTCCAACTGATGACAGACACACAGCTCTTAAATATCCCTTTCTAAATATCTGTCGGATCAAATCAATGTGTGTGTGTGTGTGTGTGTGTGTGTGTGTGTGTGTGTGTGTGTGTGTGTGTGTGTGTGTGTGTAACGTGAAATGCCATTATTTGCATCTTTGGAACACAAAGCGTCACACAAGCCTGTCTCCTTAAAATCAATGTTCACATTGAATGTTGCTGCTTATTCTTCCTCTTTAATGCTCGCTGGGTTGCTGTATAATTTCCCCGTCTGTTATTCCTCCAGCACAGAGCAGAACTATAAATCAATATCTACATGCACATGCTACAGGATGTACAGGGTGTTATTAGCTGTGGGTCCTTCCAGGATAAATAAACAGATCTGATCAGGGGTTTTCTAAGGACTCACGTGGAAAAACAGGTGTGACCTGTTGTCAATAATTACTGTGTACACCGCTTCCTCTCACGGCTGTGTGTGTGTGTGTGTGTGTGTGTGTTTGTGTGTGTTTGTGTGTGTTTGTGTGTGTATGTGTGTGTGTGTGTCTGTGTGTGTGTGTGTGTGTGTGTGTGTTTGTGTGTGTATGTGTGTGTGTGTGTCTGTGTGTGTGTGTGTGGGGTCCAATATGGTTTTGATGGGTATTTGCACGAGTAACAACCTGCCAAAAAACTTTAAAGGAAAACTTCAGGCCTGATGCGTTCCTTCGTCGGCTGTTTTTGGAAAGATCGAATTTATCTCTCAGCCAAACTGGTTTGTTTAGTTACAAATTGTTGTTGGTTTTCATTTCAAGTGTGAGTGTGTGTGTGTTTGATTATGTCGTGCATCTCTGGATTGTAAGAACATGACAAGAAGCTATGAACTCACAGCCTTAAAGCCCTAATCCTCTTTTTATAGTACAGTACAATACATAAAATGCATCAACTAAATCCTTTAATAACTTCACAAATAAATATTGCAGCTGGCAGCTGTTTGTACGATCACACAATGAGGTCACCAGCGTCAGGCCAGGCAGCTGAACTGTGATGACACTCGCACAATAAGTGGAACCACAAGCATCCCAAAGATGACACAAGGCTCTGAATGGCTTTGTGTGTTTTCATATGCACACATCCTGTAGTAGTCTCTCCAAAACAAAGCCAACAATGCTCCTGCTGGTACGAACCCACCTCCGCCTTCCACGTGTAGCAAACACTTCCCCCGGCGGACTCTCCCCCGGTGAACACAATCAAATAAACAATACGGCTTCTTTCACTGAAAAGCAGAGAGCCTATTAGAGAGAGCAAACGACCTGATTGTTGATTGTGTTAGCATGTCTGAGTGCCTCGCTAAATTGCCCACAAGGGTTCGAGCGCAGGAGAGTGAGTAGGTAACGGGGGGGGGGGGGCGGGAGCGCGGAAAGAAGGCGAAGAAAAAACAACAAAACTCTTGACTTCCAGATGAGAGAGGGAATAAAAACGAGTGCATGTTTTTTTTTTTTCCGAGACACAGGAATAGATTAGCCGGGGTTGCGGGGTTGGAGCGTGATTACAGAGCTATTGTTGTTGTTGTCGGGAATATATCATATCGCAGCGTCTCCTGCAGCCTCGGCGAAATAAATCGGTGGTAATCCCCTCGGTGAGCCCCGGCGGCTCCGTGCGCGCCTACTTAACCAGGCTAATTAAAACTCTTCCCTGTCTCGCTCGCCCTCAAATCTACACGCCAGCTTCTGCCGGTGAGGTGGCGGAGGCTCCGTTGGCGGGATGCATCTCATGAAGTGAACACCCCCCCTCTCTTCTCCTCCTTTCCTTCCCTCGCTCTCACGCAGGAAAAAGGAGAAACAATGTGATGTGAGAACTTGCCAGGAAGATGTGCAGAGGAATCGTCCCTGTGTGATCTAAATATGAGGCATTTCATTGATGACCCACTTTATCAGGAGGCATGAGAACGAATGTGGAGAACACACACACACACACACACACACACACAGAGACACACAGAGACACACACTCAAGCACACTATCACTTCAGCAATTATTGTCACCGGGCTAATTATGAAAGGCAATTAGTAGTGCTTACATGGCAAGGGGGAGGGGGAGGGGAGAGAGAGGCATGTTTTTCTTCATCCTCAGCAAAACATTTAAAGACGTGCATCTTGAAAAATTGGATGGCGAGTAAGCGCCGGGGTTTCCTGGGAAATAACGCATCCTCACGTGGGAGCACTTGTCACTTAATCATCGGGATTTGTTCAAGGTGACATGGCGACGCACTCGGGAGCCGGTGGTCCAAAGTCCTCCTCCGGGGGGCCGGGGGGGGGCTTAATGAATGGATGTGTCCTCGGGCAACCTGCGAGTCCCACTCCTCCCACTGAGAGAGATGGATGAGGAATTTTATGACATTGTTGTTTTTTTTTCCTCCTTAACTTATTGCAGTGTACACAGACGAGGATGATGGGAGATAAGGAGGAAGACATGTGGTCAAGGTCGTGTTTCAGGTTTGAATCCGACGGACTGAAGGGGAAATAACTGTCGTCTCTCATCAGGAGATCCCGGCCTGATAGAGGAAGGGATTTGGAACCCTTCAGTGAACATAATCTAATCTTTTTAAATGTTCTGCCATTTGACGTGTGTGATTATTTAAACAGTAGCATTCTTTCAAAGTTGTGCTGCTGCCTGTTTAAGGAAAACGGCGTTCAACCTTCACATGCTGTCAGGTGAGGTGACATCTTCAACTCCTGCTGCCGTCTGACAACAAAGCAGAAGATGTCAGAGAGAAGCACTGGAAACTCCTGACTAATGCAATCTGAGCCCCCCCCCACTACACATTCACTTCAATCTGTTACCGTAGATTTGGTCAATTAGAACCTTTTGGGTTTATTCAAGTCTAATCAAGTTAAGTCAAACCTGATTAATCATTTACTATCAGATCAGTCAAATACATCTGCACGAAATGTGGTCAAGTCTATTAAAAGCAACATTCGTGCAATTCATCAGAAGCAAAGCGACCTTAAAGGAGTACGTTTGAAACAGTAGCATTCTTTCAAAGTTGTGTTGCTGCCTGTTTAAGGAAAACGGCGTTCAACCTTCACATGCTGTCAGGTGAGGTGACACTTTAAACTCCTGCTGCCGTCTGACAACAAAGCAGAAGAAGATGTTAGAGAGAACACTGGAAACGTGTGTTCGGCTTCTCTGAGACAATGATCACAGCCGGTGGAGGATTTAACCTGCTGAGACTAAAGCCATTTTCTGACATGAACTCTGGACATTTTTCTTGACTTTGCCTTTCACATAAGAACAGCGCCGCAGGAGATTCTCAGGGTCAGACGTGTTCACAGCAACAGGAGAATCTCTAGAGCATTAAAATGAGGGATGCACTATAGGGTAGAGCTCGCAGAAAATAGGACATAACGTCTAAATACCGACGTGCCATTAACGTTGGCATCTTTCTCTGTCGTTGTTGCCAAAAGCTCTCAAATCTCCTCGTCTTTTCAAGTTCATCGGCGTCTTCTTCAGGTCGAATTGATCATGACATATTTGTATGCTTTTTGTTTTCTTCTGTTTTGCATCTGTCCCGTTCTAGAACTGCATCTGGAGAATGTCTGCAGCACCGGACTGAGCGATCAGCCCCTCCAGATAATTTCAGGAGCCTGTCCAGAGGTCAGTGCATGGCTCAAAGCGGCTCAAGTGGATTACCCAGCCATGACTGTCTCCATACTGTGTGCACAGCATTTATTGTGTTACTCCACACAAACGTCCCACTAGACGCTCTGTCTTGATGTTTTTTGTGAGCTTTGTACTAATGGTGCTTACATGTCATCATAAAAGAGTCACAGGAAACCGATAAACCCACATGAGCCGATTCGTTCTCTTCTGTTCTTCTATTAATCGTCTGCTCTCTTTATTTAAAAAGCGACTCCGCAGCCTCAAGCGATATCAATTTTGTTGATTTGTTGTTGTGAGTGTACAGACGAAACAAATATTAAGTGCCCCATTAGATCCACAGTTATTTACGGCTGCAGTCGTGCTGCACATGTGTAAATGATTCCTTCCGTGCACGGGGGTATTAAATCTGGACACACAAGACAAGTTTTTTTATTTGTCTCTGTCTGTAATTTCAATCGTTAATCTTCAGGAGAATAACGTCTCCAGGAGTCTCTGCTGATGTGAGTGTAAGTGTCTCTCTCCAGGACAGGAGCAGACAGTCGCCCTGCAGTGGATTATTTTATTATATTATATTATATTATACTGTATTACATTGCATATTGCATTTTGACACTGTTCACTGTTTTGCTTTTTGCATTTTGAATTTCACTTTTTACTTCACTTTTTATATCTTTTGTCTTTATATATTTTTATATAGATATGTTTATGTCTAAATAAATGCTACATTGTATAAATATTAGAAAAAGTGAGTTAATAAGAAGTAAATAGTGAGTAAATATATGTTGTTTTTTTATTATTATTATTGTTTTTCTTATGTGTGGTGTATTTATTGTGTTTTTATGTTTTATTGTTCATTGTATGCACCAATAACCAGAGCAAATTCCAGGTAGGTGTTAACCTACTTGGCAATAAATACCTTCTGATTCTGATTCTAATTCTGAAGACAAGCGCAGACCAAACATGACGATGTTGATGGATTGGACGATGGATCCTCAGCTCCCTGCCAGCTCTTCGTCTGCCCGAGCCCATCGAGTTGAGACGTAACAATGGACCATGATGCAAAACACAGGGCGACTGCAAAAACAAATCCGTCACCACCTGATCTGAGCAGACAGACAGAAATAAATATATAAACAAAAAGCCGGCCTGGACTCAGTGGAGTGCCCGGCCTAATTGGAGCGATTGGAAATGGACACTCGCCGCCATCCATCACCACACCTCGGATGGGTTCTTGGAGGGATTTCAACGAGGGACGAGCGAGACTTATGGGCGCAGCTCGGGCAGTCAGGTGTACGCCTTTAGTGTCTGCGTGTGCAGAATGTACGAATCTGACGCCACGCCAAAGCAGGATTTTCCCCGGGTGAAACCTGATCCATTTGAAACAGCGGGCTGCCGAGTCGGCAGGCCTGGAGGTTTTAGGGTCGCGGTGCTCGCCGAGGTGGGGGGGGTAGAACTTGTCATCTGTAATGGAGGAATGTGGAGCCGTCTCGCTGGGGCAGGGTATTCCCTTTCACACTCGGGCTGGAGAGAAAAAGGAACGGGCAGTAGGAGAGGGAAGGGCTGGGTGGAGCTGGGCCTCTTCTCTCAGACATCGGGGGGGCGGACGTGTTCCAGTGGCCTATTTCCACTTCCTAGAAACTTGCTGCCGAACAAACTCCTGACTAATGCAATCTGAGCCCCCCCGCTGCACATTCACTTCCATCTGTTACCGCAGATTTGGTAAATTAGAACCTTTTGGGTTTATTCAAGTCTAATCAAGTTAAGTCAAACGTGATTAATCACTTACTATCAGATCAGTCAAATACAAACATCTGCACAAAATGTGGTCAAGTATATTAAAACAACTATTAAACAGCAACTAGGGTTGCAAAATTCCGGGAATATTCAAACTTGGAAACTCTCCATGGGAATTAATGGGAATTAACGGGAATATACAGGAATATACAGGAATTAACGGGAAATGTTGTGGGTAATTTTTACTAACTGTATTTACCTTGTCATATACAGACATAAATATAAACATTTTGTTCTGTCATAGGCTGATTTGAGCCCTGAGGAAACTTTGGGCACTTGACTCTATGCTTCTGCATCGTTGTGTCATTCTTAACATAGGTCTTTGCACAGTATTTGCAAATGTACACAGCCTTTCCTTCTACATTGGATGGGGTGAAATGTCTCCCCACATGAGATAGTGCACGTGGCATTGTTCTGTAGAGTAAGATCAGAAAAAAGTTTGTAAAAAACCCTAATGCAATGCCAGAGATATAAATAGTTAGCCGAACAATTGGATTCGTTTGTAAACATATTTTACAATTGATGGATAAATGAATGGAAATAGGCTAGATGAACAGAGGAACAATCCTCAATCAGCATGCTAATATATTTTCACTAGTAATATCATCGAAACTTACCTGACTAGTCCTGCACACTACAGCAGGCCTCAATAGCCCTGCTGTAGTCTGAAGGATGCTGGGAGTTATCTGTGCATGTGATGGAAGAATGCACAGTGGAGGGTTCAATGTGAAGCGTGTGCTGCATTCCATACATCTTTAAAATAGAGTTTTGAATGATGTTTTTATTGCTCAGCGTTTAATTTGTTTTTAATCAGCTTAACTTCCAATGGAATATTTCTGGAAAGTTTCTGGAAATTTACCAGAAACTTTCCGCCCCTTTGCAGCCTTAAAAGCAACATTCGTGGAATTCATCCGAAGCAAAGCGACATTAAAGGAGTAAGTTTGAAACATGCAAGCACATTATTGTTTGCATTTATTTAATATTGTGCAACCCTGGAAAAACATCTATTTAAATATTTTAAAACCATTGCAGAAAAGCGGCTGCTGTGACAGGTTTGCTAGAAAGAGAGAATGAAGAGCTACTGTGTGTTCTCTCTGGAAGACACCAGTTCTTATTCCTCGGTCGTTGCTTCAGAATCACTCGAACACACTCACACGCACTCGGCCTCAGCTGCTCCGGGACAGTGAAAGTGCAGCTCGGGGTTTCACAGAAGATGTCCCGCAGATGTGAGCCCACATGTGTTTTTTGAAGGATGTGTAAGCGTCAACAGCTCGGCATCGGCTCCCAATGTGGAATGCCATTAACAAGATCAATGCCTTCCTCTGTGAATATGGCATGTTTTCATGTTTTACGGTTACGGGTTTGCAGATGGAAGTGGCGATGTCAGGTTGAGTGCCAGGTTGTGGCGCGGGTTCATCTGTGGTTCATTTCATTTGAGGCTTCCTCCTGCGTCAGCGGCTCGGCGTGACTCTCGTAGGTGTGTGTGTGTGTGTGTGATTGTGAGTGTGTGTGTGTGTGTGTGTGTGTTTGTGTGTGTGTGTGTTTGGCTGTGGGTGTGTGAAGTGTTCAAACCGTGATTCACTGTTTTCTGTTGAGCCTCTGTATTTAGGTATGCCCACTCTTGCTTTGTATCCTGTGTAACTTTCACACACACACACACACACACACACACACACACACACACACACACACACACACACACACACACACACACACACACACACACACACACACACACACACACACGCTCCTTATTAGGACTTTGCATTGACTTCCATTCATTGTTGGTCAATGTGTTGACCAGCCGATTGTCCTATAACCAAGCTGCTCAACCCAGATGGCTCAACGTTCTGGATCCGACTGGGGGAGTCATGAAGAAACCTTAACACTCCCTTACCCTACCCCTAATGCTAACCTTACCTTAAGTTTCATGTCACACCTTAACCTTAACCTAACCACACTTCACATCTTACCCCTAACGTTAAGCAAGACCTCAGAAAGTCAGTTTTGTCTCATTAGAACCATGCCATGGTCCCTGTGAGGTCTACTGGTCCTGACAAAATCTGTGTTTAAACTGGAAAAGCACCTAAAGAGGCATCACAGTACACACACACAAACTCATACACACACGCACGCACACGCACGAACACACACACACACACACACAAACACCTCTTTCCTTTAATAGTGCTCTTTTAATTCTTCATGATTACTTTTAGATAAAGATAAGGATAAGATATATGCAATGAAATGATAAGTAACACTTTTTCAACATGTGTTAGGAAGAGTAAACAACAACAAACAAACAAACAGTAGTTCCTCCGGATTGGAGACCTGAACTCACAACCTTCCGACCTGGCATCTGTTTCCAAGATCAAATGAGAAACTTAAGAAAAATGCCAGCGAGTTGTATTTATTTTGGTGTAATCATTCGGATTAAGCCGGTGCAGAAACGCATTAATTCCTAATCCCTCCCGTGTCCCCTCTCCCTGTACCCCATCGTGTCCCTTGTTCCCTCCTTCTCTTCTTTCTCCTCCTCTTTCTTCCCTCCCTCTCTCGCCCGTGCTTTACAGCACCAAAAGCTTTTAATTTGTCAGGGAGGGATGGAGGAGCCGAGGTGGGGGGGGGTCTAGTTGGAGGCACTCGTTCAGAGCAGCTTTGAGCCTCTGCCAAGCTCTCGTTCGCATTGTGCTGCTTACAGCTGGGCTTGCCCTCCGTCCCCTCTCTCTTTCTCTCTCTCCGTCTTTCTCCCCCCTCTGTTCTTCGTCTCCCTTTCTTTTTTTCCCCCTTTTTCTTTTTTGTGTGCGTCTGCTTTCCGCGATGGTTTCTGCTACAGCGAGTCGGGGAGAAGAAGGGGGTCACTTGTCATGGGGCCAACTTTCGGGGTTTCCATCCCCTGTGCACGGACGGACAAACACACACACACACACACACACACACACACACACACACTCATATACACACAAGACCAGTGGCAATAAACACCGGGGAGGCAAGATGGGGAGGAGGGACACGGGCTGTGGAGAGAGACAGAAGGGGGGGGAAGAGGGAGGTGAAGGGGGCAACATGGCACACTCTCTTTGAGACAGCAGCTCTGCTTTCACTTTCCTCACTTTCTCTCTTTCCTCTTTCGTTGCTTCCTCACTTCCTATTATTTTTAGAGAAGTTGAATCAAACAGTGGGACACATGAAAACCTAAAGTGGAAGAATCAAAAAATCAGAAATAAACCCAAGAAAATGCCCAGAAAATAGAGTCTGGATATCTGAAGAAGGCAGGAGGAGATTGTTCGAGTCAGACACGTTCACAACGACAGGAAAATGTCGGGAACATGTAGGCGAGGGGCGGAGCCAGGGTGGAGCTTGCAGCAGGCAGGACATGACGTATACATTCTGCTACATAAGTCGTAGATCGACAGCTCCGTTGGCCCTTATCGCCAAAAGCTCTCGCCTCTTGTTGTCTTTCAAAGTTCACATTTTTGTTGACGTCTCCTTTTTCATCATGAGATACTCTGATGCTCATGGTTTTTAAAATTTTGCGTCTATCGTGTTAGAAGCGCCATAGACACGTCCACTCCTGGATTTTGAAGACTCCTCCTGTTGTATTCTCAGATACAGATTTTTTACTAGGGGCCTAGCAGGAAAAGTTCCGGAAGATTTCTGGATTAATTTACTCACAGCCCGTATAGAAAAGCAGCTACGAGTCTTACATGGAAACCTATTGACCTTCCTTGCACCTAATATAAGGGAGGGGAACCTTTCTTTATCAAGGGCCACTTTTAATTTTTATAACATCATTCTAGGGCCATACTAGTTTATTGTTTATTATCAACACATAAATCAAACCAGACTAACTTTTTAAATTGTTTGCACCACACATAGTTTAGGTGCACCCCAAAAAATACCTGGACCTTTTGGCCCCTCAGTAATACACGTATACCTTTTCTTGACAGTTCCCATTTACACAGTAAATTGGTAATTTCTTTAATAGGGCTATGTATAGATTCTCAGGCCACATTTGCTGTTGTAAATGAGTCCACATTTGGCCCAGCTTTCCTTCAACGCCCAACTGTGAAGCCATTGATTTTCCTCTGTACTCAGGGGCTGGCAGGAGATGTTCCGGAAAATGTTCATTTGCTTTCTCACCCATCACTCCTCCGACTCCATTTCAGGAACATGTCCAGAGTTTAGTGAATCACTGAAAGCAGCTCAAGACAAAATCCCCAACTGACATGATCGGAGGAGGAAATAAAGTGAGAGGATGAATGAAAGAGGCAGTTTCTCAGAGACAGGAACACTGCGGTAGAAAAGACAAGAGATAGAGAGGGGGGGGACAGATGAAATGAGAGAGATAAAGAGGGCAAAACGAGACAGGGAGGCAGCAGAGAAACTCCAATAAAGGCCCAGATCAGATAACGCTGTCTCTGAGGACTTCCAAATGTCCCTTTATCTGGGCAAGAAAATACTGATATTAAAAACCAGGCGAAGATAGCACTCCGTCATTTGCTGCCTTTACCAAGTACTGAGATATTACTGTAAATTGGATCAGGGAAACACTCGCCGGGCCTCGTCTGCAACACGCGACGTGACTAAAGTTTCCTCTTCCCACGTCTCATCGGGTCGCTGTGGCAACGTGTTGTAGCTCCGGAGGAAAGAGGACCGAAACATTAGCTGGTTGAAAACCACAAACTTGAGTCAGGGCTTGCTGAGTCACTCTGTGGGCTGCTCTCTGCCAGGCGGGTTATCCCACTGTATCAGGTGTTTACTCTGTTGGATGCCAGATGTCGCCTACGAATGTAAGAGTCACGTTTAGATCTGTTGTTAGAGAGCAGCAGGGGAAAATGTGTTATATCAGAGGAGATTATGTCTGATTCAGAGGCCAATTTACTGGAAAATCTGTTGGCTCTGTTGTTAGTTAATGGTCTAATAGGTGAGTAATGGTTGATTTAATGCACGATGACCCAGGAATATTTAAATGGTTCATCTATGCACCAGTGAATCTTTTTTGTGAAGTGTGTGACATCTTTGAGATAATTTCAATGTCTGTAGTTTTCTATTTTTGTGAATTTAGAGAATAGGTTTAGGGAAATGGAGATTCCAAGAAAGCTCACATGACATCTTCGTCCAATTTTTCTACCTCTTCCAGTTTCGTGTCCATCGCATGCCACGAAGACGGCCACTGAATTTTCACCACATTTTCACATTCCCCTTACAGACTTTTTCATGAGGTGGCCGACCGGAAAAGCTTGGAAAAAAGTCCAGAGCAACTGACCGCTCCCAAACATTTCAGGAAATTGCCCAGACTTCAGTTCTTGAAACACACACCCTTTTGTATCTTTTCTATTCTGTTTTTGTGAATTTAGAGAATAGGTTTAAGGAAATGGAGATAGCAAGAAAGCTCACATGACATCTTCGTCCAATTTTTCTACTTCTTCCAGTTTCGCAGCAACTGACCACTCGTAAACATTTCAGGAAATTGCCCAGACTTCAGTTCTTGAAACACACACCCCAGCCTGTGCCCTTTTGTCACGTGGAATTTCTATTTTATGCAATCTTTTACATGTTTTTTGCAAAAATCAGCAAAAAACAGATGGCTGCGAAACAGGAACAACAAACCGTGGGAGCGACGCGATGACTGAGTCGCTGTCAATCAAAGAGATGAAATCTTCAATGTGATGTCTGGACGACCATCAGCAGAGTCTGACTGCCACAGTAGAGGAAGGAAAAAATCTTAGATTAATTTGAATAACAAATGAATCCGTTTCGTGGGAGTGCAGCAATTTTCCTCAACATTTGTGGATAAGGATCTGACTTCCTAAGGGGAGTCAGGTAAAGGTTGCATCACCATGACAACTTGAGGAGGAGGCAGCAGTTGGAGAGTAGGTGCAGATTTCCCTGAACACAGACTCATGAGAATCAGCCGTGCAGGACAGCGTGGCTTCGCTCCTATAGGCCGGTGTCCGTCCAGGCAGCGAAAGACAAACAGAGAATCGTCAAGTTTGCAAGCACGAGAGTAAGCGAGTCCCAACCTGACTTCTTTTTTGCCTCTCACTTTGTCGTACGACGTAGCCGCAGCTAACACATGTAGCGGCACCGAGGCCTAATCTACGACGTAACACACGCACTCAGCAGCACATGGGGGGAGTTAAATGAAACAATGTGCTCGGCTGCTACTCGCATGTAGATTTCTGGCTCAGGTCAACTTGGCTCAGTGCAGTCCGTCCCTTCTCCTCTCTCTCTCTCTCTCTCTCTCTCTCTCTCTCTCTCTCTCTCTTAGAAGCGCAGGAGGAAACATGACCGTGCAGTGACTCCTCCAGGCTTACACTTCGCTCTAATCGCCTGGGAAAACAGGAAATTGCGGTCTCGGAAAATGTAATGTTTATACTTGGGTCACATCTATACTAGAGCCCCCCCCCCCCCCCGCCCCCCCCACCTCCACCCACAGCCTCCTTTTGTTATATTTCTTCATCGTCTTGTTCTTCATCTTCTCATTTTTTAATGCATTTTGGGTGATTTTGAAATATGCCTGTTGTTTTTATTTAAGGACCCTACAAAAGTTGTTAGAAACCAGATTTAAAAGTCAGTGAGAGGAGATAACTTTGACTGCAGCAGATGCCTCTAACGACGGCAGTGGCTTTGCAGAGGAAATCAAGTAATCCCCTCTAGCTCTGCTTCTAAATGAATTAAAAACTTGCAAACGGAAACCTTAGACTTCAGACATGACGCTTCGCTGAGGTGGGAGAGGCTCAACCTTTCATGCAGACGTATCATTTGTCAGCGGAGCATGATTCAAACCTGTTGCTCCGCTTTTCCATCATGGTTTTCATCCTCTCAGGTTTTATACTTCCACGGGAGGCTCCAGCTCCCATGGCCAGAGTTGGCTCACATCCAATCATGAGCTTGCACTGTTTCTCTTGCTACTTCCACACAAATTCATTTTTAGTTTTTAAAACGAATCGATTTTTTTTACGTCTGGTTTCCTGAAAGCTCCTGAAACAAGAAGCGCTGCCGACCTGGTTTGAACCATTGCATTCACTTCCTGATTGGTTCTTATCAGTCACCACTCACCTGGCAGTGAATGCAAATCACTCTGGAGATGAAGCTGTTGTTGTGAACACATCTGACAGGGAGAATCTCCTGATGCCTTCTTTATATGTGAAAGGAAAACTCTGGACAAACTGAATTTGTGGACATTTTTCTGGACTTCATGTCTGAAAAGGAGTAAAGCAGCCAACTGCAAATAGATAATCTGCTTCCTGTTTACACCAGCACACGTAGATATTTGGATATTTGGTATATTGCCATTAACGGGCAATATTTAACTCTTCCTTCTGTTTTTGTTTCTCCCAGCCAATACTTTATATGAGCCTGTTTTCATTCCTTAATCCAGATTGTTGCCTGTATCTCCGCCCACATCCCGCGGCTACCTGTAACACTACCTGCACCACTTCCTGATCCCTGCCATCAATCATGCCGCTCCCTTCCTCTCCACAGCTTTCACATTGGCCCAAAGCCCTTACTCCCCATTTCATGGATCACGGACCTCCTGCATACTTGCATGCACTGTTGTGCGTGTGTACGTGTATTTGCATGAATGATGAGAAACAGAGAGAGAGTGTGTAACGTGATCTCTGGACATCTTGAGTGCCGTGCCTCCGTTTTGTTTTCCTTGAGGGGATTTGAATGGCAGACAGGTGAACACACCTGGAGCCCTGCGGCACGTCATGCACGCACACACACGAGCACGCACACACACACACACACACACACACACACACACACACACACACACACACACACACACACACAGAGACACACACACTCCCTATTCCCAAGCCAGCTCTAAAGCCTCTCTTAAAGCCCTGGAGTTAAAGGGCCGGTCTCTTTGGTGTCTCTTTTACAGGGTTGTGAAGTGTTGACAGTTGCACATTATGGAGACAAATTGAGGCCCGGAGTTCGGTGCGTCTCCAGACGTCGTAGATGGATGTTTTCAAAACAGTCTGAGGAGAATCTAGATGGAGCCTCAGACATTTTCGGAGGAATCTCTCTTTGCTTGCAGAACGCCGGAATGACGAATGATGACATTGATACAAAAACATCCAAATGATTTTCTCAATACAACGGAAAATACCGAAAGCGACGTGGAGCGTACAAATAGAAGTGGGCAGAAAAAAAGGGAAGAAGCAAAGAGAGTGAGAATGTAGAGCGGCAGTGAAAAACACAAATCTTTTTGGTTTGATATATTAATGTAAGACTGAGGTTTTTTGGTACAGAAAACAGACAGTCTGGGTATTATTTTTACTTCCATGGCTGAAGTAAAGTGGGGCTGACTACATGGAGGTCAGGTGGTCCCCTCACATTAGCATAAAAATACAGCGAAAATTTTGTGTCGGTGGCAGGGGGGGGCGGATGAGGGTTAAGTGGTCGCGCCGTGTTGGTTTACCCAGCGAGCCTTGATTTAGTCTGTGGCAAAGGACAAAGCTATCATTAGGAACTCACCAGGCTCACCGCCACTACACACTGATAATACACCAGACTGCAGGAGAAGAGCCGCTCAGAGCGAGTGGGCTCCATCGCCAACAGAGTTTCACATTAGAGTCTGTTTTTACACAGAAGAAGAAAAGGTCACTAAATCTTCAGTGGTTTCTCTGCTGGAGTATTTTTAATAAGCTTTGTGATGTTTATAGAATTTCTATTTTCACATTATTTAATTTTTTCCCATATTTATCCTCCAACAGCAAAAACTGGTGATTTTTCCAAGTATTTGCTCATTATCTATATTTTCAAAGTGTACTTCTTTTACAGGTTTGACAAGCACATCAAATAGTTTTTTGTTAATGAGTCAATTAACAATGATACAATGCTCATATGAATTGTTGATTTACACTTACATTAGTTTGATCGTATTTCATTCAGTTGTTTAAAAGAAGTTCAAAGAAAGTTGTGTTAAATAATTAATTTTACTTTCGAACAGAGAGAAGTGAAACAGGTATGTGCTGCTCTCTACTTGATCTCTCTTCCTTTGGCCTGTGCCTCAGTGTGTGTGTGGGTGTTAACCTTACCACTATTTTAAAAATTACAATATTAATCCACTTTTTTACATGTATTTTAAAAGTCAAAATACACGTAACTTTTTAAGGGAAGAAACAAATAAGATTGAATGAAAAGCAGTTAATTATTTGTCTCTTCGTTTTATCTACAGCATTCATAGCCAGAGCCGCGTGTTGATTACAATCAGAGCATTGTATCTACGTATGGAAGCAGCACATTGTGTGTGTGTGTGTGTGTGTGTGTGTGATGTGTGTCTGTGCACGCTAAAGGACATGGAAGAGCTTTTTCCTGCCCTTTAGCACCTCTCTGCCTTTGTCTTGCGTTTTTAGAGGGTTCAAGCTCATCGTCGACAATAAACACTAAAAGAGGGACTCACCATGGCCTCCCTCCCTCCCTCCCTCCCTCCCTCCCTCCCTCTCTCTCTCTCTCTCCCACACACGCTGCTCCTCAAAAGGCATAATTTGAATTTAAATAGACGTGTACAGTATTGTGCACTGGTGAGTAAAGTGCATCATCCATTAGTGAGGACATCCTTAGGTCTCCTTTAAATAACCCTTTGCTCTGCCTCGCCTGCGCTCTCTCCCACTCCGGCTTTGTTAAGAGATGACAGGACAACAATGAGAAAATTATCACAAGCCTTATTCAGGGGTCTTTTCTCTCTCTCTCTCTCTCTTTCTACACTCCGCTCGCTTAATATTAGATTGTATTAAAATAATTAACCTGGGATGGTAGAATTAAACAATAGTCTCTTTGGAAAAAAACTGGTGCTTTGAACACGAGGCCCAGGCGTTGATTTGAGTGCTTTTACTTGATCTACCTCACCACGCGTCACATATGATTTACATTATCACTGACTCTAAACATGACTTAACACCTGAAACATGCGTGAATCCCAGTAAAATTAATAATATATATATTATAATATTATTATAATTATATATATATAATAATATAAGAGAATAACACTTAGACTACAAGCAAAAAGCAAACATGGAGATTTTAGCTTATTCCGGCAGTATAGGAGTTGTTCTTTATCTCTGAAACCCGGTGCATTATTGGAGCAGACAGGATGCACAACATGATGAACCACCCAATGACAACATAACTGAGAAGAGCTTAGGTGGAAATGTCTTTGCAGTCAAGCAAGTTTCCCTTTATTGGAAGCAAATGGCTGCAAAGAAGATGGTTAGGAAATAATCAATTAAAGCAATAAACCATTAGAACATCTTTTGGAGAGTGTTTTATCATTTCTAAACCTATGCAGACTGTGACTAACCCTAACCCTTGTCTCACAACCTTAATTGCATGTTTATTGATCAAATAACGATGAAGGGTGGTACGGTGGTGCCTCATCGCAAAAAGCCCTCTGGTTCGAATCCCCTGCCGGTCGGAGCCTTTCTGTGAGGAGTTTGTATTTTCTGCCTGTGTCTGCGTTGGATTCTGTCGACCACGCTGGCCTCTCTGTCTCCCTCCCACAGTCCAAGGTGGTGCAGACTGGGGTCAGGTAAATCGAGCGTTGGTGTAAATGTGAGTGCAATGGTTGTCTGTCTCTGTATGTCAACCCTGGCAACCTGTCAAGGGGCGTGTCCCACTTTCTCCCCGGCCCACCTGACCCTCAAAGGATTACCCGTCTAGATAATGGACGACGAAGGTCCAGTTGACGTATCCGTGTTGGCGTTTATATGTTCCATACAAGCAGTTTAAAGTTGGAGATGAACAGTAACCTCTTTGAAAATAAGGTCCTGCTTTCCTGCATGGAGGCGGACCCCTCATTACGCCGCCTTCACTTGTTTACACTGAGCCAAACAAAGCAGGCCCCCGTGTGGGATTTTCGATAGCGTGCAGGCTTTAGGATTAAAGACTTGTAACACATCAGCATCTGTCCGGCCGTTTACATACTATAGATGAATCTGGATGTGTGACAACCGGAGCTGGAATAACAATGTCCTACCCTACTGTGTTTGTACTTTTTATACAGAACAACGAGGCAGACTAGAGGCAATCCATTCCCGTAAAAGGGGAGAGAGAGAGGCTGATATTCATAAAATAATATTACAAAAAAACACAGGATTATATTGCATGGATCATTGGCTCTGAATCCCCAGTGCACAGATAATTAAATTGAATCCATTTCACAGTTGGCAAGGACTCTGCCACTAAACCAAGTATGAAAACTATACCAGAGAGAAATAATCACAGAATTTAAGCTCATTTAATGGCTGTTGCTGATAAAAAACTGAAACTCGTGTAAACTGGAAGGATTATAACTTTAAATATACATAATGAGGTAGTGCAATAAAGCATTGAGTTTAACGGCAGATGTTTTTCTTTTGTTGTAGCCTATATGCCCCAAGTGTTTGGACCCTGTTCTTGTTATTTTTTATATGTTTTTTATTGTCACACGTCCAGGATGTTTTCAGTTCAGGGGCAAATGTTTTAAATCACCAGAGAGAACACAGATGTCCTTAAACCCAAATGAAAAAAGACCAGAGTCTGTTTCTTTGTTTGAAGTGGATCACATCAATGCTCAGACAATATACTCCAGATTATAATCATTTGTTTAAAAGCCTACATGCACGTGTATCTTCTGCACTGCACTAACTCCCCCCGGCCGACCCAGATTGACGTTCTGTGGCTAAACTAATGTCAGGGACAGGAAAAAGCTGTTATGTTATCTTGTCATAGCACAGAGGCCGCGCAACAATGGCGAAACGTGTCCGCTGCCAAAGGAAACGTTTCATACGCAAATTGGGGGTCGATGACACGTATTTGATGACCGGAAACGGTTTGAACTCTGAGCCTGACACTTCAAAGCGATCGGGTTTCCTCACAAGTTTATTTCCAGTTCCTCTCCGCAATGAGTCTTTTAGTAGCGTGGGCTTGGCTGAGGGAGAAAGGGAAGGAGAGGGAGATCTCGCACACAAGGATGGACAGATGTACGCTCACACACACACACACACACACACACACACACAGACACACACTCAAACATGCATGAGAGCTTAGACAGAGTGCTTGCACTTCAAACAAATGGGACTTCATCAGTGTACATCAGTAATGGTTTCAAGCTGCACCAACAGCTCTAATCATTTCCAGAGGGAGACATCGAACGAGAGAGACGGAGATTTTTTTTTTTGCTTCGGCTGAAACCTCTGTTCTGTGAGTGTACGTTGAGCAAATCTAAAAATTAGAACATGTGATCGTAGGATGAATTCTAGCCAGCCAGCGGAGACGTGTGAAGGAGACTGTGAATAGAGTGTAGAGAGGTGTGCTTCCTATTCCAGGCATGCACTCTCTACGGAGCCTTTTCTCCGTCTGCGTGTTTTTGTGTACGTTCAACCGGTGCAGGTTGCGAGGTTTTAAACATAATCCCCCCCGGTGACTACAAGTTAACCTCGTGGTAAGTCAGGTAAGTCGTTCAAACAAAGATCGGGAGAGGTTACGTTCAAGACACCGCAAAGGAGCTCATTGCACCGACCAGCTGGTTGTGTGCGATTCAACAAAGTGTTGTCAGGTTTTACTTGAATAGCGAATATTTGATCTGAATCCTGCCGAAGCTGAGACGTCCTTTTATTTATGTCCAAAACAAACACTGTGTTTGTCGTCCCAGGGAAAGTTAATGTAGTGTGACTATCCAGAGCAGAATCTCTGTATCTACAACCCAATGAAGATATAAATGACCAGGTGCTGTATATACAAAAAAACAAGTCATCCATCGCTTGAGTCAATGTGGGCTGGGAACAAAGAATGTGATCGTGTTTGTGCACCTGTGGAAGATCTTTTATGAAGGACACACTGTGGTCTTGATTTTGAGTTTTAGAAGAAGAGGGGAGTGGGATATCCTCTCACTTTGATTCAGGCTGTTGGAGAGCAGAGAGGAAGGCACAGGAGAGATCTGGCAGGATTCGTCGCCATCAGGGGAGTCCGTGCAGTTCGAGAAGCAGCAGATTGAAGCACTTAAGCATCTGAGGCACAATATGTAGGTACACACTCAATGTGCGAACAGGATGAGAAGGAGAAAGAGGATTTCACTAAAGATTTCCCCCAGTTAAATTCAACTTTTTAACTGGAGGAAGTAAAAAGACGACAACAAGCTTAAATGGATGCATTGTTCCGTGGACACAAATGGACAGATTTGAAAGAGAGAGAGACCATGTGCAGTGACAGTTGGTCCCCCCCCCCCTTGGCAGAACAGTGAGATGTGGGTGCACTGGTTGGCTGGCTGGCATCGCCGGTTCATGTCTGATTGGACAACGGTCAACGACACAGCCACACCCCTCTGGGAGTAGGCTAATTCTTAGGTAGCAGGCCCACAAGATTGAAGGCATGTGTGTGTGTGTGCATTCATAAATATGTGTGTGTAAGAGAGAGAGAATAAGAAAGATAGGAGCAGTGGACATTTTCCTATCTGTACACACGCACACGCACGCTAATGCACTATCTTCTACACCACCAGCCACTTTTCCAGTTCTCATCCATCCACATGTTTGTGGTTACAGCTCCATCGGCGTAAAAAGTGACAACATAGAACAGATCTTGACAGTAAGTTATTTTCTCAACTTGGCAGATGAGGGCTCAGTGAGTGTCATCAAACAAAGGCTGTGTACAGTGAGCTGTGTTTAAGAGGATGTACCACTCAACACATTGTCTCCGCTCAGCCGTCATGTCCCGGCTTGTTCCTCCAGGTTTGATTTCAGTCCAGCTCAGTCTGTCCCCTTTTCTTCCGCAAATCCTTTCTTTTATGTTTCTCTATTCTCTCCTTTCTTTTTCCCAATGACAAAGTGTGTACATTCATTTTGTGTATCGTACAACCAAGGAAACTGTCTTTATTATATACGTCAGGGATGTTTAGAGAAAGCCTCAAAAGCCTTGAAAGCTCTAGAGCCTTGAAAAAAAGCTGGAAATTCACTGAAAGCACGGTATATATATTTTTTTTTCTTTTCTCACTTTCTTTTACTGACAAGGAAAAACTAGAATTCCACTCAGTAGAGCTCTGACCTCCACCGAGGCCCAACAGTCCCTTGAAATTCAATAAAGCTGCACCAAATCTCTCATAGATATCACTTCCCCAAAAAAATGCTGGATTTTCTTTTCATTTGAATACATGAATTATTCCCTGGGAAAATGTTGAAAATCTCTCAAAGTAAAAAAGTTATTTCTGGATCTGGACCAAAATTGAGTGAGTTCTTTCCTGACCCATATCGTATCCTCCCACCCAGTATCATGGTAATCCATCCGGTAGTTTCTGTATTGTCTTTTAGAAACAAAGAAAAGGACAGGGCTGAAAACATGATAAATCCTTGCTAGAGATAAAAAAGCCAAAGTTTATGGCAGTTAACTTTGATCATATACAGTGTGAAGGGGCTGGTCATTTTGTTGACTGACCTACATTGTGATCAAATCGAGAGCTGGTTAGTGACACACTTTTAATTAAAATAAATAAAACTCTCATTCTAAACTTTGTGGTTCTTAACATCTGGAATGGATGCAAGGGAAAACGTTATTTCCTAATTCATCAATTCCAGACAACCTGGTGAACAGACCCACTGAGCCGTCACTCACACTGTACTTAAAACCACCAGGTTTCGTTTTGTGTCTTCAAAATGACTAAGTCATGACATTGAGAAACTCATGTCCAGTCTCTTCCTCTTTCTCCACCACAGCTTCTTCTTCCTTCATCAATGACACTTCCATCACACCCTCCCACTATATTGCCAGTGTGTGTGTCACGCTTGTCACACGCTCTCTGACACGTCGAGCGCGGCTGCTTATCTGGCTCGCTGGCGAAATTGGCCACGATGCTCAGATGATGTGGTCGGACCAGCCGGCTGTGCACAAGACAGGCAGGGGCAGGAGGCGAGAGAGAGAGACAAAGACTCAGAGTGCGGAGGCCTGTTTCCTGAGAGGAGTATTGATCTTATCGTCTCTGCCTCCACTCCTCCAGCTCCAGCGCCTCCACTTGGGCGGCCGGCGGAGGAGGAGGTTGAGTGACAAAGACAGGGGGAAGAGGATAGAGACTGAGAAAGAGTGGAGGAGACGGCGAGGAAGAGACAGATAAGGGGGTGACGGCGCCACGGCACTACTGTCTCTCCCTGTCGGGCCCACAGTTCTGCACTATGCGACGGCACACGGAGGCAGATTAATAATATATCCACACAATCTCTCAAGTGGTGTGGCTCCCAAGCGCTCCATTACAACCACAAGTGCACAAGCTGCAGTAAAGCACTCTAGTCAGCAAGCCCTCAAAATTGCTCTATCTGTCCGTCTAAAAACGCACACCCCTCCTGCTCAGGTCCATCTTTATCAATCACCAGCTTAGCCAGAGGAAAGAAGAAGAAGAAAATAAAGGGTCACGGCTGATCCCTTCAGCGAAGTGCATTTTAATTGATGCTTCCACCTCCATCCTTCATATCCCGGCGGTGCAGCGATGACGTGATGTACAGGCTCATCGGGAGGAAATTAACCAACTCAACAGGCCCCGGCTCGTCCGGTGAGACAGAGCGAGTGAATATCCTGAGCCATCTGACCGATCGCGTTACGGCGCCCAGCCCACTTCCTCTCACTAGCTTCAATTTAGTGCCGCGAGAGAGGCAAGTGTATACTCTCAATCATCTTTATGGCAGCATTGTCAAAAGGATCAATGTACGGCATTAGAATCATCAACTTCATTTTTGACTGTTCTCCCCATGTTCTGTTGGATTAACTGGAGACGTTTGAAGACATGAACTTTGCCTTTCACATTTGAAGAACTCTGCGTTGCATGACCAGGAGATTGTCCAGGTCACCTGTTATCACCTCTTATCACCTAAAGCTCTTGAATCTCTTCGTTTTTCCAAATTGACGCCTACGTCGCTGTGAATTCTTCAGACAATGTCCTGCTCACTTGGGACTTACAGACATTCTCTGAAGTTTTCCTTGGGGGAACTGGCAAGAACTTGGCTTGGACATTTGCCCCCTTCTGATAATTTCAGCGGGATATCCAGAGTTTAGTGCAGCTCAAGTCTCCAAAAATATGTCTAGTAATGATTTGCACATAATGCAGAACCCTCAACATCTCATAGTAGTTTATATTGATGTGCACCAAAATGAGTAGAATTCAACTGTCATACTGATTTGGAGAAAACAGGCTTGACTCACCGACCTGCCAATAAATGCATGCCTTTTGACATTTCCCTTCCGGAGGTCATGCAACAGTAGTCTGATAAGAATGTAGCTTGAATTTTAACTTGTGTTTCACAGGAGGAAGACTACATGTTGGTTGGACTAAAGTTAAAACATGAAAAATGACACCTGAAGCTTATGATATACAGTTCTAGACACGAGACACAAGCGTGTTTGACAAGATGAAACTACGCTAACTACTGAAAACAGGCTGCAGGCCGGGTTAATCAGAGTGGACAGGTTTACGGGCACATTTGGTGGGGCCAGTCCTCCTGCTATCAATGCCCCTCGCCCAATGCCGCCTCTCTGAAAACCTGAGCCTGTACCCTGCTGCTATTGGCATGCATGCTGCTAACCTGTAAACAATTCATGAGGGCCCTCTCCATATTTCATGGGGCGGAAATGGATGTTTCATGTCAGGAGTGAGGGGAGAGTGGAAAAGGGGGAGAGACAAAGCAACGAGACCGAGCGAGGGACCGGCGACAAGATCCTGAGCAAAGAAATGAGAGCTGAGAGAGAAAGAGGAGAAATGAAACCGGGTCGGAGAGAAAGAGAAAGAGAACTCGGGAATCTGTGCAATCTGTGCCATTGATTCCCTCACAGCTCATCTCAGATCTCACCACAATTAACTTCCACCTCACCTCATTCATTCACCGGCCTTCCCTTGACAAGTATGTGGAGCTCCATGGACTCGCTGACACCGGCATGGTGGAGGAGCAAGGACGGAGAGAAATAGCGAAAAACGGAACAAAGGCCGAGAGAGGGGGGAAGAAAAGAGAAGAAGAGAGACGGAGATGGAGAAGGAGTGAGACCCAATCACTCTGCTCAGCTAATGAATGTACGGCGGCGGGTGGCGGCGCCTCCACAGGGAGCTGCCCTCATAACCGACAGGGCCTGGCTGGGTGTAGTAATTGAAAGTAATGATAATTAATATCATCGGCATAATCACCATTCGTTATTACGGAGGGGATGTTTATGGCTTCTTCTCTGAATGGGAGGAATAAGGCACAGTTTGTTCAAAAGAAGGGAAGAATCTCATTAACCTTTCAGCCGTCCTAATCTTGTTTAATATCGGGAAGCAGGGAAAGTGGTGACGGTTTCTGCAGGAGCGGAGGGGCTGTTATTAATAAAGATTAAAAAAATATAACATTAATTCATATCCATGTGCTTTTCCTCTCTGTTGAACTGAGAATTGATGTTAAAGCTGGATAAATTGGGTTTGATGTCATGGATAACAAGTTGGGATTAACACACAGGAAGACTCGCACCGGTGGAATATGCATTTGGCAGATATAGGCAGATACGTCACACAGCCAAGCATTTGAGAGGCAAATTATGAGAGTCAAATATTGGAGATAAGCAGCGGACTGTGACCAGGAACAGAGAAGGTCCTCCATAAATGGTGTCTCCATTGTTGGTGATGTATTAGGCTCACTAATGTTGTCGGAGACTACGCGGAGTCGCAAAGGAGAATGTCAAATTTAGTGCAAAATAAGCGAATGCATATCATGAATACATTTCCATTTGTTTGAGTCAGATATATTATGTATTGCCATGGGAAACATGGAGGCAGATTAGTCACATTTTGAATTCACGGGGAATGTGATGCTGGCCGTCGGTAGATTTATCACATGTGAGCAATTAAGTCGACTCCACTCACTGTATTTTTCACTATTCCCAGTAACCACCCGAAGAGGAAATGCATAGTGATTGATATCCCACAGAGAGGATGGCACTCAGAGCTTGAATCCAGCATAGAAAGAAAAAAAAAAATCTTTCCCCCTCACGCACCCTAAAAAAAAAGAAAAAAACCTGTGGTTATTCAGTTAGTTCAAGTACAATTACGTGCCTTTCAATTGCAAATCAGAGCAGACCTGTGAATCCGAATAGACAATCAAGCGAGGTCGCTTCCAAAAACACAAACCTCGCGCTAAGCCAACTCCAGCCTATTAGGGAAGGGACATATGTAGCTAAATTACACCGTGCACCCCGGGGATATGCAAATGTGCAGGACCTCCCGCATGACTTACCTTCTTTTTCTTTCCTTTTTTTATCATGCAAACCATGTTGGCGTAATAAGCCTCCTATGAAAGAGCACGGGGATATTGCCGCACAGTTTGCAGGCGAACGTTTCTCTTTTGTGAGGAGGTTATCAAACGCTTTCCTAATAACCCAGGCACGCTAACATTGCTGATGCCAAATTCAATTACATTGTTCCGATAGCAGCAGCGTTTTAAATGGTCACGGCGAAAGGTGGGGAGAGGAGGTGAGAGTGATTATTCAACTTTCTGTTTGGTTCATGTGAGCGTGTGGTGAATAGAAATTGTAAATTCTCCGTTCAAGCAAAACGGAAGAAGCCAGTTTTTATAATTATCGTCCAATCTTGAGGTGTCGTCACTGATTTTAAATATGCAGCGGTTTGTTTACTGTAGTAAAGTGAATTCCCGTGCATTTTGAATTACACCTCCTCTGCTAATGAGGCTGCTGGAGCAAGAGCTTCTTCGAATAATTAGATATTGACTCGTATCGATTTGCCATAATTGCAGGGATAAAGGGAAAACTCACAAATAGCTGCTTTCCCCTCAGCTGTTTTTCACGCCTCCTCCTTTTCTTCCTCCACTCTACCTCATCGCTATCCTAACCCAAGCCCTCTCTGTGTCTTTCATCCGCACTCATTTCTCCTCGGCTCACACCCTCTCTCTCTCTCTCTCTCTCTCTCTCCCCCTCAGACCACCCAGACAGCCGTCCCTGTGTGCTCCAGCTGTTCCCCTGCTGTGGCTCGAGTTTGTGTTACTTTGTTTCCGCATGGCTACGATGGAGGCAGTGCACGCCCACCCCCACAACCCACCCCCCAACTCCATTTCTTTCTCCCCCTTTTGCTCCTGTTCTCACCCACGTCCCTTTCCTCTCTCTTTCTCTGCTCATGCCCTCGAAGAATTGGAGAGCGATGGCTTTTGTGTCCGGTGCAGGTGTCCCCGGGCGGGTGAAAAGGGGCGCCGGGGCTGCGGCTGCCTACTGTCAGGGATGGGGGGGTTATTCAGCCTGGGATCCCCCACCTGTGGCAGGTCCTGACCCACATGAGTCAGCCAGTCTCTCCTGGGCTATTGAACCTTTGTGGCTGGACGCTATTACTCTCTGTGTGGCTAGATACACACAAGAGACCTGGCAACGCTGCAGCCCTGCCTGTTCCTCATGAGTGATTTATGCTTAGCTACTCATCCACGCCGTACACTCCAGTCCAGACTGGTTTGAGGTGAGAGAAAAGGGAACGAGAGTGTTGAATTTGGTCAAACTGAATGGGGAGACTGGAACTACAGTGGAATGGATGAATAAATGCAGATGGTAAAAGCATTGTGCGTGAACGAGAGCCACATGGTGATGTTATTAGGTTTGAAAACACTGGATATGTAAAACAAAATTGAGGCATGAACTAAAATGAGATTATAGAAATGAGCTTGTTTTTCTTTTACGGCCCTGCAAAGGGTTTCTGACTGTCTGGCTCCTTGGAATTAATGTCGTAACATTGCCATGAGGTGTTGCTCATAAAGACAAGGACAAAGCCATGAAGACTTGAACACGGTGGGTGAAGAAGAGGCGAAATATCATTCCGTTAAAAAACCTGATCACGATTTCTCCAGTCGTATGCTAACTAATTCAGATCGCTGTAACATCTGCAGTTTACCAGGTTAGTCTTGTCCAGGTTTGCAGTCACAAGGTGAGCTTGGGGATCGCCGGCTCATTAGTGAAACACAACAGCCGCCTCGGGGGCAGAAACAGCAGCAAGCCGTCCCCTGACTCTGATCTTCACACAGTTTTTGCATTTAGCTTCAAGACAGGTCAACTCAGGGCGCGGCGAAGTGTGCGCTGAGCCTGGTAACGTGCCCCGAGGACAACTGCACCCTGGAGCCCGAGGGCGTGGATACTCCTCCTGCCGATCGCGCCCCCCCCACACCACAGCCGCCGCAGCCCAGGAAGCACAGACGCTCAACATGTGAGAGGAATTAGAACGAACCACCGCCAAAGGGGTTCGAGTGTATCTTTCGAATCCAGAGCCTTGTAGTTGAGGTTCGACCGAGCCTCAGTCTGTCTCCGTCTCCTTCTCGCTCATATTTGACAAACTTGATGTGAGTCTGAGCGGCTGGTGCCCGTTTTGTTTTGGCAGGGGATTTCTCCTGCTGGAGGTGTCCAATTATCCATGGTAGTAGAGTGGGGACTCTCAAGTCCCTCCAGAAGGGGAGGTGTACATCTGTGTGTGTGTGTGTGTGTGTGTGTGTGTGTGTGTGTGTGTGTGGGCGCAGGAGTTGTCGAAAAAATAAATTGTGTTTGTGATCTCAATGAGTCCCTGAACACTGGATTGGGAGAGGTGGGTGGGTGTGAGGTGGGGGCGGCTGCGGAGAAGGTTAACCTTGCTTTAATGAGAGTACTTATGAGATTCAAATTTCAGCAGAGTAATTTAAAGCCACCATGACCCCCCAGTCTGTCTACCTAACATCATCAATACTGCACAAACATTTTTTTTACTGAATACTGAATGTGTGGAAACAGAGAGAATATGAAGCCTCTGCAAAGCACAGCTTGACCATAAAAGTTCCTTAAAATGCAGCTGCAACTTTAGAATTGTGTTGCAAGTGATTAAAATGTTTCCTTTCCTTCAGAGTAGGCTGTAGGATGCAAAAACATCTACAAAAATAAATATTCTCTTCCTCAAGTTCAGAGTAGTGTCACTAAAAAGGACCAGCATCAGCACTTCCTCTTAAAAAATGTATTTCCCAGAACTTGAAATGACGTTTTTGCTTTAGAAAATATGTATGAATGGCAGAATTTGTGGACTCTCAGCCAAAATGTAATAATTAAATATTTATTTCCATTATATATCTTGTCGGTAAAACCAAAAAAAGACTGACTTATGAAGTTAAAATGTCTTAAACCAGGCGTGAATATACTTTGTATTCTCAAAACAAGTACAACATCATTTAAAATCTGAATATCCACCCTTTCTTGGATGTAAAGTTTTGCAGTGTAAAGCTGTATTCTCTCTCTCTTTCCATTTGCTCTCTTACTCTCTTTTCACTTATAGGCCGTATTCAATATCCCCAGCGCTCGTATTACTTAAGAGTTTTAACAGGCGCCGTGAAAAGGAGAGTGTTCTATAAGCCACGATTTTACTGCTTCCTTATCCACCCAACCTGCCCTGCCAGCACTGAGGCTGGCTGGTCCCACAGTATCACACTCTGCGAGTTAATTCTATCGCCCACACACACACACACACACACACACACACACAAACACACACACACACACACACACACACACACACACACATACACACACACGCGCGAGCGCACACACACGTACCTTTACTGTTATTGAACAATAAACATAATTTTATGAACCCAGTAGACAATAAGTACACTGAAGAATAAAAGCAGGACCGGATTTCATGACTTCTCCCGTATATGTTATATTCCATTTCATTTGATTTGTTCTTCTACTCCGTCGCTGTGCTAACATCTAGAAGAACTTTTGACTGCAACATTAATATTTTCTTCCATTCACAGTGTCGTAGGAATTTCTTCAGCAGCTTGATTCTGCAGAGTGAAGCTATTGTTTCTACTGTGTAAGTTCATGGGAACTGATGAGTGATTAAAACATCAGGTCATTGTCAAACTAAACCCAAAGGAAGCATCTCCTGAAAGAGGAAGCAGAATTTGCTGTTATAAAAAAAAAGACATCAAACCCTGTTAATTACTGGCGAACAAAACAATAGTTGGCTGGGAATTTATTTCTTCTTTTATTTTAAGCAGATGCGAGTACAATCGTTTGATTTTTTTTTCCTTTTCCTTTCCTTTTGAAGGGAACTCCTTTGGGTTTATTTCCACAATGTGCAATATTTAACCATTCAATCTTTCAACATTAATTTGGGATTCGTTGTCCCTCTTCCCATCCATTCTGCTCAGTAAATCAACCCCACCCACCCAGCATCCCTCCCTCACTCCCTCCAGCACACACACACACACACACACAGACACACACACACACACACACACGCCCTGACTCCCCCTCTTCTTGGCTATCGGACATCAATCTAGCCAGCACCGTCTGCTAAGCCTCACTGGGCAATTAACCACATTGAGAGTGAAAGCTCTAATCAATCCCTGGCCTTCTCCATCACACACATTTACGCACACAAACACACGCACACACACTTAAATTCATTGGCGTAAATGTCTCCATCGCTTACACAAGTGTGCAGCAGTCCAAACAGCACTCGAGAAACCTGCCGTCCCTTCAAGGACACACATAAAGACGACAAGGTGGAAACCCATAACGTTGGACTGGACCATGTGGGGACGTGTGCGAAATTGAAGATGAAACTATTTGTTAATTTTTCCTCATATAGACATAAAGCTGTTGACAGACACACGCTGCACTTCCTGATGATGTAATAGTACCTGCTCCACTAGCCAATGGTGTTTCTTGGTCTGTCAATCAGTTACGGAAAAACACAAACACACACATCAGTATTTTGTGGTTTTTACTCGCTTGGGTTATGAATAAAAACAAGCCAGTCGTGTAATTCCTCACCTCAAACAAGTTTAAAGCTCATAATTTACTCAACACATTAGTCTCTAACGCGGAGTTATTTTACCCAGATACTTAATCTTAGTCTCATAAATGGTTTCGAATTTTGTCAGTGCAGAAATACAGTTCTCCTCCCGTTATGTTTTACACCCTCTGCACGAGGGGGATTCTAAAACTATTTGTAAATTTTTCCTCATATAGACATTAATATGTTGCATCTCAGTTATGAAATGTTGCACTTCCTGATGATGTAATAGTACCTGCTCCACTAGCCAATGGTGTTTCTTGGTCAGTCAATCAGTTACGGAAAAACACAAACACACGGACACACTGAGTTATTTTACCCAGATACTTAATCCTAGTCTCATTAATGGTTTCGATTTTGTCAGTGCAGAAATACAGTTCTCCTCCCGTTATGTTTTACACCCTCTGCACGAGAGGGATTCGGCCTGAGACGACTCTAATTCCCTGCTCCTCCCTGCACATGGTGTGGGCAAACTGTCACCCGTGTGAGGAGGGTTATCTGCTGTGAAATTCAGGCATCCCTCCACAGCTTGTCTCATTGATTCATGTGGGCCTAAATGTCAGCACCAGCAGGGCAGAAGACCCTGGCCAACCCCCCGAGAGCGCCGGGTGATGTGGGCTAAAGGCAGCGTGTTCCACTGCGTCGTCTCAAAATAGCCTCGCTGACTTCCACGCAGCCAGAGGACAAGACATCATTGATTAGAGGCAAAAAGGAATACGCTCATATTAAAGGGGCAGCAGAGATTTTGCAGTTTTTTGACATACACTGCCCATGGATTTTCCTCTAAATAAAAGATTAGGATTCATTTTACTATATATTAAAACTTGCAAAAAATATTGACCCGTCAGCTATTGATTTGGTGCCTTTGTTCATGCATTCATGGGTAAGTTTAGTGCTTTGATCTTTTGCCGCGTTATGCTAAATCTACATCAAACACAGGAGAGCGATCGATGGCTCTTCCTCGTTACAGGAATGATAATGAAATCAGCGTGATTGTGCGGATGCTGGGGATTGATTGTAGGAGTGTAGCTTCGAGGGGTTCAGGGTGATGCTGAAGCTGCTCTCAACATTTCTCACTCACACCCATGAGCTGGTTTCCTCAGAGCAGAGACACGTGGGTGAAGAAGCTGTGAATGTTGGAGAACTGCCTGTGGATGTGAACGTCCGGCCTCAGCCTCTCAGCCAGCGGGAGCTGCAGGGAAGCTTGAGAGGGCTAAACATCCTCAGACTAATACAGAAGGAGACTCACATGAGAATGTGATGAAAGACAAAATCCAGTTCATGAGGTTCTAGAGGAAAAGTCAGGGGCTCAGTGCAACTCTGTAGGATGGATTCTCTTTGAATCACGTCTGTACATTGAATTGATGGTGTATCCCCGTGGTGGATTGACAGACAGATGGATAGATTGAAAACTTAAATACAGTTTTCACACCAACTTTATCACATACACACACACACACACACACACACACACACACACACACACACACACACACACACACAGCCATGTCTCAATGACTTCAGAAGACCCTGACTTCATTTCCTGGAGATATAATCTACCCTTTAACATACTACTTCCCTTTTCCTAACCCTAAATGTAAACCTAAATCTAACCTTTCTCTAACATTAAAACAAGGTTTCACATTAGTATTTAATATTTATGTTTTGTGGACCTTCTTTTTGTCCCAGTAAGGAGGACGATAGTGTAACTTTTTTGTAATACCTGGACCACAAACACACATGCATAGTGTTAACTTAGCTCCAGGGAAATGAAAATAAGTGGTCAACATTCTCCTTGACTTTAAAACAGATTGGGGTGTGTTGATTCCACTGGGTGTTCTCCTGGCTTAATAAGAAAGGGATTCATCTGAAACAGGAAACACATGTGTAAGAATTACTCTGAATTAAGAATAGTAATTATACATGGAATTCAGGCTAAACTCTATGTAACTAACTTCTACAGTGAAAAGATCCCTGAAAGCCTTTCTCAAAATGCAAGTCTCTGCTCTAATGTGTAACCACACGGTTTGTGGGGGAGGTGCGGGGGTTGGGATCGGACATTTACATAAGAAATAGTGAACCTCCACTTTTTGTATACCTTTTGTACCCCTACAGTTTCTTCTGGATATTCTTTAGGTTTTAATATAATAATTATAGGAGCTTGATGAAAAAACTGGACCTTTTGGGGGTGAAGGGTATTTATGATCCGAATCTACTGCAATTAAATCTGGTTTCATAAGGGCCTTGGTGGAGGTAAATGCTCTGAGGATGCCAAGATATGTCCCTAACATCCGCTGGTGGTCGCTAGCATCCGCTCACATCAACTGGTGGTATAGGCTTTAATTATAGCACTGTAGAACATACAAGGGATATTCTCCATCTTGTCCTATGTTCTAAAATTGGCAGTGTTTACCACATGGCTTTCATAGTACTGCCATAGAAGCCAGAAGCAGATTTACCTTTATCCTCGACCGCACTCAATTCCGGCCTCTTTCGTTCATTACAAGGCCAAAACACTTGATGACGCTAAGGTGCACAACTGAACCAATGTCCCTAACATTCGCTGGGGGCCACTAACACTGAACTTAAATTGTGCAGAGGAACTTCACACATACAGGGGACATTTACCATCTTGCCCTGTCTTCTAATGAAGGATACCTGGAAAATATGCTATGAACTTACATTATCTCCACACGTATAGGGACACAATGAAAAAAATGAATTTTAAGAATAGAATGAGTCATGGCACATTAAAGTGTAGAGTAACTGAGGGACAGATCATTAAAGACATTAAGACTAAACACATGGTGTAAAAGACGCTGTTTCAAGTCAAATATTAATGTTGGTGCTTAGGGACACTGGGATGACACCACAGGAGCAATGTGCAGCCATTTTCTGTTATTTTTGTAATTTTTTTTTACATTTAAAGAATTGGTCACCATTGACTTCAATTTTATTGGATTTGGCTGCTCTCTTTTTAGAAAGGTCAGTACTTCATCCTTTGCACATGATCTTGTGCTGTTTGATCAGTCTTTTTAAATAATTTGTACAAATTGAATAAATTGTCTATTTCTGGAATCATCAGCCTTCCAACCCGTTTTTCTGGATATATGTGGTGAACCCAATTGGCATTCAACTGTCACCCTAAGCTTTTTGACCACTACAGAAACTCCAAAAGTGTTTTGTGGACTCTAACACTTCCCCCACCCCTCCATTGGCCTAGTGGTGAGTCGATAACGAGTCAATTTTCATTTTTAAGTGAACTTACCCTTTAACCGTAAAAACTGATGTTATAGGGGATGAAATATCACCTTTTCATGTGAGATCACTGTACACAGTCTACCCCAGATACCGTAGATTCCATCCAAATGCACAAGGGGACCCGGTGAGGGCAGATTACGTGGTGTTCAGTGGCAGGCGGATTTTGAAGTTGCCGCTGCGTGGTGCAGGATGTGATAGGCTGCCGGGGGCCGAGGCTGGGGAAGAAAGGAGCTGCTCTCCGTCAGTCGAGCCGAGCCGCTGGAGAGCTCACTCCCGTCCACCGCAGGCTCCAGCCCCACACAGAGAGAGAGAGAGAGAGAACACCGCCCGGAGAGGAGGAGGAAGAAGAAAGGAAGCCAGGCGAAGCAAGCGAGCTTTTTAAATTTTTTAAAACCTTTTTTTTTAATTTATTATTCGTTTTCTCGTCGCAAGATGTAAACTTGCTGACATCACGTCGCGCACATACATGCATTTGAAAGGAGCCGGGAGCGAGTGCGCAGCGACGAGGGGACGAAGAAGAAGAAGAAGTGCGTCCTGCTTTTCACTATGTTACCCGCGAGTGAGCTCGGGTCCCTGCTGCTCCTCGACCCTTGAATCGGTATCTTGATTTTGTTTTTTTTGTGTGGGAATACAGTCGAAGGAGAGAGAGAGAGACGCCGAGGGAAGAAGGATCGCGTAAAGGCAGCGATCTCTGTGTTTTTTTTTTCCTACCGAGCCGGGGATTTAAATCTGCTGCTGCTGCTGCTGCTCCGGGAGAGAGAGAGAGACAAGGAAAAGACATTCATGTGGCCATTCTCTGTTTATTGTAAACTCCTGGGGATTGCACGATGAGCAAGGAAAGACCCAAGAGGAATATCATTCAAAAGAAATACGTAAGTACCCCAGCTCCTATATCCGTGCCAAGGCGGGCGCTCGCTCGGGTCAACTTTGGCTTTTTTTTTAGCTCGCCTCGGCGAAAACGCGTAAACTTTGATCGGGGTTGGGGGGGTGGGTGGGCTGTGAAGGTGACCACCAGGACCACCAGCACCTCCTCGATGTGGGTCGAATACCATTTTCTTTCTAAAAAAGACAAGTTGAACGTGTTTGCACTTCCATGCCTTTGATTTAAAGGGACAGGATTGTGTTTCTCCGGTGTCCGTGTTGCAGCGTTTCTTCGACACCAGACATGTTTGAGGCTATTGAACACTAAGGGGTGGGGGGGTGATGAGGCTATTTTGACCCGTTTGTACAAGATGTAATGTGGGGGGTGTGTGTGTGGCCCATCGTGTGTCTTGGCTGCGAGCTAAAGCCACGCAAGGGGGGGGCTACGAAATGAAAGGGACTTGGCAAAGTGTGAACAGGAGGAACGGGCTTTTGTTCGGTGGCTTCCCGGTGCTCGGGCCGCGGAGACGAGCCCCGGGTCCGGCCATGGCTTCCACCTCGTCCCGGTCCTGGGGCTTTCTCCTTTATTCCTTTTATTATTATTTAAAAAAACAACCAGCAGCCTCACGTTCTAGCTCCCACCTCGAGGAGCTCCTTCCCCCGGTGCAGCGACATGTTCCCCGGCTCCTGCAGCCAGAGGAGCCGGGGCTAGGGGGGTCAGCACATCCGTCCAGTGGGGGGGTTCGGTGGTGGTCTTTGCACCTTTCCTGCCCCACGAGGGTCCCTGAGATCCCCGTTCTGCAGGTGACCTCTAGTGCAGCAGTCCTCCGAGGGGGTTACACCATCTTTTTTTGGTGGGGGGTGTGGGGGGGTAGGATTAGCGCTCACGCGTTCGGGTCTCGTCCCCCCGGTGAATCCACATGGGAGAGCCGGAGCCAGGCGGATTCTGAACGAGCAGTCGCATTGCAGGGGGCTCATGTATGAAGCGATCACCCACAACAAGAAGAAGGAGAAGAAGAAGCGACCATTTTCTCTCTCCGCACACTCATTCGTGAGGAAAAGGGGGGGGTTTGTGAGATAAAGTAGTCCCTGGGTTAGACTCTTAGTCCCGGTCCAGGTCTTGGTTCTGGTCTGGTGAACACATTCATCCTCCTTCAGGCTTTAAACCCACATCAGCATTTTGCTTCTTCCACTAAGTTACCATGCATCCTTTTTTTTTTGGTCACATGGGAGTGGGCTTTAAAGTTTGTTGCACCCCCCTTTGATCTCCCTCCACCAACACTTATCTAAACAACATGTGGAGCCTCTTTCCAAAAAAAGTTTGCTTCTCCAAGTGGAGACGCTTTAAACTGAGTTGACCCAAAGCTGAGCATTATATATATCTTTGTTTTTGCTTAAATGAAATGATACACAAAGACAAATGGAGCAACAGGTTTGCATGAGCAAGCAAACAATTATAATTTATATAAAGAACTTTGTCTTTTTGTGTTTAATCTGAATTTGCCTGTTTTTTTCTGTTTCTCTAATAAAGTGAAAACATTTTAGGCAATTAAATCAGTATTTCTGCTGATAAAAGTCAAAAATTCGTTCATTCAGTATTTGAAGTGTCCGCATGGTTTCAGCCTGTAGTAATTGACCAGACAAATATACAAACACGTAGATCTGACAACGCCAGAAGAGCACTTCATTGAGATTTCAATTGACCGCTTTTGTATAATTTTGCTGACCTACTTCCTGTTACGCTATTATCTTATAACAGAAGAGTGCTCCACTAAAGGGAAGCAATCTAAATGCATCTCTCTCTGCTTCTGAATACGCTCTGTCTGTAAATAAATATATGAGCTTCCACATTTATTTGTTGGAGGGTGACACCGATGTAAGACACTGATCTCACATGGCACGCTGCATCTCTCCAGTGTGTTAAGTTTTACTGGATGCATTTTGCTGCAGACGTAAACATCCCATAGTGTTCCTAAGTCATAGTTGGCATTTCATTTGTTTAATGTTCATCCATGACAGTACGGTTTTTCTGGTCATGACCAAGAAGTTTCAGTTTACCCAAGTATCATTTTCCATGCATTGAAAAAGTGGGTGGAAATTTGCAAAAAAATGTAGATCCTGTCAAGTTGTTTTTAAGTCTTTTCCTCTGAATTGAGGAAACAGGATGTGCCATAGAAATAATGACGAACTGAGAGAAAAGTCCCCAGTTTAAATTGAGCCAGACAGTGTCACACTCTCTGAAACTGGATGGGTCTTTCTTCTTTATTTTGTCTATTCATAACTTGGTGGTATAATTAGAACTGGAGCCAGAGAATGAGGGTTAGGGAAATGATGTGTCTGTGTGCCCTGCTGCAGGATGCACGGTTCTGTGTGTGTGTGTGTCTGTGTGTGTGTGTGTGTCTGTGTGTGTGTGTCTGTGCACGCATGTGTGGCACATCTGTCGTGTTTTCTGCAGCTGACGCATTACGTCTCCCCCGGACCAATGAGGCTCCCAAATGTGCAATTCCTGCAACCAACCTGGACGAGTCCAGACCCCCCAGGCCCCCCCCCCTCCAGGCTTTGAGACAGGACTCTTGGTCCCTGCTCATCCCCCCCTCCCCCTCTCCTATCCCCCTTTAATTAGCGTAAGACAATTATACATGCTTGGCTTAACCATTTCCCCTGAAACATGGGTGTGAGTTGTTACCCCCTCCCCTCCCCATCTCCCCCACCTCATGCCCAACAAACACCTACTTTCTGCGAATGATATTAAAATCCATCAGTCATAAAATCACACAGAAGAAAAGGGGAGGGGAGGGGGGGTCCTTAATAAAAGCAAACAAGGCGAGGCAATTGTCATTTTTCCACCAGGATTGATTCATTGTGAACAGAAGCAGAAAGTGAAGCCAGATTTTGCTCCGTCAGTTTTTTCTCTGAAGATGCTTCGTCACTGACGTCAACTGAAGAGAAACTCCGAGCTCCTTCTTTGAAATAATAATAAACAAACATTTGCTCGATAGTGTTTTAGGGGAAGACGCCGTGTAATGACCGAGGTACCAAGAGCTAATGTGCAGCAGTGTTGTTCGGCCTAATGAAACATGACACACAGTTTGTGTGTGTGTGTGCGCCTGCATGCATGTGTTTGTGAACGCATGTAAGCGAGAACAGCAGAGGAGCACGGCAGAGTGCAGCCAGGGCCATTTTGTGCCGAGTCTGCTCTTCCTGTAGGCCCCAGCTGGGGCTAGGCCTCTGATTCAAAGGTTGTGTGTGTGAGTGTGTGTTTGTGTGCATGCATGGTGTGTGTGGGACAAGCACAGCTGCTGCAGGGGCCTTTACAAATGTAAAGAGGCTGTCAGTGTTTGTTTCATCAGGCGCACAACTGATGAGGGCCAAGTTGAGAATCCATTGCGCTGCGAGTGTGTGCGTCGAGCACGCACAAAAAGAGGAAACAAAAACAGAGAGTGGGGGCAGAACGGGGAGAGCAAAGGCCCAGACTCTCCCCCTCCACTCCTCCTTTTTCCTCTCTTTATCTCCCTCTCTCCCCCCGTCTCTGTGTCTCGCTCTCTCGTTCTTGGGCTGTCCAAATGAAATGTGGGCCTCATGTAGGACCATGAAGAGAGGGTCACAGGGTTGTTTCTCCACCGTGCCTGGGCGTCAATGCGCTTCATTTAACCTTATGTTTCAATGCAAATTCTTCTTTCATAAGCTCCCCTCTCCTCACGTGTGCAACATGGCAGGGTTCACTTTTCAACCTCCCCGTCGCCATGGCTACCGGGGCAAACCAAAGTGTACTGTGGCAAAAGCGACGTTTTACTGCCTGTTTATTTGACTACGTCCATTACGGTTATATTCCACGTGGCACCAGTGAAAGTCTCCATGGTAAAAGATAAAGTGCTCGTTCAATTTCTCAGTGTTGCTTTTATACAGGACAGTTTTTCCATGAAGGAATCCTGAAGTTTACGGTGATGAGTGTATTTCAGATTTTGAGACAATCAGGATGTAGCAAGACGACCGGTTTTAATTTCAAAGTAACATCAGCCAGCTTCATTGTTTTTATTTGAGAAATCAAAGCAGGGCTACTTTGATAATGTTGCCAAACTGTATCAGTGAGAAACTGCCAAGAATATAAAAAAGTCCTCATGGAGACTGCCAGCAGTGGAAACACAATGGAGCCGTTTCTGTGTCACACACACACACTCTGCAGAGAGAACCCACTGTACCTTCACACTGTGTGGACGAAGCAGCTCGACACATCAGCCCGACGTGTTCCGCTGCCTCAGATCTCACAGCACTGAGATCTGCCGGAGTAATTAATGATTGCCAGGCCTCGGTTCATGTCCCGACCTCTCTGTTGTGTTAGAGCACGGAGGAAGCCGTCCTTCCCACGCTGCAGGAACACAACCTCGCGTCCCTGCGGCCTCCTCTCTCCTCTCCCTGGGCCGGCCCACTTGACAAGCACTGCCTCTGCGAGCCCAGCCTCTTTTTAATTCAGCCTTATTTATGTATTTATTAAGTACGAGATGGGGAAAGCTTTTTTTCCTCTCCCCTTTAACTAATATCTGCTCTGCCAACAGAAAGTTTACTGCATCATTACAAGCGCTCTGAGAGCTGCCTGTTGCAGTTTGGAACGCCGGTGGATGTTCGGCGGCCAAATGCATCAGCGCTTAGCTTCTTTTTTTTCTCCCCCTTTTGACATGAAAACAGACTCTCTCTCCATGTTTACCCTTTACCGTCTCTGCCTCGCTGCTCTTCTCCGACGCCTGTTTCCTGCAGAATTATGTCACATACACGCCACAAATTCCCTGTTATGCAACGTGACCTTTTCTGTTATCAGCTGTTGGCACTGGGTGGGAAACAATCTCCGGCATTTTGCTGGCACCGGTGCACGCTCGCACGCAGAGGCAAAGGTCTCCAGGTGTACGCTTGCTGTCAGCAGGTGAGAGAAACCGGATTTGGAGTCCCACCCTCGTCAGCTGTCAGCAGCGTCGGTTCAGAGGAACACTGCCACAGAACGGGGGGGTGACTGTCTTTGTTGGACACGGCGTGTGTTTCCGTCAGGAGCAGTTTGTGAGTAGGCCTGTGTAGGTGGGTTACAGCATATGCTCCAAATGTTGGACACAAGGCCTGGTTGGACCCGGTGAGAAAGTGGGCGGCCAACGCAGGCGGATGTGAGTGTGTGTGTGCGAGTGTGTGTGTGTGTCACGCACACCACATGCGCTCCCTCCGCGCTCGTCTTAATTCTGCAGAGTGATTTATATCCTCCTGCTCCTGTGGGTTTGGACGAAGATGGGGGGGAGCAAGACAGCTGGTCAGGCCCTGAGAGGCTGTGTGTGTGTGTGTCTGTGTCTGTGTGTGTGTGTGTGTCTGTGTCTGTGTGTGTGTGTGTGTGTGTGTGTGTGTGTGTGTGTGGTTGCCACAGCTTATCCGTTCAGGATCCCTATGAAGCTGAATCAACACTTTAGCTTTGTCTTTGGTTTGGCCTTGCAGTGCTTCACAGGGGCCAATGAAGGACGTTTAGAAGTACAAGACAATTAACAGTCTCCTTCATTATTTACTGTATCTTTCTCCAGGCGTTTTGAAAATATCTCTTTTTTGTTCTTGAACTATATACACAAAATAATCAGACAAACGTCCAGGTACTGTTGTTTGTAGCTCAAATCAAATGTCAGCTTAGCCCCTGGCTTTCCTCTAAGCTCTCTAAAGCTGGAATAGGGGGCATTACGTTGTTTTGTTTTTTTTCACTCGTATTTTTTTTTTTTTTAGAATCACCCAGCTATTGTAGCTTAGCCTGGCATTAGCCTTTAATGACCATTCTGTACATGTTTGAGACGACCTCTCGACCGATCTGCGCTCGGCCTCCCCCCCCCCCACGCTTCATCTCGGCTACATCACTTTAATAAACACTCCTTACATTTTCATCCTGTGGTCAATCCCATCTGATCCCCTATTGTGACACCGTCGTCTGTGCACATCCAGTGAATTAAGCCTCGGGGGGATGAAGCAACAGCGCCGAGGCTCAGTCGGTATTGATCCTCCATTACTCCCTCTCTTTCTGCCCCGGAACGCCACAGTTTCCACCGGCAAACGTATGCCGACAGGGCTTTGCAGGCAACATCCGGAAACATCTGGACTGTGCCGCTGAGATTAGTAAATCGTTCTGCCGTTCGTCTTCTCTCCGGTGAAATGCTGAATTATTTGTATTCTGCCAGTCAGTGCACATTCATAGCTGCTCTTTCTATGAGGCAGAGTTTCTTCCTGCCAACACGCCACCGGCCTCACCTCAGGTCCTCTTGGCTGCCTCATTTAATATCCCATGAGGGTATTTTCCCCGTGATAACTTGTTTTTAAATATTTAACTCATTATCCCTCTTTTTATTTTATTGTGGACAGCCGTCATTTGTTGCTCTCCAACGCACATTGGCCAGTTGTGGAACAGTGAACTCCCCTTCTGTTAAAGAGCTCTCGAACGCAACCCTGTTTTTTTTTTGGGACAAACACCTTCACTACTGTGTCAAGTTGTGGAATTTCCTTAATCCTGGTTTTAGTTCTTGTCTTGTCCCCGAGAAGGATATGTGATGCATGAATTTATTACATGTCATCCACTAATGCATTAACAAATGTGAATTGGAACCGAGTAGTTTGATGATTCATTCTAGTAATGGATGTCGAATGGTTTCCACAACTTTGGACTGGAATGGAGACAGCTTGGTCAAACCTTTTTCACGTTTTCTGAGTCGCCTCCAAACTAATTGAACCTTGTCAAAAAAGTCGACTCATTATCCCTCTTTTTTTACTTTTTTGGACAGCCGTCATTTGTTGCTCTCCAACACACATTGGCCAGTTGTGGAACAGTGACCTCCCTTCTGTTAAAGAGCTCTCGAACGCAACCCTGTTTTTTTTTTTTCACAGAGCATTTGGCCTCTTAGTGAGACCTTAATGTGGGATGGCACCCCCCTCCCTTCCCAGCCCATCTATAGCAGAGTAATGAGCCACCGGGTTAAAGTGGTTGGAGTGACCACCGAAAAAGTAGAACTGTGGCGAAGGTGTCATGGTGTAAATAGGTTATATGCTAAATGTGTTGATTCAAGGAGGAATGGCCGTGGTAAATCTTTTTAATCTGATTCAACACAGAGAAGGTGTTAACTGCATCGGCCCTCACTCCTGCTGATTATGCAGTCCAGAATGTATTTACCGGACCGGGCAGGAGCACGCTATAATGCTGAAACATGGTACGAGTGGAGGGGGGGGGGTCTGCACTGCTGCTGAGTTGTCGGATGCGCCGGTTCACATGTCAGCTTCTATGTGAGAAAACAGGAGGTGGTGGTTGGTGGTTGTGAACTCAGCGGCAGAATAAAGGGGTTTATTTGATTTGTAGGTCAATATATACCCAATTCAGTTTGCGTCTATCCCCCCCCCCCATCCTCCCTCTGCCGTGAGAAACGCTTCACCCCCCCCACCCCAATCTTGTGTTGTAATGGAATACCATGTGCATTTTTTTTTCCCCTCCTCCGTTGCACTCTATCTCTCTCACCTCCTCGCGCTCAGCTCTTTCACTCTATTACTCAGCGCTCGCTACAAAGTGAGGCGATGGAGAGAGCGCTGGAGAGAGGACGAGAGAAGTGGGGCTGTTTGCTCCTCGTCGAGCTGTGGAATTGACTCGGCTGTAGAGGTGGAGCCCGTGTGTGATCAGCAGCACCTGTTCCCTCGTCTTTGCGTTAGCTTTCCCCCAACGGGTGATTTTGTGCGATAATTGTTTGCCTGAAAGATCGGACTGCCGAGCGACGTGGTTGCTGGTTCTGCAGCTCGCCTCCTCTCTGTCTCGTCGCACTCACCGGGCATCCAGCACTCTTTCATCCGATTTGTTTTGATTCGGTCCGCCAAAGGAAACTTTGGAATCCCTCTCCAGTTTGATCCTGCACAGCTGTGTGAATTAACCCCCTCCGCCAACACACACACACACACACACACACACTACAGCATACTAACATACATGCACATGCATAATTTAGCCCTCTGTGGTCATTTTCAACACGGGGAAACTACTTTCCATTTTCATGCTTCACTGCACTCATTACATTAACAGTGTTAAATGCCTATTTTCTTGCCATTATCAAACACTAGTCTATCCATGCTGTGATCTTCTTTTTTCAGCTTCTGTGGTGCACTTTGGTGCTATCCTTCCCCTTTGTTCCTAATCTATTCATATAAATGAAAAGCGGTATTAAAAACAGTACGAGCCGACAAAAGTCAGTTCAGTGGTATTGATTTTTCTATTCTTTTCCGCCTATTGATTTTTCTTTTTTTATGAGCAGTAGGTGCTTTTAAGTTTTTTTTTTTCCGCAGAGAGAAGCAGAGTGAGTCAAAGGTATTGTCCCCCCCCCACCCCCCCGTTTTCAACCTCTGCTCAATGGATGAGGGCTTTCACTATTCTCCTGGCTGCATGATTTCCTCCAGGCCTCACAGCAGGGGGCTAGAGTGCATGGTACACTGAGGGAAGGGCGCCATAGTCTGGGCTGAATGTCTGGCCGGCCTCCCCTGGCCCTGGATCAAACATCACAAGGCCCATGGGGTGGGGGGGGGGGGGGTGGGGAGAGGGGGCCAGCCCTGGAAATCACAACCTGTGATTCAAGAAGATAGAAATAATGAAATTAAGCAACCATCTCAACTGGATCTATCCACAGTGACGGCAGTGAAGGTGAGGCCTGCCTGCTGCTCCGTGGTGATAACTCTCAATATACAATGCAGCACATGCAAATCTCACCAGAGCTCACTCAGCCCGTCGCTGTTTTGGGGAATTTGGACAGGAAGTGAGGTAACCACTGTTTGACTCAGAGCCCGACTGCCGTACATTCACGCTCACTTTCATACACTGGAAATGAGTAGTGCGTGTGTTATGAGCACTTAAGAAAAAATCGAAACAAACTTACTGTAAAGCGTACTACAATCTGAAAGCCAACAAGCAGGAAGTTACCATGGTGACAAGAAAGTACCCCCCCCCCCTTCCCCATCCTCCAGCCACTTTGCGCTCTCCTCTATGGCGATGGTGTGTATGTGGGATGTGAGTGAGTGTGATTGTGGGTCTTTGTATAGAAACCGACAACGTGCTGCTGCTGACAAGGTTTCTGAGCGAGTGGAACAGCTCTTCCTTTTTGTTTCAGCTCATGAGGGTGTGCGAGAGCGGCAGATGAAGATTAAAGTTTTATTGTCGTTGGAGCATCTGGCTCCCGGCTGCTTTCTGGGGAAGTGACTAGATCTGTTTTCCAATCCGAGAGTCTGAGAAATCAGGTGTGAGGCCCTGAAAATGAAAACCGAGAGAAAGCAGAAAAGGACATTTTCATGTTCTATCATTAGCATCCTGTGTTTGTGTTTAATTTCTTTCATAATTTGAAATAGAAATGTACAGATTCATGATTTGATGTTTTTCCTAAAAGCTCTATGAGACAAATTGTCATTTGTGAATATGGGCTGTGTATATTTTTAATAATATTGTTCCATACTCAGCCAGCAGGTCTTCTTGTATAACCTTGCTGCTGTGACCTCTGCTCAGTAAATTGCAATTTTTATGCTTCATTGATAGTCATTTGAATTTTGGGACAAACACCTTCACTACTCTGTCAAGTTGCGGAATTTCCTATTACTCTTAACATTCAGTCAGAGATGACAGTTGATTTTAAACCTTGGTTTTAGTTCTTGTCTTTTCCCCGAGAAGGATATGTGATGCATGAATTTATTACATGTCATCCACTAATGCATTAACAAATATGAATTGGAATCGAGTAGTTTGATTCATTCTAGTAATGGATTGTCGAATGGTTTCCACAACTTTGGACTGGAATGGAGACTGCTTGGTCTCTGTGCATTCGGTTAAAACAGATTCCCAAAAAGCTGCAGTTCTCAACAACCAGCCGTGCTCCTCGTCAAACACAGACTGACTTGACTCAGTTATGATGCTGAGGCTCCGAGGTTGAACATATCAGAACTGGCACATTTGTACACGCTGGAAAAATGTGCTCATGAAAAAAATGGCAGGCCTTTGCAGGAACAGGTGCAAGCAGTAAACCTTGAGCACCGGCCACAACCCGGGTGGGCTGCAGGTCTGATAATGAACCAGAGCTTTGACTCTCAAGGTTTATTATAATGCCTGATTAACCATTGATAAATTAGAATGAATGAGACCAGTGTCATGTCTTTTTCTGTTTGTTTACCTCCAGCATTATAATGTGTTTATTTGAAAGGCTCACTCATGGAGAATATGCACATTCCAGTAATGATGTCATGTTATTCGTAGATGACTACCAGTAAGCCGAGTGACTCATTAACAAACCCACTACTTCCACTTGTTGTCATCAAAATATCTCAGCAGTAAAGATGAATCTCCGACTCTCTGAGCCCTGCAGCTTGACTTGTTCTAAGCTTGACACTTTTTCCTCTCTTCTCTGAGCTTGGACCTAAATTAATTTATTTCACTTCCAGTCCTGCTGCCCTTTCAGGTCAATTACCAGTGATGGAAGCTGCTGTCGGCCTGCGAGCGCGTCTCTCTCATCTTTAGGTTGCTAGCTACACACGGACACCGTCTAATTGCCCCTCATGCATCACCCTCCTTCTCCCCCCCCCCCGCTGAACTGAGGCCATTACTCACAGCTTTCTCATACTCTTTTTGCTTTCCAATCCACTTCTCCATACACTGCGTGTTTCTTCGCTTTTGCAATGAAACTTGTCTCCCTGCATTCATGCATCCAGCGCTCTTCTTGCCATCTCTCTGTACCCTGCGTCCCGTCAGTCTCGACCCCTGCCTTCTTTTTTCCGGGCCCCTCAGGCACCAGAGACTTTGCCTTTTGTGTGTAGTGGAGTGAGGTGGGGTGGAGGTAGGAGGGTTTTGTCCCAAGCTGCAAGGTGAAAATCATTTCTTAATTGCCTCTTGTCTGTTTTTGTGCCGGTGGCTGTGCCAGGGAATGGACTCCTGCAATACAAGTCCCTTAACAGAGGAAGTCCCTCGCCTAAGCCTTGGCTTTGTTTCATAATGTTCTCTGGCTACACTGTAATCTGCAGACACACACACACCCACACACACACACAGACACACACACACAGAGAGAGCTTTAAAAGGCTTAAGATGTTGGACACAACAGAATACAGAGAAAATAGGCTTTGGATGTAGCACTATGAGGTCTAGGTGAGTTGTAAATGAACAGTTGTGCTGCTTTGTAAAAGGGACTCCATGTGGGAAGCACAGTGTTTATAGGTGTGTTGGATGTTGAGTTGGCAGTTTGAGTCTTTTGCATGGTCAATCTCAACAATGTGGGATCCTGACTAAAGGCCGGCGCATGCTTCTGCGTCGTCAGGGGCCCGCAGGCACGCAGCTGTAACGCAGGACTCGTTCTCATTCATGGTTCTCCAACCGTTGCGCGTGTTGCCATGCAATTCCCCGCCAGAACACTAGGCGCAGTAATGTTTTTTGTCGAAGTCGGCTCTTCTTCGTGTGTTGCACGAAGAAGAGCGATTTATTTACATCGCCACGGCGGCTCCTCAGAGCCTTTTTCTGGCGAAAAAATCCGCCGGTTAGTGACGGGTTATACTAGTGGACATAGTGTCGGATCTCTTCTGCCAAGTGCTCTTCTATCTGGTCCATATTCGTTCTTCTAAATCCTCCGTGGTTTCCGGGCATGAACCGGAAATGCGACTCCGGAAATGATGTAGTCAGCAGACCAATCACAGCCCTAGCGGCCGGGTGACGCTTGCGGGGCTTTGCCGTCTAGTTAGAAAAATTGGCCGACGCACGTAAGGACGTAGGAAGGGCCGTGAGGGGCCCGGAAGGGCTCCTGCGTCTCCGTGAAAACGCAGAAGCATGCGCCGGCCTTAACACTAAATTCTATTCCAAAAAAGTTATCCATATTGTACAGCAGTTTATTTTTCATGGCTTCCATCAATGATTTCTCTTTAAACAACTGTAATCTGGTTTTAAATCTAGACTCAATGTTTTACGCCCTGTCAACATGACTGTGGATATTTAGCAAAACTTAAGTCTCACAAAAACAATGGTGTATCTGTGTGTACATGTAAAACGGATCGATTGTGAAACGTTTCCTTAAATGTTATTTAGCCGCTCAAGTTCCAGCTCATATTCTCCCTTGTCAGCGATGGTCGTGTCGCCAAGGCTCGTTCCCATCGACCATAGAGGCAAGTTAAACTCTTGTCATAATGTTCCTAAAAGTGTGTATTTTGTGTGACCGTGCTTTAAGGCCCAGCTCCTGCTTTTCCTGTCAACTGTCAGTGCAGGGCTGCGGTGGCTTCTGTTAACCACCACGCTAACTTGTAATCTTATCTCTCCGACAAAATGCATTAGACTCAGCCGGCTGCTGGTTAACCCTTCACAGGCCACAACGCACACACAGTTTTTCCTTTTCCGTCCCGAGTGGTGCAACAGCGAGAGGAAGAGTTGTCGCTCTGAGTTTGGAGTTTGACTCGTGGAAGCCGCCCGAGCTTCGGTTTGATTGACAGCTCGTGTTCTGCACAGGATCAGTCTGTCATAACCGCTTGGACTTAAAACGAGTATCTTTCTCCTGAGTCATCCTGCTGTCAATCCCATAAAGAGGCTGTCTTCATTTAACAGCCGGCTACTTGCTAATTTCAGTGAGCAGCAATTTACTTTACTAATTTAAAATCACAATTTCTCTTTGCTGCAATGTGCCACTTCGACCCCGAGTGTTGTTCTCCGAGCGCCGGGGGCAAGTGTTGCTGGAACATAATCATTTAGTCTCCCTCCTGTTGTTCTGGCAAACTCCACGGCGAAATCTACCCACTGCTCATTTTTTATGGGGAGCAAATTCACCGCAGCTTCTGTGACTGCTGCTGGCTCGCCTCTTACACCGGATTTACCAGCGTAGATGGATATCTCACCCCCCCGCCCGCCCCTGCCCCTGCAAAACATTTGAGAGACGACACATGTTATGTTCTCGTTTAATATTCCCCCAGAGGTCATGCTCGTGAATTTGATTACCCTGGCTGAAAAATGATGGTTGTGATATCGAGTGACTTGGCCTATATTTAATGTTTTATCTCGGTGTAAACGCTCGGGCCTACGTCAAGCGTTTGCTTTTAAGGTTTAAATGCAACTGTCATCGGGGTGTCATGAGTGGAAAATACAAGAGGTTATTGAGGTGATAATGTATTTTTTTCTCCGCTGAGGTCAGACTTGTTGACCCTTATTTGATTCAGCAGAGCAGTTAAGCCTTGTGACGCATCATCTCGAGTGGAACTGGTGGCCAAGGTGGTATCATGGGAAATGAAGCTACTTAAAAACCAGCTGTCTGCTCCTTCCTTGCACCCGGCCTCTTTCCTCAACATGTCTTTTCCTCCTATGAACGTACAACCTGAACACTCACCTCTCCTTTCCCTGAGCGTGACGCCAAATTTATGTCAGTCATCCGTCCCAACGCGCACGGCTCTAAATCTCTTATTCACTTGTCTTGTTATTGCGTCTGTAGCACAAGCTAAATCCCATTGATTACTCCTTTCACTGGTGTCACGGACGGGGGGGCGCCGTGTGGCGAGCGGGGACCCTCGATCGATTCCGGGGGGGCCCAGAGCTGCACAAAAGCCCTGTAACATGACAGGGATTAGATGTTTATTGTTTTAGACCTGGAGTGAGCTGTTGACAAGAGGCCCAGAGTTCCTAGCCGTGCCTGTGGTTACAAGATCATAAGAGTGTTTTTAAAATCTATTTTTTCCTCTAAACTCTGCTGCAGCGAAGAGATTTAGATTATTTCAAGTAAAATTTGATGTTGGCCAACTTCAACACCTCAGAGCTCTCCAAGTTCCTGCAGTTAATCATTCTCTTTCCTCCATAAAAATCATCTTTTCTCCTGCACTGAAAGAACAATCAAACAATCCCGGGGGGGGGGGGGGGGGGGGGAATTGAATGAGTCAAACCCTTGTAAATGCATCTTGTGCTCCACGGCATGTTTGCTTATGATTTCCATAAACCAGGGCGTTGATGTGTGAATAACCTGTCAGGCGGATTGATTGGCCGAGGCAGCTGTCACTCAGCGGCGGAGTTTATTCTGAGCGCACCCCCACCTGACCCGTCTGGTTGGCTGCCTGTGTGATTGAGTGACTGCACGGCTGACTGATAACCAAGGCCAGTTATATATCTGCATCCACCGCTTCCTCTTTTGGGTTAATTTCAGTACAGCTCAGCTTTTTCCAGGAGTGGACTGTTTACGTTCTAATGAGAGGAGAGAGTGGTTTCTGTGGGGAAAGTGATCTCCAAAGCACGGAGGTGAATAGGGTTGCAAAAGTCCGGGAATATTCAAAGTTGGAAACTTTCCATGGGAATTAACGGGAATTAACGGGCATTAACAGGAATATACGGGAATTAACAGGAATAAACTGGAAATGTTGTGGGTAATTTATACTAACTGTATTTACCTTGTCATATACAGACATGAATATAAACATTTTGTTTTGTTATAGGCTGATTTGAGCCCTGAGGAAACTTTGGGCACTTGACTATATGCATCTGCATCGTTGTGTCATTCTTAACATAGGTCTTTGCACAGTATTTGCAGATGTACACAGGCTTTCCTTCTACATTGGATGGGGTGAAATGTCTCCACACATGAGATAGTGCACCTGGCATTGTTCTGTAGAATAAGATGAGAAAAAAGTTTGTAAAAAAACCCTAATGCAATGCCAGAGATATAAATAGTTAGCCAAACAATTGGATTCGTCTGTAAACATATTTTACAATTGATGGAGAAATGTATGGAAATAGGCTAGATGAACAGATGAACAATCCAAAATTCCCAAAATTCCCCAGCTAAACTTCCCATGGAAACTTTCCGCCCCTTTGCAACCCCTAGAGGTGAATGAATATCCATTGACGGGCCGTGGTGCCGTTTTCCTTCCATTTCTCTTTGTCCCGTCTGTGTGCCTTCACCCTCCCCTTTTCTATCTCTCTAGCCCGGTAGGTGTTATTTCTGCAGCTTTTGTCAGGGTTTTGAAAGAGCAGGGGGGGGGGGGGACTCATGAGACCCCCTGACAATGGGCACATGCTCTCTCCCCCTCTGTGGGCTTCCAGTGTCTTGGGTCGGTGTGTGTGTGTTGTGGTTGTGAGTCTGGGAAGCACCTCTCTTACCCGCTCGTGTTCACCTGTGCTAGCCGCAGGTGTCATGGCACCAACCGTTGCCATCGACCAGCTTTGAGTCCATGACCGTGGCAAACCGCAAGGACATTAAATACAAAAAAAAAAACACACCACAGCTGCACTGTAACACAACTCTACGTTGATTTAGGTGTAGACTTCATAAATATCAAGTTTTATCTGGAAATTACCTGGAACTCCATGTTTAACCTCCAGAAGCAGAAGGTTGATCCAAATATTGCTTAATTTTAGACGGTGAAACCTGACACACAAAAGGTGCTTTTCTCATTTTGAAATTCAAACCACCTTTTTAAGGACTTGCCTTAAAAAAAATAGAACCATCTATCGGTGGGTTTCTTTCAGAGCTCTGTATTAAAATTGAAATGATATTCAGGTTTTGGACAGGGTGGGTCACACTGGCTGAGCAATTTATTTAAGGCTTCTTCAGGCTTGCTTAGTTTTCTCTCGGTTCTGACCGAAAATTTCGCTCTATAATTAAATTTGACTGCCTGGAAACGACAGATCCGTTGACTGTGTGTGGTACGACCATTTTCAACACAAGCATTTACTAGCTGAAACTAACTTCCAGGTGTTAGTCATAACCTGCAAACAAACAGAAGTGGACCTGAGGCCGCGCTCACACACCTGGTTTTCACATCTGTTTTTTGTGATCCGATCACAAGGCGACTGCTCTACATGCAGGTGGAAACTCACTCTGATCGAATTTGGATCCGATCACGCCAGACCACAGTCGGAGGAGGAGGTCTGGACCACATATGAAGGACCTCCTACTCAGCTGACATCCTCTGAGCCGCTGTAGTTTATTTTGCTTGCTTGTGCCGACACACACACACACACACGTATTGTAAACTCTGACTTCCTCAAACCTCATTGTCTGGTCTTAACTAACACAAATGACATACGTGTTCATTTGCATGTAGAGCGGGGAACTGAGATCCGATCATAGGTGACACATTCAGGACGCATGTTAATTCGAGGTGTGGACACACGTACACGCTTGGCCACTTGTGATCGGATCTTTCAGAGCGGATGTAAAAACCAGGTGTGTACAGGGCCTGAGTGAGGTGAAGACAACGTTGTTCATGCTTTAAGCCCTTTGAGCTTAAAGCATGAGAAGAAGAAGAATATGAATCAGGAAGGGTAGTGGCATTGGCAGCACTAAGGCTTCTTCCATCACAAATATTTTCTGTTTCTAAAAGGGAAACACTAAAGTACAGCAACAGAAAAAGCATGTCAAGGCCGTTTGTGGTCTAAAGCAGTCTGCAGCGTAAAAAGAAAAGACTCGCTGTTTTAGGAAGATCAGAAGAAGAAGATAGAATAAAAGATGCAATCTCAAAAATAGTGATATTCATTCAGGATAGCTGAAAGTTTAAAAGGTGCCCGTGTGATGATATTAACAACACGTATTTCTGCCTCATTTTTTGAAAACTCTTCTTCCATTCTCACTCGCACAAGCAGACAAGATGGCTGCTGGAGGCTGTAGCTGGCTGTTAACACCTCCAGTCGTGAGAGAGAGAGAGAGGGGGGGCTCTTTTTGTTACAGGTTAAAGGAGGGGGGGGGTTGTTAGGATGTTAGGAGCCCCCTCTTGATCCTAAACAGTCACACAATGCACACAGTGGTCTTTAAAGCCGAGTTCGTGTTGAAGGCGAGTTTGCCCAGCGTTTGCTCCTGAGTGACAGTGAAGAAGTAGGTCAGCGAAGAGACGCCGCTCAACTCGAGCTGAGCCGCTGGTGAGCGAGTGCATACGAGTGCATCCGTGTGTGTGTGTGTGTGTGGGCATGTGTAGTGCAGTGTGTAATTTGCTTCCTTCCGCCAGGAACCAACCTGACCTCCCCCAGCTTCCAGTGTTTATGTGTGTGTGTGTGTGTGTGTCTGTACGTGATGGCTGAAGCCCCGGCAGAGCTCTGTTCAGTGTCCCTGTGAGAAGCGGAGTCAGCAGTCATATGCCGACTGACAGCTGAGGGAGCAGAAGACACAGGGCGAGGGCAGCTCTGCTCTGGAGTCGGGGCGAGTGAGCATGAGAGAGAGAGAGACACACAGGAGGTCTCAGGCACAAGCAGCGAGTGAAGAAGTAAAACACTGGTGGAGGTGGAGGCTAAACTGGACGAGCAAATTCTCTCCGTCTCTCAGGCTCACTTTCACAGCACGCTGCTGTTGTTGGGGGATGGCTGAGCTGCTCCGCCCCTTTCCCCCCCCACGAGCCAATCCACTATCATATTCCTCCCCGTCCTGCCATTTGATTGGTGGGCTGTCGGAGCCTGTGGAATAAAACGGGATTGATGGCTAATCTGGGACCGGAGCAGGGGTAAGGTAACACTGACTCGGCCACAGGGACAGAAGATCACACGGGCAAAGACACTGTAATACAAGATAAAAAAAATAGCAAGTGGTAAATCTATATAGTTAATTTAAGGGTTTTATTTTCCTTCTGTAAAAGCACATGACCCCTCTGCCCCTTGTTTTCCCCAGGGTCACTCAGGTTGGAGGTTGAATTCCTCCTTTCACACACTCTTTCCTTATAATGAGCGGAGATAAAGTATGGTAATTAATTGAAGTCAGACATTTAGTGAAGAATATCATCATCCTGCAAAATCATGAGCGTTCTGGAAGAGTTGGTGTGGTGTGTGTATATAACGAGAAATGACTTTTGCGAAAGGCCTCTACAGAAGTAGAAAGCCAGGGCTGCACTGTCTCCCCCCCCTGGGTATTGTCATGGCTCTGAATGGCTAATGGGAAGTGAAACCAGAGCTGGAGATTGCCCAGTAATGGCTGCTGAGCGTCCTTGGGTATGCTGTGTACACTTTGCCGAGGCTGCATTTGGTTTAGCTGTGTTTATAAAGGCAGAACAGTCTATAAACTAGGGACGGGAATTGGTAGGGACCTCCCGATAAGATACTATCACGATACTTAGGTGGCGATACAATATGTATTGCGATTCTGTAAGTATTGCGATTCGATATTACGATTTCCTGGGATTTCTTTCGGTTATTTTTTTTTTTTTTAAATACTGGACCATGGAAAAAAGTTGAATCATACCTTCAAATACAACACAGTCAAATTCACTTAGACCTTTACAAGTTTTATTTCAAATATTAACATTAACTTAATGACTGCCGGGCAGCCAATAGAGGAAATAAATAAAAATGTGCCCTATTATTGTATAGCCCCTGTCAACTGCACACAAACTGACAGATTAAGAAATGTATGCCACTTAGGCTACTTTTAAACAATAAATAAAAGGTAAATTAAATCGAATGAATAAAAGTTTACTCAAAATATAAACTTTGAAATAAACAAAAAGTAGGCAGAGCTGGCCAACATGCTCTGGGGTGATGTTGCTCCCCCCATATATCCCCCCGTATAAACCAATAAATATGTTTTTTTTTAAATTAAAAAAAAATCGATTTGGGAGGTAGCATGGCGATTTTAAAATCGTCATTTACAAGAATCGCGATTTGTAACTGAATCGATTTTTTTCCCCCATCCCTAGTATAAACATAAGCAAACATTGTATAAATGCACGGTATATGCGAGGTTGATAAAAAAAATGTTTGCTCCAAAAAGTCTTATAGATGTTCAAATACACTGGAAGTCATCGTCTGTGTGGTTTCCGTCTTTGTAGAAGTTGGTTGGTTGAACGCACATTAAAGCTTCACGTAGATCGAGGATTTACCTGAAGCGAGTCTGCACATCTTAAAAATGGTCCTGTTTTTTTTTCCCCTGAGTGTAGCTGTGACCCCAAGCAGCATTTTTTCTCCTTAAGATGCTTTAAGCGTCCAAATGAATATAGATGAGCACATGTTCCAATCAATCGTGCGGCAAATACAATAAAAAACGCTGCTCGCTACCAGTGGCGTCAATAAAACATTACTCTCATCTCCACTTAGTGACTGAGGGTCAGGAAAACTTTGTTCACGTGTTTGCGTTTACTTGAATGGAATTGCGTTGCTTTGACAATCAATGAAGCAAGGCAGCGGATCAACTAAACCTTCAGTGTTGGTTGTCTGTCTGTTTACAATTTGTAACAAATCTCGATAGAACAGGTTTTCCATTGCTGTCACTGCTGCTTCTGCATATTTCTCATCATATATGTATTATTGTCTTAGTCTACACCTTGATCTCCAAAAAGCACATTTAGCAGAAATCCCCATGTTTAGGGTCATAACAGATTAGAGGTGCTATGCGTCAGGGAGTCTTTTCACCTTTTTTACTTTCTGTCTGAAATGACCACAAACCGCACACTTTCACACCCTGCAGACGAGAAAGTGTGTGTTGTGTCTCAGCACAGTCCCATAAGAGCCGGCGCCGTTCCCCCCCCCCCCCCCCCGGTTTTTGGCCAAAAAACCTGGAGGAATTAAAAAGCTTGAGTCAACGGTCCAGCAGCTCTGAATGAGCCCAGAGGATAAACAGGCCCCAAGTTAATTATTCAAACCAGCAGGAGAGATGCTTGGCACGCAAACATGCACAGGGTTTCCCCGCTAATGGGGCAGGGGCCTGCTGCTGGGCCTCCCCATGGTTTGGTAGTGCAGAATAATGCTACACGACATTGCACATTTCTAAGGGTAAACCATGTGACTGATGTTTTTAAAGGGAAAAGCTTCTGTCATGACGATGCTCTTGCAAAACAAATTACTTTCAGATAATTCTGTTATCTTAGTCATCTTTACACTTCCCCTGCGCCACCTCCTCCTCCTCGGCGCTTGTGACAGTAAGACTGCCTGATTTCTGAGGAGTTTCATTATGACACGGCTGGCAAGAAAAGTCTCCATCACCCAAAAAAACATCCAGAGATTAGTGAGGGGAAATACTGCAACACGTCAATGCTGGTTTTCCAAAAGTCATCATATCCCCGGGTCCACTCATCTTTTTTTTTTTGCTACCCTCAGGTTCCAGGAATCCTGCATCACTTTGAATGTTGAGCCCTGTGTAAAGCTCTCGTCAAACAAAATACACAACAGACTGTGACACACTTTTTTTTAACAAATAGTGCTGTACACCGCCGCGCTTTTTTTGAGCAGCAGCTCGGAACAGAAGCCATCATGTTCCCCTGTTTGCTTCTCCTGTCTTTGATCCCACTTATCCAGTCATAACAAAGGAGAAATGGCACCATGCTGTTTCCATACAGCGCATAGCACCATTACGTCTTGTTGATGGTAATTTTAGAGGACTGCTGTTTGTGCGTGTGAGACGGAGTGAGTGACAGCGTGTGTGTAGGTGTGTGTGAGCAGGGGGACCCAGCGTTTCTTTCACCTGTAAAAGACCTCGCTTTGACCTTTAGGAGCTATTCA